>NC_134647.1:58647419-58956663 GCF_030463565.1 Pelecanus crispus
TTTAATTTCAGTCACATTTTCTTTTATTCAAATTAAAATACTGTGCGCTTTTTTTTTCTGATGCCTCATTAATGGAAGCTCAGCATGGACAAAACAGGAGGAATGCTTCTTTCTGTCATGAGGGAGAGGCTCTATTCTCTCTGGTTTTTAGACCTGTGCATGGATACCACTTTCCACATTTCCACATTGAGACAGTGTCTCTAAATGCTGCACTTTGTATTAAATAACATAACTGATAACTGAATTTCTTCTATTTTCCCATTTTCTGCCCTTTCTCATCTCACATCTTAACTACTACATGCCTTCCTCTCTGATCTTGCAAGTCGTGTCCGTTCCACCCCCTCCCTGTTTTGTTTTCCCTGGCTGTGTTGAGTGTATAGCTGTTCTCTTTATGTGTATTTGGTCAGTGGTTCCCCATGTTTGGTCTCTACCTTCAAGGTCTACTGTGACTTAGAAGTCTTCAGTAATCCTCTCTTAAAGAGTTACTGGATCTCAGGCCATTATTTGTTCCAAAGGATTGCCAGTTTTGAGTTTTTATGAAGCTTTCCAACAAAAATGTTTATTTTCTGCTATTAAAATTTTATTTGGCTGAAATATGTACAATATTGATAAATGTTACATTAATGTGTACAAAATGTATGTTTGTGGAACTCAATGTGAACAGAAGCAAGTGGCAGTAAGATGCTGTGGGAGGAAGGACAAGCAGATGGTGACAGAAACCACTCTCTCTGAATTTGTAGTTGCTGCTGAGTCCAGATGACATGAAGAAGTAGTATTCTTGATTTGATTTCCAGCAGGATATGTAGCAGAGTGAAAACTGTTTAATTTGCAGTTTCTTTCTAGTAATTTAACCAGCAGAATACAGAAAATAGTTTGCTGGGTCTCTTCTTCTCGTTGTACCCTTTGTGCTTCATCCTCCCATGTGTGGTTTGCCGCCTTGTAATTAGGGAAGTGGTATTTATAATAATTAGGTTCTCTCTTTTTCCATGGAACTGTGTTGCTGAGAGGCTGTTGAAATATTACCTAAATAAAACCAGAATTGAAAACCAAATCTTCATTACTCCACTTTGATTCATGTCTAAACTACACTTTGAGTCAAAGAAACATCAGGAAAGATCAACCACAGATAAACTATGAACATAGCAGCATAAGTTTGAAGAGCTTCTAGATAAGTTCCCTAACATGTTAAGTCTGAGGTCCGAACTATACTGAAAGATCATGCCTGAGAAAGAAGCAGTACATCTCTACTACTGCCACCCTGAGTAACCCTTGCAACAGCACCACCAACACCCTGAGGTATGGTGTGGCATTCTGAGCAATGAGTGTTTTAGTGGTCACTTCCAAGGGGGAGGTAAGCAACTGCTAGATACTGGAAAAATGCTCACAAAACATCCTTAAAGGGCAAAAGAGTTGTAAATATCTAAAGTCGGTGACTGTAAGGCTGTATGAGTTCACTTTGAGATTTTTTTTTAAGTAAACCTTAGCAAATGAAAATTTAAGATACTATGTGAAACTGCATATTTCAACAAAATTCCAGATTCATTACATTTCTGCTGTACATTGTTCCATCTTTCCTTCCTTTTCATTCCAAAATTGGAGACCCCTGTGTTAGAGATTCAGACAATGAATCCTTTTATCTAGCACTTACATTCATTATTCATTGTGCATTGTCAGTGGATTGCAACTTCAGCCCTGAATTAGAGATAATTAATCTTAGGAAAGCACTTGTAATTTCACACTTTATGAAGCACTATTGTCTCAGTACAGCAGTGCAGTGGTGGCAAAATAAATGCTCATTGTTGCTATGCAGTATTGTATCTCGTAATATTTATGTGCATTCCAAGTCTTTATTTTGCTTGCCTGTTTGTAGGTTTTTGTTATAGCAGTCATGTTTGCGTTTCGCTTTGGAAATATTTTTTGCCAGTTTCATACAGAATTTCAAACAAAAATAGGTTAACTTGTAATTTAAATGGTGAGGTTAGAAAGACCTTTATCCTTTTCAACACTGAAAAGGAAAACTTGAAAAAGTGATGGACTTTAGAGCAAGAGGAATCAAGTAGATTCCCAACTTGGCATGTTACTTCAGATGGTGAGTTAAATTGGTAGGTGGTAATTGATCAGATACAGTATGTGCTTAGAAGCTAAGGCCTGATATTTTCCATCTGGTGGTTAAATGTTTGTAAACCTTCTTGCTATGCACATAGCCTTCTAAGAGCTCTGGTTGCATGTGCAAGCATGTATGTAAGAACTTTACTCAACAAGTTGATTTTGTGTATTGCAGCCTTTTGTTTAGTTTACACATCTGCATAGGGAGCAGTTCCTGCTCTGTATTTTTCTAAAAAATATCAATATCTCTTGACAGTACTTACAACTGGTATTTCTAGAATGCTGAAAGAAAAAAATTGTAATCTACACCCACATGAAGGTACTGGAGAAGTGATTCAATTCCAAGTTACCGGAGATGTCCTAGTTGCATAGCATATAGAAGGGAATATTTTGGAATAAGTATGAATATATGCTTGTCCTTTTACTCCTCCTTTGTATGCTATTGATTGCAGTGGAAGATGAAAAACTGAGAGCTAAAAATGGACTTTTTGTTTCACTTAGCTTTCTTGCTAAGTGGAAAGAAAAATTGCTAAGGGCTTTTAAAATGCTCTTTTAAGTCTCTTCAGCTGTATTTGCCTAATTGTTTTCAGAAATTTCACAGTAATTGCTAACTAAGGTATAGTGCTTACTGCAGTGAGTTTTTTTTGATTACACTCTTCATGAAAACTGGCACATCATAAAAACATTTAATATCATTTTTGCTTATTATTAGGTTTTCCACAGCAAACATAATTCCTTTGTAGAAATGTTAATCTTATCATAGTCCTTGAAATAGAAACTGGGGAAAAATAATTAAAATTTTAAATAAGAGTGTATTACACTGTGCAATTTGTGCTGACTAGAGAAACACACCTCCAGTCTGAATTACCCTGTGATCCTGACCTCATAAGTGGAGTCAAGAATTAGAATTTATTGTTAGTCTAATTAATGCCCTAGCAGTCTAATCAAAATGCAGCAGTTTTTATTGTTAGCCAATTAGAGTGATGCTAACACTTGTAGTCTAATTACTGCTAGTTCCCAATAATCGATGTACATGAGCTTCTTCACATTGACCCTGTTCAGGCTCACCCTTCCCGTTTCCTGAGCTCTGCTGGGAGGAGAATGCTGGTAGTGGCTCTATCTGGGATATGCTGGGTGCTTTCAAGCAGTCAGTTGCTAACGCTTTGTGTTGGTCCAAAAGTTTAGTGATGTTAATCACACTGGATTTGTTAGACCTTTATTGTATCTGCTGTAATTTCCTTAAGACCGTGCCATTGCACAAAGCTGAGCTGAATCTAAAAACAAGTTAGACACAAGTCATCTGACTGTAATGACTTCGTTACAGTTAAGTCTCTTGACTGCAAAGCATGTGCTGCTACAGCTAAATCCAAGCTCAAAAGATAGGTTCAGGCCAAGCGAAGTCCAGCCAAAACGTGGGAAGTTTTAGGCCTTACGTTTCTGAGGTAGTCTGCGGCTGGTGGCCTGCTAATAGCAATAGCGATACTGTCTTTATAGGGCTACAAATTGTGTGTGTGTGTGAGAGAAATCTCTGTGCAACACTCATGTTAGTGGGGGGGGGGAGCATAAGCTGACCTTTCAGGTTGGCTTGATGAGTAATAGTAGCCGAAGATGGAATTAGTCCTCTTGCAAAGCTATAAGCTGTTACAGTTGTGATGGAAGTACTGACATCTCTTCATACTGGTCAGTCTGTAGTAAAGCACAAGTGAAGGACAGCTCCTGCGTAGTCATCTGGTCTGCAGCAGCTTCTGCAAAACAAGCCTTCTGATTGCTGCCAGGTGCCATGTGTAGTTTTGACATGCACTTGAAAGGATGTTCTAAAGCTCTTAAAATCTTTCATTGAGACTTCCATTTTTCAGTGTGAGACATTTGTCAGTGTTGAGTCATCTTCTGGTGATGAAGCGTGGAGGTTTTCTCATGTTTACAGTCACCTCCCTGTGAGCTGACATGGCTTATTACACTAGGGGCCTCTGATCCGAACTACAGCAGTTTGGCAAAATGGAAAGATAATCTATGCAGAAAGAAAATCTCTGCAAGCTGTTTGAATCTGGTATGATAGGGTAGAGGTTCTTCAGAGGCCATGGATTGGTGATTTTTTTGTTGTTGTTGGGTTGTGGGTTTTTTTCCAATCTTATTGTTGGAGGAGGTTAACTGTGAAACTGAAATTCTGGATTTCTGGGAAATGCTATTTATAGTCTTTTGAGGTTAGATCTGGACCAAAGTCTATCGGAGAACCTCAACAATGATACGGAGTAAATCCTCAGATTGTCTGTCTCTGTAAGGATCAAAAAAGCATCGTTTTTTCTGTCTTGCTTTATTTTATTTGGGTAATGTTTGAAATAGCTTAGCTGAAGCTGTGACAAATTTGCCACTCTGCTGTATGAAATGTGGAAAAAGTATAGGGAGTCACATTTATAAAGCTTAAGTCTGTCCTTTCATGAGAGCAGCTGCTTGGTGTAGTCTACTCCAGGCTCTTTAATAACAAATTAGAAGTACTGGGAATACCAGCCAGAATACACAAACAAAATTTTGTCTTTCTTTCCTGTGCCTTGATCCTAGATCTTTCACAGTCCCGAGTCTAGGGCTTTATTTTTGTTGTTCTGTTATTGCTCTATGAGAGGTACTGATTTACGTCCTTATCAGAGGCATAGCTTATAAAAAAATTTGCTCGCAAAATTTGCTTGTTTAGGTGTGTAGGGAAGCACTCCTAGTATAGGTAAGTAAATAAGAATATTGGAACAGTCATTAACAGGTGCAAACTGCCCTGGTTTTTCATGCAATGAAACTCTTTTGTTTTTGGATCTTGAAATTGTGCTTTCAGTAATTTCTCCAAATGTTACAAGTAGATAATTTGTGTACAGTTTTCAGTCTAAAATTCTGTCTGCAGTTTTGATTAGGTTGTCCAGTGTGTTTGGAGTTCTCTGTATAATCTCTCTCTGTATCATGTATGAGGAATGTTCTTATCTCACTATTATCTAGAACAAAAGTGTGAAGTTTCAAGACTTGCCCCTATACCTGTCCCCTTTTTTTCCCCTGCTCCCCCATACACACTTTCATTGATTGTTTTTGGGGGAGGGGGTATAAAATTTTCCATTTACTGGTCCCTTAGATTGCAGGGAAAGACAATTATGAACTCCTGCCTTCCCAGTAATTCCTCAGTTCATGTGCTACCTCTCGCATTTAGAACTTTTCTAAGTGTTTCCTAGAAAAATCATCACAGTCCTTCATGACTGTATCAAATACTAGGACTTTAGTCTATTGTCAAAATGGTTAAAGAGCAATGTTTTTTGCTTTTTTGGTGGTTTTTTTTTTTTTTTTTTTCATTCAGAGTTGAGATCTATAATAGATACAGGCTATTTCATCTTCACTAACTTCCCAACCTTAATTCATCAACTGTCTTTTCTGTTTTTTCCATCAGTGTTATTTACATCTTAATACTTGTACCTGTAATTTTACATATAGTACTAACTCTTTTCTTTTACTACATCTGAAATTGCTTTATTTCTGAGTGTTAGCATTCCTTTCTTGTGACTTACCCAACTGTGTGTCTGTTAAGTGCCCCACAGTCTCTTCCTTGAATAATTGCTTCTAGCTCAGTCGATTTCCCATCATCCTGGCATTAATATACAAGTAGTTGTGAGATGGTTTATTCCCTTTCTTCCTTGGCAAGTAGTTTTGTTTTCTTCTTTCTTTCTTTCCTCCTCTTCCTTTTCTTCTTACTATCTACAAACCTGACATTTCAGTTCTTGACTTAGAGTTGTCTTTTTGACAAGAAAAGTTTATCTTTTATCCACTCCAGGCTGTTTTTAATTATGCCAACTCTGAAGACAGAAGATTGAATGTCTGAAAGGAAGTAGTGGCTAGTCAAGAGCACGTGTGTGCTCTGCAAGAACTGTGCTCCATGGATGAAGTCTCTAGACTTCTCCTTGCGGTTGATTAAAGGAATGACAAACTTACTGTGCATAGTGGCATAGAAAATTAAGGTGACTTTTAGCAGATCATATGTGGACTTCCTTGGGGACAGTGAAAGAAGGTGTGATTTGCATGGACAGTTACGCAGTCAGTTTAAGAGATGACGTCTTTGCAGACATTTAGTATTCAACGTGCTGTTAATCGTTATTTTTGTTTCTGGGGTTAGTGGCAAGATATGAAATAGAGGTTGTCAGCTGTTGAGCTTTTGATCACTTTGAGCTGATGGAACCAGGTACCAGTGATCTTCACAGTACATAATGCATCTTTTCCTGGAGACTATCTAGAAAGAAATGATGTGCATTGAAAAGATGTAACCGGAAAGGTAATCTCATAAATGTTGTGGCCATTACTAAAACTCAGTGCGTCTCCATTATTCTTCTGGATAGCTCAAAATGTAAGAGGCAGACCACACCAGAAGTTGATGAGTGCGGCTTTTGTTTTGGTTTGGTTTTCTTTTTTTTTTTTTTTTTTTTTTTTTATTCAGAAAGCAAAGGCAAATGAGAGAGGAAGGGTTCATTCAAGAAGTAGCATTTTGGTTATTTCTCAGGGGAATAGTCAGTGGCAGTGTATGGAGATGCACATAGGAGAAAGTGAAGTGAGAAGGGAACCTAAAGGTGGTAAGAAAGGAGTGAAAATAGAAAGACGTTAGATCCAATATAGATGTGTAGAATGTGGACAAAGACTCTAATGGCAGGAAAAAATTACTCTAAACAAAAACTGAAATTAGTGGAGAGTAATGTGGTTGACTGGAGGAGGCAAAAATGAGACACATTGCAAAGTAATTTGGAGCAAATGGGAGGTAAAAACAATGAAGAGCAGAGGTGTCTAACTGTAAAAGGCTGTAAAAGTCAAGGTGACAGATGAGGGCTTAAAAAAGTGCTCTAGTAAACAAGTTACAGAACCCAAATCACTTCTTTGCTTGCTGAAGGGAAGGAAATGGGAGAGAAGGAATTGGAGGTGACAATGAAGTTTTGATCCCGAGAAAGAGAGAGTAGAAGTGTATGCATTGTTTAGAACAGAAAGGGAAGACTAGCAAGAGACTAGGGGGAAAAAAGGTATGCTCAGTACTAGAAAGAATCAGTTTGTGATAGTGGTGTGGCAGGAATGGGAGAGGAAACTGGCATTCCAACTTGAAGGAAATGTGCTGAATAATTGCTGTGTGTTTGAACAGATATGTGGAGGTGGCAATTAAGTCATTGGAGAACTTGTACTTAACAATGGACTTGTTTCCTGTGACAGGGCTAAAAGAATCGATACAGCAGTGACTCAGTACACCAGAGCATTAGGAATACTTCTTACTGCAATGTTATGTCTTGCCATGAAATGCATAACTCAAGTTGCTTTATGGATGCTATGAAATAATGATAATGATCACTCAATTTGCTATGTTTTTATCACTTAATAAAAATGTCTTATCTCTTGTGCATAGATATTTGATTTAATGGATACCAAAGCCCGTGGTGACTGCATCAAAGAAATAGATCTTCTTAAGGTAAAAGATTTGTTTAAAAAATATGCAACCGTCATCAAAGTTTATGAAGCTTTTCATAGATATACTTGATGTGTCCACTGTTGTCTGTGTAGAGTTTTTATAAGCCTCACTTAAGGAATTTTGTAATCTTTATTGCTTTAAAAATTAACATTGAGAAGTAAATCCTATAGCAAAATGGGTAACTTTTCAAGTAGAAGTTTCTGCTAAAACCACAGTATTGTAAATAACTGTGTCCAGTAAAATACTGATTTTTAAATAATTACTTTGCTGTTTCAGATAAGTTTAGCATGCTATTGCATAGTTACATTGAAGCAAAGCTTCTCTAAAATTGCGATGTCAGTCATCATGTTGATCCTAAAATGCAGTCATGTTCTTGCAAAATGTTTATCTGTAAATGCTTCTCATAAGCATTTACTTTTTGTATCATACTGAAATAGATTTTAGGGATTGTTTTGTTTGCCTAAATAAGAATGTTTCATTTGTCAGTCTTATCTTTTAACATGTGGTCTACGCTAAAATGTGCGTTATTATTCTGCTTTCTTAGCAACTGAATCATCCAAATGTAATTAAATATTATGCCTCATTCATTGAAGACAATGAACTGAACATAGTGTTGGAATTAGCTGATGCTGGAGACCTCTCTAGAATGATAAAGGTAGGAATTAACTTTTTAAAAAAAAAAAAAAAACAACCTAAAACCTTGTAATGTGCAACTTTGGCTTTTCATTTTGTGTGCTCATCACTGGGTGAAATGCAGTGAAAATGTCAGGAACTGTGGAGAAAAGTGGAGTGTTTAGACTGACTTTTTTTAATGTATGCCCAATATTGGTGCTTATGTAAGTATTTTGAACACTGTTGCCCAGAATGTAAGTGCACATGGGGACATAAGTAGACTGAAATTATATTAGCGCTGGGGAGAAAAAAAAAAGGTATAAAGAAAAGCAGTGTCACCAGCATTTAGACCAATACATTTTGATGGCATTCCTGATTTTTGGCACAGTTGTGTTTTGTGTTCCAATATTCTATTTTCTATAATAGTAGTGAAAGAGATGGGCTGGCGTCATAAGGCAGAATAAGTTTCTTCTGGATCTTGAACTTCAACCGCTAACCACTTTAGCAAACAAAATAAAGATTAAGATGGAAATAACTGCATCATTTTATAGGTCTAGTTAAATACTACTTTATCTTGAGACTGACAAATATTCTGAAAATATATTTCATATTTGGTTGAAATCACATGCAGTGAACTTACTGTTATGTGATTGTGCATTATGGATTAATTGCTTTCTTTTGTAGTTTTTAAATGCCTGTTCTTTAGCTAATCAGAAAAAATTATCCAAGACTTATTGTATAAACTTTGTATTCTGAAACTTATATGAACTTTTAACTAGCTTTTTTATCTTTGTCATCTGAGAACAACTTCCCCTCTTTTTCTACCCTTTTTCCACTGGGTCTTGATTTTAGTATGTCCATTTGGTGTACTTTGTGCACACCGACAATATTGTTGTCAACACAGTGTAACTCTGGGAACAAATAATGCCAGGCAATTAGCATTCACTCAGCAACAGCCGGGCACAGAACAGAGTTCTGCTGTTTTGCTTAGGACCTACATGAATAGAGAATGTTAATTTCTTCATTAATGACTTTCATACCTTTTTTTTTTTGAGCTTTTGAAGAATACTCCCTTCTAGATTGATAATTGTAAGGTAGGACAGTCAAAATTTGGTTCTAAACAGGTTGACAGCATTCTGTTAATATTTATATCCAAATCTGATATTTTTCTTCATCTCATGAATTATTAATTCTGTGGGCTTACATTTCATAGAACATAAAGGAAGGTTTGTCTTTTCTTTTGAATGTTGAGTTTTGACACAACAGTTATTAATATGAGTACTCTGTGACAGATTGCCTTATGGCATGTCTGGTCTTATGACCCATTGAAGCTTTTTCTTTTTCCCCTGCTTTTTTTCTTTCCTTCTTTTTTTCTTTTCTTTTTTTTTTTCCCCCCATTTTAAATCCAGTGTGTGAATAATGGCTTCGTCAGTGCAGTTGGCCTCATTACACGTTGTCCAAGTCAGTGGGTATTTCTTGCAGGCTCAATCTTGGAGGCACTTTGTGATTGTCCTCTTAACACAGGGTTCATGTTTAATGTAGCAAACTTAGATTGCTGTTTGATGTTAATGACAGCCTATCAGGCTATTATTAAATATGTATGAGGTGGCACAATGCACTCCATCTTCATGCTGCTGGTGGAGGAAATGATTTGGTAGACTACTTGGATGGTATGAGTTTAAATATGGGGTGCATCAGTTATATAGCGTCTCCTTAAAGAAGTATTTTAAAAATTGCCTGAAAAATAAATGATTTGTAATGGTATGGAGACTTCCTAGCAGAATGGCTGCCTGTCACACTCCTAAGGTAAATAACTGTGTTGTGTTATTAAAACAAACAAACCATGCTTTGGTTTCCAGTGTTCTTGCTAGAATGCTGTTCGAAGTTTGTTGGAAGATGTTGAGGCACCCCCAGAAGAGTGTTTGGGTACCAGGCTTCTTGTGTGATTTGTAGAAAGGATCAAGCATGTTTCTGAAATTTTAAATGACCACAGGTTGAACGACACTGAAACCAATATTAATGTGAGGGAAAACTACTTAACTAGTTCACTTGGGTATTTGTTATGACACTATTGTTACATCTTGCAAAGCTGCTGTGCCTCACAGTGTACCTTAATGAATTCTTTAGTTCTTCCTGTAATGAACTGCATCCTTGCTGCCCAGCTTTTATACCATCCCTCTTGTTACCTGTGAATAATGCTGTCTTTGTCCCCATTGAGTAGACAACTGAGGAAAATCACTTGGTACATTCATATGGGTTCTAATAGAATTCATAGAATCTGCTGTATGTCCAAAATGAAAAAAAAAAAACCAAACAAAAAACTGTCCATTGGCATTTACAAATTACATAATGAAATCAGAGGTGTATCTGTCTCTCTGTGTGTTTATGTATGTACATACACAGGTTAATCCACCTTACCTTAATTTTTTTTTAGTTACCTCTGTCATGGGTAGATGTTTCAGTACAGCCTCCATTCCCAAAAGTAGGAGCATCCAAAATAGAGGATTTCTTATCTTACAGCTTTTAATGGCCTGGTAGAATTCTCAGACGTGGCATGTCAGTAATACTGAGAGGCAAACATCAGTGAGGGGGAAATACTTGCATTTGACTTACAGTTGGTTTTGAACGAGAATATGTACCTCAGTCCTGTGTAACCCCTGCGTAGGGATGGTGAAAGAAGGAAAAATTATTGGTTTGTTGTATCCGTGAATTAGGCTGCTGGATACTATTGTGTCAAAGATTTTACAAGTAAATAATTAGTAACTGTTGTGCTAGTTGTTCATGGTCTGTTGTTTGTCGGTGTCTGTGGTCTCCACTATGGAACATGGTAATAATACATGGCTACCAAGGTTCAGGGTAGTTCATGAGAACTCCTGTTGTTACCTTGTAATACCACATCCTTTTGCAATACAAAAATATGTTGTAAAGCAGGTTTGAGGCTTGATCCCTTTTCCTATTAGTCATGGTTTTCCTCCACCACGGACAGTGACAGGGCAAAAATTATTTGGTGGCCGTTTTTGGTTTGGGATTTTTTTTTTAAAGCAACAACTGATATGATATATTGGATAAAGAAAATGCAATAAATAAAGAAGAATCTACTAATTGTATTAATCAAGAAAATACATTACAATGATTTAGTAAAAGGAACTAATTAGTAAAGTCTGTGCTGAAGATATTGAAGATAATGAAATGAGAATTTGAACTATTTTGCAGGACAACTAGCATATCATTTAAGAGTAAATATGAAGTTATTAGAAAAGCTTGTCAAAAGGAATGTTATCAAGACACTAAAATGTTGTGGTTTTTTTTAAAATCAGAAATAAACTTCTAAGTCTGTTCCATTTCTGCAGATATTTTTAGTTTTTCTGGCAAATAATCTTAGCACACCAAAAAAAATGCAAACTTTAAACTGAATATGTCATACAGATCTTAAAGTTAATCATGTTTTGGGAACAAGCATGAAAGCTTTCATCTAAGAAGTTGAGAATGTGTTTGCAGCTTTCTCAAGATAGATGGAAAATAATTTGATTTCTACAAAATGTCACCTAGGCACTTCACCCGCTCTTCAGAGAATACTTTTTGTGTGTATTTTTTTCCAACTTTAAATACCCACCCCCCATGCTATAATTAGCTAGGTAAAATAAGACAAATATTTTAAAACTTTTTATCAGTATGAAGTTCATATTGATATCTCAGGTTTCTGTAGTTGGGAACAGTGAATTCTTTGTCCTTAAACATACTTGGTTTTTATAGTACAGTCAATACAGTGATAGTCACTTATTTCCAAGCAATTGATGCATATCTAAATTGCTTGTTGCAGTAGCTGGAGCTCTGTTCAGACTTGTTTGAAATCTCATTGATTATCGTTCTGATGTTTCACCAGTGGTAGATATTTTGGGCTTCACTGTGTGAAATTGCGTCAGGCAATTTCTCCTCTCCACATGGTCTGGGATGCAGACGCTCCCTCCTCTCTCCATGCCAAAATATATTAGTAATGAGGTTTTTTGGAACTTACTTGCAGTACTCCGGGGTTGACTAACTTGCCTATGCTGCGTTACGGGACAGCTTGCCTTTTTTAAGGGCTTAAAGAGTGGAAGCACTTTTAGCTTCAGTCAGTCATTGGCAGCTTTGCCAGTCCAGAGTGCTGCTCCTGCCTGTGTGAAGCAACCACGACGCGGTTGCAGAATCCATGTGATGACTGCAGCCTGAGTGTGTTATAGGGTGAGATGACAGCCTTTGGGGATTTATAGAGATGTTGTAATGGCAGTGGATTTGGAAGGAAGATAGGCGCATGGGGTAGTTATTACAGTCTGCCTTAAGTGTTCGGTGGTGTCTGTGAGGCTGGACAGCACTGAATAGAGGTTTATTTACATCATTCTGAACTGGGGTGGTGATCAGATGCAGGTCAGAAACTTCTGCATGAGTTGCTTCTGTGGACTTTGCAGTGCATCTTGCTCCACTGATCTTGCAGCATGGCAGAGAGTTGAGAGGGCACGTACTACTACAGAAGCTAATTACTTTTTCTGTCTGCAAACTAGCTGCACTGGATTGCTGGGTGGCTAGTAGCCTATGATTAATCATCTTACTGCAGTGAAGCTGGTTGTGTTGCTGAGAATGGAAACTTGTCACTTTTTTTTTTTTTTTTTTCAAACTGTTTTCTGGTGGTTTGCTGTCCTGGGAATGTGCTAAGAAATAGTGATGTTTTTTCAGACAGTGGGGTTATCTGATGAATGTTGATAACATACGTTAGTGATAGTTTGACTTTTTTTATTGCAAGAGTAATAATTTTCTTCTGCTGTGATAATTGGAAGATTTTGGGGAGTGTGAAGTTAGGGAAGCACCTGTGTAAGGAAGAGGTGCAGTGTGAAAATTTAGCAGATTAGGTATTCATCCCTTCCCAGGGCATGACCCAGTGTTTTGGGAAAATCTCAGCTATTAACTGACTATTTTGTATGATAAAGAGATAGCCAAACAATACATTGATTTACAACTTTATCAGTTCTAGGAGATAGTTGGCACTCATGTTTGGAAGGCTGGCCTGGCAGGACAATGATGATGTCTCCAATGTAGTTTGAATGGCAGTGTTGCAGAAGCTGTATTCTGCTGTGCACACAGGTGTGTAGCAGGACAGTAACTCTGTTTGCTGTTAGGAGTGCCAAAGATTTAGCTGTGTGAGAATGTGTTTTCAGTTTGTCAAAATATAACAATTTCATACTAAAATGTTGCATGCCAGCTGCTCACTTGAGGGTGTATGTTTCCAAAAATGTTGTATCGTTCAGTAGATGGCTAAGGAAAAATATATTACTCTGCCGAGATGTATGTATGTATGTTTGTTTTTAATCTATTTATGTATTTTGAAATCTAGCAACCATTGTATCTGAAATATTGTAAGCCCTTTGTGCCTTGAAACAGAGACTTAAAACTTGGAAAGGGGCTTTTTCATACAAAGGTGAAAACTCACCTAAACTTAAATACTTCTAACATAAGAGTTCATATGTGCTTAACAGAAATTGCTGGAGCATAGCAGCCAAAGTGGAGAATTTCTGTACACGTAGATCTGCGTGACCCTCTTGCATCCCTTAGTGCCGACAGCATTGCGTACTACCTGAGTGACTATGAACGCTTCAACCTATAGTATGGGTGACTGAGGTGGCTTTGCCAGAAATAGCTTTTTCCAGATGCTTTGGATGGGCTGAAGCTTTCCTGTCTCTCAGAGGGTATTTAGTCTTTCTAACAATACAGGGAAGGGAGTAATCTGAGATGAATGTGGAGGAGACAAAAGACTAGGCAGACAGAAGAGTAGGCTAGGACAAGGGATCGTTAAAGGCAGGGGGAGAGAGGATCTGACTGGGAATATGGAAGACAAGCAGACTGGGACTAGTTGGTGAGCAGTTCTTGAGAGAAGGTAGACCGGGAAGTTATGACGCAAGGCGGTAGAGACTGTGGAGTCTAAGTGAATGAGTATAAGAGTAATGGATGGGGAAACTATAAAATGGGAGTCCCAGTTTCGGACATGAGAACAGCGAGATTCGAGGAGAGCTAGTGTGTTGCCACAGAACAGGACAGACTGGGCAAGGATCCTGGAGACAGACAAACTGGCTACCAGTAGGGAGAAAACCTGGACAGGCTAACTCAGACTGGCTGGGAACAGGATGTGATTGTGTAAATGGAGAAAATGGGATGAAGTGACAGAAATAGGCAAGGGACAGGTCTGGATGGGGGCAGAGAAGAGGCAGGTTGCATAGCAATTACAGATCAAATACAGGGGAACACAAAGAACAACCTTGTCCTGTAGCGTACTGCCACGCAGAGTGTGGAATGGGACTCAAGGTTCAGGAGTGGTGCTGTTCTGCTGCTGTTGGCAAATGTAAATGAAGTCTGCCGGCAGTAGCCCTCCGTTACCTGCTGAAGGATGATACTCTGTTGTGCAAGTTACTTGGCCAGCTGCAGTACTAGTTGTGGCTGTAAAAGTGCCAACTCTGGTAAGCTGTGCATAGCAATATAATAGAGAACCTGCATTTCTGTAGTTATTTTTATGCTTTTTTGAATCCATGGAATTGCTTATAACCTAAGGAAGCAACATTGAATCTGCAAAATCAAGCATTCAAAGGCTAGAAAGTCCTACAACTGACTATCTTACACTCCAGCAAATTACAGGTTTATTCCTTCTTTGAAGAACCACCGCTCTGTTCAGTGTTAAGGGTGCAGCTACTCTGGGTAGGAGTCGTGGTGGTGCAGTACATGCACTGCCATTTGTTGCATCTGTGCTGCCTTCTTTGCTGCAGTGGTTGTTTTCAAGGCAGGCAATTCAGGACAAAGGTTTCATGGTTAATACAATTGAATGCTCTTCCAAAGACCATGCTTTCTTACTGTCTCTGGTACTGGTCCTGAGGGATACTGTATAAATCACTTCAACCACTTCTTTTTGTTGGGAATTGTAATTGCTTATTCTGTATTTCTGATAATCAAGGTAAAACTCTGGGGTTTGATTTGCAGAAGTATTGAGTGTTCACAGCTTTATCTGTTCGAAGTGGAAACTGTGCTTTGAAGATGAACTGTTTCATAAAGCTAAGTACGTTGAAAAGGAGGTGCTTAAATTGGTGCCAGAATTAGCGCTTTTGATCTTAATTCTTTGCCCCCATTCTAATCTGTAAAATGGGGATACTACTGCCTCATCATTCCTAAGGCCATTTGTGGAGGTAAACTTCACGAAGTTTATTTTATTAATTTGATATTCCAGTGATGCATACCGTGAAGCTGTACCCCCTCCCTGAAACTTATAATAGGTTTTGAATATGCACAGTAGAGACATTCTCAAACTGCTCATTAGCTGAGTGTCATGAATGAACGAGAAAAGGGTCTTTTGGCATAAAGAAAGAAAACGGAACTGAAAACTGCCCATGCACACACACGTGCTCTCAAGGGGGAGAAATTACGGTGGCTTTAATTCTGGGATTTTTCTTATACATATATTTATGTCCAAATACTTGACATCATGATTATGGAAAAAGTATCTTTAAAGTAGTCTTTTGTGCATGTTTGTGTATTTTCTTTTCATGATACTGATTTATTATGAACTGTAAATGCACATTTTAAAACTTGGAGTCATGTTCTTTTGGGTTTTGGCAGTGTCTGTGTCTCTCTTGTGCATTTTTCTTTTTTTCCTCTCCCCCCGCCCCATGACTGCTAGATTTAAAGAACAAAAAACCCCACTACCCCCCCCCCCCCCCATGCCAAACCTCCTGACTCGTAGTCTTTTTGTTTAGCATATGGTTATGTTTTATAATATAGAACAGTTTGACACTTTGCTGAAGCTACATAACCGACAAATGTTCATATCTTCAAAATATTTTTTCTCAATTTTTTTTCATGTTCTGTATCACCTTTACTCCTAGCTTTTTCTGTGTATTCATTTTTGAAAAGACTTTAAAAAGGTAGAGTGTAGCTTGAAGAAACATGTAATATGTTAGGATACTGTAACATAGTATGTGTTAATTACAGATCAAAGCTAAATTATTTTTATGTGCCTTTTCCTAAAGGAGAAACCTGGAGCTTTGAACCAGTCAGGCTAGTTTTTGCCGCTGACCTTTTTTAAAGCTACTAAGAATCTTTTTCTTAAACTCCCCATCAGCACCCCCCCAATTAAAAAAATAGTGCCTCCTTATTCAACTTTGTATGTATCTATGCTAGCTATGTAGCAGGTAAAAAAGGGGGGCTGGGTTCTCAGGGGAAATAGTCACTCTGCTGATGGAGCCGTGAAGTTCTAAAAGAAAAAGCAAAGGCATACAGCCCTGCCAAGGCAGGAGAGCTACTTCTGGTAAGCTTTTGCTCCCCATATGTCTGTATTACTGGGGTGTCTGACAGGTGCTTGACTGTCACCTTTGCTCTCAACTGCAGGTAACCAGAACAAGAGCAGCGGCAGCGATTTACCATGTGCAAGTTATGTATATGTGCTGGTGGAAGGAAAGCTGACTGGTCCTGCAGTTTATAACCAGGGGGGTAATTGGGCTGGGTAATTACCAGGCAGCATTGTTAGTTTTTCTGCAAATCGGCCATTGTCTGTGTCTGCCACTGGAACAGTAAGAATAAGTGGGCAGATTTTCTGCTAAAATAATTAGACTATCAACACTGTTTCGTCTTGTGGACAGTCCCCTTCACAGACAACACACCTGAAGCTATTGTGTAAGCCGACTGGCTGTACTCGCAGGGAGAGTAACAGTGTCAGTCAGCTATGAAGGGTTAACTTGATGTTACACTGAAGTTAACTGTTACACAGGCTGTTCAGATAGCTCTAACTGGGGCAGAAATGCTTGTGGTATTTCATCTCCACCTTTGCCAGCTGGTGCTAGAATTGTCTGGCTCCATGAACCTTTAAAGAGTAGGGAGAATTGAGAGATTTTATTAAATAATGCTTCTGGGTGCTTTTCTTGTTTGAAATGCCCTGCAAACAATACTTGGAGATTATTTTTAGTCTTTCACACAGTTGTTTTTGAAAAGTTTGCAGTGTCAGTGTTTGTGCTATATGAATAACTTGCTGAGAAAGAAGAGAGAAGATTTCGTATGTCTGCCTTATTTGTAGTAAAAAGAAAAAAAGGTTAAGGTGGTAGCCTCTGTATTTACTGTGCCATGCTATTGCTTTTTATTAGGAAGTAGAGTTAATGATTCAAGCATGAGTTTCACCTCTTCATGCTGTACCAGTTTTCCCAAGGGGATTTGTAGTAGAGAGATGCATGTAAACAAATACTGTTGAATTTAAACATGTGGCTGTGTATTTTAAGAAGCCCTGCTCAGTGGTAACAGCAGAGACAATGAAAATGATGCAGTACTGGAAATTTTATTTTAGTGGCTCTGCAAGTAGATCTGATTTCAGTAGGTGATCTTTATCTCCAAACACTCTTGCTTTTTGGTATGAGCAAAAATGTTAGGTGGAAGTATATGGACTACTCAGTAAGGAAAAAGGAAATGAGTCCTTGAAAAGGCAGTTGGATAAAAATATATAGATATCTAAAGTGATTTTGTTAGAGCTTTCTAAGGCATCTGAGTTTAATCAGCAATCTTATTAACAGTCTGATTGATAGGTTATTAGCATGAAACAATATATATATATACACTAAAACTGGAAAATACAAAAATTTTGACTTGCGTGTTTCTTACAAGGCTTTCTATTTCTTGTAAGTAGATGTGTTTATTTTGATTGTATGTGAAAGCAGATTGTACTTGAGAAGATGTTTCTATCTCAGTTCTGTGGTGTGTGTGGTGGTGGTGTGTTTTGGTTTGGTGTGGGGTGGTTTTTTGTGGGTTGGTTTTTTTTTTTTGTTTGTTTGGGTTTTTTTAGGAAAGACCATAGTTTCATGATGCTAGTAGGTACTTCTATTAGTACAATTATTTTGTTTATTAGTTTTTGTACCGTGTCTTGGTCTTTTGTTGCTATTGATTAAGTAAAGTTACTTGTTGTATACCGAGATCACTAATAGAGGAAGACTGATCTTTTTAAAATGCATTTTTTTTTGTGGACTCTGGAAGGGAAAAAGTAACTGTGTGGCATCTTCAGTAACTGGAGATGTAAACAACTGTAAAGAAAAGTTGCAAAAAGAACCAGGTAAATATTTTTTTTAGTTTATTATTAGTCACTTTTTTGCCCAATACTTGTTACTTTCTGTATGTTCAGTTGGTAGGTGCCAAATAGTTGGGGTTTTTTTGTATTTGCTCTATTTTTACAACCGAGACACAGCTGGTACTCTTGAAATGTAGGCAAATTTGACCATCTTGTGATCAAATTGGATGAATGAATCAAGATGTGGTGGAAAGTTCTGGTTTTGTTCTGCTTAGAAAGCAAGGAAGAATGGCAGAAAACTTACCATGATCTAAAGAGATGGGCAGCTGAATTCATGAATGAACAGAGTCGGACAAAACTCCTGGGACACTGCTTTCCTACTAGAACTATATAGCCTTTTAAATAGAAAGTAAGACTTAGATAGAAGCTTCATTTTTATATACATGAGTCTCTGATCTTTACTCCAAAACGTAGAGATGCTGAGGTCCATCCTCACTGCTCTGTCTTTTTGAGCCTGCAGGCCCTTGCCAGTCATGGTTTGTTTCTGTTGTATTCGCAGAGTGAGAACTCTTGCTTGTGCTTCCATAATTTCCTATTACAGCTGCCTGACCTCCTCTTTCCTTTCTTTGTTCTTTCTGCTAGTCCACATGAAAAAGACTCCCAAAGAAACACAGGCAGAAGTGGCCAAGAACTTCATTACATGCTACTTGGAAGTTCCTTGTAATAATCCTTTCTGCATCACTTTCCTGTTGATGAAGTTCAGTTTCTCCCCACAAGTACCTGTTTGTTGAATCACTCTGTCCTGATAAGTCTATGCAATAAAATATAAAAAAACCCCTTTATATTTTTGTAAGCCAGAAGTGAAGTAATGAGAACAGACAGATGTGATCCAGAGCCTCATCAAAATGTGAAAGGCAGGCAAAGGAATCTATTTAAAGCAAGGAAATTATCATTCTTGTTTTACTTTTCCCTCAAATCCTGTCTTTCAGAAGGCAACTCTAGCCTAGAGCATGCACAGTGAAAAATCCAGGTATATGTTTTTGTAGGCTCGTTTGACAATTTCACAAACTTTTAGAAAAAAAAAAAAACAAAAACTGTGCAAAATTGTTTAGATGGTCAGTTTTTCATTTTTCTGCAAGAGATGTTCATAAACCTCTTGCTTTCTGTAGTCCAGTTTGCTGCTTAAACACTCATTGGGGGTTTTTAATCTTTTTTTATTTATTCCTATTTTTTTTCCTGTTCAGTGAGATCTAAACCAGGCTAAATCACACCGTAAAATCCTCTGAGCCACTAATGTCAGAACTGGATGCTAAATTTTTTCCTAGTGTGGTTACTGAGATGTAGGCAGTCATATCTGAAATCTCCAATTGTACTGAAATTATCTATGCTCACTATTCTTTACTCATCTGCAGGAAATCCTTAGTTTTCTTTTAAAAGCCAAACGTAGTGCTGCATATTTCCTTTAAGAGTATTCTCTGAACAGTGCTTGTTAAGCCTAGATAAGACTGTTTGCTAATTGCTGTCACTCTTGCTTTCGGAATTTGACCTTTAAAGCATCATCTTTAGAAACTGAGTAATATAATTCCATGCTTTTATATTGACTTTACACTTTTTTCCCCTTCTATCTTTTACTTAATTTTTTATATGCTTCCAAGAAACTGAATGGCATATGCTGTTTAGGTGCAGGGCAGCTATATTTAACTTTACTAGGGTGGAAGCATTTGGAGAATATTTAATTTTTCTTTTAGCAATTCATTAGAGAAAACCAGGAGAGTTCTGTTTTCCCATAGTGAAACTGCTTAGTTGTTCTGTAAAAAAAGGACAAAAAGATGAACTGGTGATAAAACCTGCTTACCTTAAAGCTCTTTAAGGCATTTGAATAACAAATTTATGACCACAACAATTTCCAGTTGCATTAAATGACTGAATTGCAGTTTTATCTGTACTGACATTGTGAAAACTCTTCAAAGTAGGGGTTCTTTTTTGTGATTCCGTTCTCAAAGGCAGAGATGGAAATTTCATTGGATATGGCTTTTGAAACAAATAATTCTTGCTGGGAGACAGTCTGCTGCCTGAGCATGCCTGGTATTCTCTGTTTACCTGGTAAAACACTAGCTTGCAACGCTGCCCAAATTTTTAATTCACATGTATAAGCAGTTTCCTTTTTGCCCAGTTTCAACTATGTTGAGACTGATCTTTCACCTCAAACAGGATTATGGGGTTTTAATGTCACGCCCAGAAGGTCAGTGGTCTGAGGGGCATCAGGACTGTCCTTTGAGCCCCAGACAGGTGGAAGAAGCAGAATAGTAAAATGTTGAAGACGAGTACTTTAGAGAGCTGTATGTCAGCCTGTATTCCTTTGAGGTCAAATTTGGGCAGGTAATAGCAACTTGTATTCAATGGAAGATAACTGTATTAAGTTAACTTGATTATGTGGACCTTAGGATGCTTGAAACATTACAGCACTAGGCAGTGAATTAGTTTCAGTATTAACTGTATTTGTGGTGCTACTATGCTCTGCTACAATAGAGGTTAAAAATTATTCTTTTGGCATCATGTCTTCTGCATTTTTGGCTTCCCTGGGGGAAGGGGACAAATCCCACAACCATTGGAACGGCAT
Source organism: Pelecanus crispus (assembly GCF_030463565.1). Lineage (NCBI taxonomy): Eukaryota > Metazoa > Chordata > Aves > Pelecaniformes > Pelecanidae > Pelecanus > Pelecanus crispus. The sequence continues at coordinate 58,668,273 of NC_134647.1, forward strand.
TTTGCGTTGTGGACTATTTTAAAATGGAAGAGAGAGAAAAGGATTCTGCTTTGAATACAGTTAATACGTACTATATGAATTTAATTATGCTGTTTGGCATAAAATAGGTTTGACCGTGTTTTCCATCAACTTATATTTCTTGTTAGAAGGTGAGGTTCTAAACAGGAATGGGATTCCTTTTCCTTACTGACTTTCCTTGGAATTAACACTGCCTGCTGGACTGTTTCCTAGACACATACAGCTTGTTTCAATAGCTAGTTTTGCAAAATAAATCTTTTTTTGATAGTGGAGGCTATTGGTGGACAACAGCCCAAGAAAACATTGAGAACATGTATTTTGGTGGAAGAAGATAGTGTAATTAATTTCTACAGAAAGTAAAGTTCAATGAGTTTATTTTACAGATACTGGGTTATTTTTAAACCTCTAGAAGCAAAAATGGTGCCTATTTCTTTGTTTAGTTTAAAGATTGTTAGCAAATCTAGCAGCTCTCTTTTGCATCCTCTTTAGACGGATAAATTTTACCGGATTAATAATAATATTGATGCTTTCAGGAACAGAAGTTGTTATTATCATGCAAAATTGTTAATGCCTTCAGTAAAATGAGCCTATGTTTTAAAAACTATCGTTACATTGCATGTTTGCAGTGTAGGAACTGAAGCCGATTTTGTAGTGTACAGTCAGGTACAATGTTATAGATGGCAAATTAATAAAATGTTAAAAGAATACTTGTGCATAAATACTTTGGAAGTACACTGATGTACTTCAAGTACATCGGAATGGAAATCTGTAATGGAAAATCTTCCCATTTCAGACATTTTGTGAATGGTGTTTCATCACTGTTTGTGCTTAGACTTGAGTTAAAAAAATAATAATTCAGAATGTTTAAATAAAGTACCTAGTTATAATTATGACAATTTCAGAATGCATTTTAAATCAAGGAACTATGCTTTCATCTGCACATACTTACACGTATTGTGTATTTGTTTTTAAATGAAAAGAAACCTGGTCTCCATCTTCCTGTTGACATCAAACAATCCTCTGATATGCAAATCCAGCTATGGGGAGAACAGATACACAGGGTGTGTTTGGATTCAGTCCAAGACTGAGAGAAAATTATATTTAAAGTAGTAATTTATATGCTTTGCCTCATTTAAATGAAAATGCATTTTGAAATAATCCCTATAACTAAAAGCATTTTGGAGAAATGTTATGATCCTTTGTATGACTGATGCATTTTGCTATAGCTATTTTAAAAACATCTTTCTCATACTCCTGCATGTCTCTGTAATGTGTAGATGCAGCTGTCAACTTCTCAGTGGCACATTATAACATAGTATATGAAAATATTTTTATTCTTCCAGGGTAATAAATGTTTGTTATATGAACTTCCTTAGGGTGTGCATGAGTGTGAAGTGTGTGTGTACACATGCTATTAAAATACATCTAAATAATTCACTTGCCATCTAAAATTTTGCTAGTATTAATGTTGTTCATGTATTTTCTTCATGTGTTTAACTTCAAAATCTGTCAAAATACGAATTCTTTAAAAAGAGAGACTAAATGAGCAACAATTTTTCAGTCTTCTTACCTTTAGCTGCAAAACTTGTAATGATCCAACCTGCACGTTTTAGCATTGGCTGAATTCCAGGTTTTCAGTATGTATTTTTGGAGGACTGTGTTATTCCAGTCCCTGAATATAATATTTGAAGGAGATGTGTGTAGCAGAGCATAATTATGTTTTATGTAAGCTTTAACAGGCCATTGAACTGTTACCAGTGATTAGTAATGGTTGTTTATACTGGATGGGAAATATTTGAACAGGAGTTAGATCACTATGAAATTTTCAGAAATCATAGTTCCTTAGTCCCCTTTTATGTATTGCAGATACATTGATGGACTCTTCTTACATGATCTTGTGTCTGTGATTGTGTGTCACTACTTTTTTTTTTTTTTTTTTTCTCCTTCTATTTAGAAAATGAGGATATGGAAATCAACGTTGGTGTAAGGAAGTATTTCATTTTGGAAGTTCTGTGGCACATACTGTTATATGTGATCTTTATTTGTTCTGTGGCCACTTACTCTATGCTAGACTATTCTGACCACATTAATGCACTGAGGATTGCTAATTACCATGTCGATCCTTTTTGGGGATAGCAGTTTTATTTCATTAATGTCATTTGTGGCTCTATGTGTTGACTAACTTAAACACATACATTGATGATACATGTACTAATATTTAAAGGAAAAGCTTTCTGTGTTAAGAAACTTTGCTAAACCTTTCTCATTAGGTTGTGAGCCTCTTGTATTTGGTTTTTAAATAAAGGATTTTCTGTCTTTTCTTTTTTCAGGCATTTTATGCACGCTTTAAATTTTAATATTCAGTGTCCATCCTTTTTTCTTTAAGCATTTTAAGAAACAGAAGAGGTTGATTCCTGAAAGAACAGTTTGGAAGTACTTTGTTCAGCTTTGCAGTGCCTTGGAACATATGCATTCTCGTCGTGTTATGCATAGAGGTAATATAGGATCAAAGATGATTTGTCTTTACTAAACCTTTTACTATGTGAGAATTAAGCTGGTTCAATGCAAATGACCCCAAATAATGTCATAATGGAATCAGTTTTGACAGCTGACAAAATTTATGTTTCTGTAATGTTTTATAAGTAACAGAAAAGCGTGACAGAAGTTAGTGGTTGTACATTTGTTGTGGTAGGCATTTGTTTGCAGCAATGCCTTGTGATACCAAGTTTTCAAAGTAAGTGATAGTTCTGTAAGTGATGGAGACCCTGCCACTGCTACCTCTTTGCTTGCTCAATTCATTTTGCTGGCTCTTACTTTCTCTCCTGTTATTCTTCTATATTTGCCCATTGTCTCTCCCAAGTATTGTTACCTGCATTCTTGCACAGCTATCCATCCATTCTTTTCACCTCTTGCACCTGTTTTCTTACAAAAGTATTTGCCTCCTGCCATGCCTTCTGGTGATGTATAGGCTCTTCTCCCACTCCCTTGTCTACTGGTTTATGTGCAGCCATGAGCAATTTTCTCCCCTTCTCTGCTCCTCTCCACTATTTCCAATCTCTGTGTCAAGTACTATGTCCCAACAGCCCTTGTAGTTGCCAGCTGTCCCTGTCAGGTACTAAATCTCTTTTACCCACTTTAAACCTCTGTACTGCCATCTCCTCTGTATGTTGTGTTCATTTTACCTTGTAACTGTGAGTCAAAGAAAACAGATCATAGTATAGCTGCTTCTCAGATGTACAATTTTTTTTTTTTGCCTTGGAAATGTTGCTGGCTGTGAGTTGCAAGTTGTACCTGGGATGTGTCTCTGGGTTCAGGTGAAATTGCATGTCTTAGGTTGGTGGCTTCCTTCTGCTGGGATGCACATAGTTGCCTGAAAGCAAAAGTCCCTCGATCTCTGCTGAGCTTTGTCATTTGCAGCTAGAGATGTTGCACCCTTCAGCAGATCAACTTAGATGCTCCTACTCCTGCAAATGGCTTTCCCTTGTGATTCCCTTTTTTTTCCCTTTACGCATTTGTACAGATATCTGCAAGTACAAATTATACAAAGAGAAGGACGTAAAATTACAGATGCTTTCCATAGGGTATAGGTGTATCTTCCTTTAATGCTTTTATGGCTAAACTAGTTTATTTCAGTATATTTTAGCTCAAAACCAAAATGAGTTTAAATTCCTGAAACTGAAATACTACCTTCGAAGCTTCTGGCAAACCTATGGCAAATCTAACCATTCCATGGTTACACAACAAAACCAATGACAATTAAAGCTATTTTTAAGTTGAACTGATATCCATGTTGGATTGTTACACAAAAGGTGATCCAAACTCCTGAAAACTAGGTCAGATAGCAGCATAACATAATTGCTTCTGTCTTCCTCTCTAAAGCTTATAAGATTGTGTAACTTTTTATTGGAAACCTGAAAATGCTGGTGTTTGAAGGGTTATTAACCATTCCTTTTACTGTACCCATATCTTCAGGAAATTGTAATCCCCTCTTATCAAAGTGATTTTCTTTGAGTTTAGAGCCACAGTGCATTGCTCTTGAGCTGAGTAAGAGCTAAGCACACTTGCCAAACAGATACCAGCTTAGTTTATTTAGAAGACTAGTAGGATAGGTACCTTGTTAAAAATCATAAAATAAAAATCTTTGCTGTTGTCTCTAAAGAATTGGATTAAAACTTAAACTGAATATTACTTGTGAAAAATAACTGTCTGGGGTATACATCATTATTTTTCTTTGTTTCTACTTGATTAGCCCAATTCCATTGATGAGTTCAAATAACCATTCTCCTGAGTAAAACTTGCTTCTTTTTTTTTTTTTAATGCCTGCTATTAAAGAGAATCAGTTACCTATTTCCAGTAAATAACATCATGCGACTGTGGGTAGTTTGATCAGCAAAAGTGATGAAAAATATGTTTTACAGTCCTTAAAAACATTGTTTGTCTGTTACTTAAGACATAATGAGAGGTTCTTTAGTTCTAACAGAAATCCTTATATATAGCTTATATAAAGTAGTAATGAACTGCCTGTATATGCTTCTTTGGGTGTGGGGTGGGTGTGGGTTTTTTTTGTTTTGGATTTGTTGTTGTTTGTTTGCTTGTGTTTTAAAATACTTGCCATGGCTCTTAATTTTTTGCTTGAGCAATGTTTGTACTATTAAAATAGTTAATTTAAAATTCTGAATTCCAGACTCATTCTTTCTGAACAGCACAGTCAAATTTTGTTAATATTAGCTGTAAATAAAAGCCTTTTTCGGTCTGTTATTAATAGAGCAGTAGCTTTTCTTTCAACCTCATTGTGACTTTTAAATGTCTTTTTTTTTTTTTTTTTTTTCTTTTCCCCCCCTCCCCAGATATAAAGCCAGCTAATGTGTTCATTACAGCTACAGGGGTAGTAAAGCTTGGAGACCTTGGACTTGGTCGATTTTTCAGCTCCAAAACCACAGCTGCACATTCTTTAGGTAAGCTTTCTCTGAGGTACAGGTGTTGGGGAGGTGGATTTTTTTATGTGGTAGAAATACCGTGCCCACTCATGAGGAAGAAGAGGGTTAGGTCCAGCTAAAGCTTTTCTTAAATTAAAAAAAAAAAAAAAAGTCAGCATCATGGACTGTAACACTGAGGTGTCATTTTGAGCAGTACAGCTTGTTGGTTTCTTCCCTCCCCCCTTTGTTTTAATCAGTTAATGTAGATTTCTGGCTTAAACAAAGTCTTCATGACAGTAGTGTTTTCTAGAAATGCTAGGAAAAAAGAAGATCAATAATACAGAAGCTTTTTTGGTTTTTTAATTCATTTGAACTTTAATCAGTGTTGGAAAGAATCTAGTAATTCTGTGTGTCTGTATGGGTAGCATTGACAACATGTTGGTTATATGTTTTGAAAGGGTTAATAGAGGAGCTTCCCTGTTTTAAGATGGAGTTTCTCCATATAAGCTAAGTAAGTCGAGCTGAGATCAGAATTGGGCTTTATGAGCCATAAAGACTTTAAAAACAAAACGAACAACAAAAACAAATCCCAGAAAACTTACATTTATGAGAACAGGAAAAAAAACTTTCTGAAATGCCCAATTTGTTCTTCGCTAGTACATAAAGAATAATGTTGTATTATCTTTTTCCAAACAAAAATTTCATATAACTTGCATCTCTTGAGTAGCATGTGGAGACTAGGATGATTAAGAAGCCTTTAAAGAAGAAAAAGTAAAAATTTGGCAGATATTTTAAGTTTAAGTGTAGGGAATGGACAAATAACAGAATCTAAGAGGGTCTCTCTAAAAGAGAAAAGCCTTGTAAATAGAGTAGCATCTGCTTTAAAGAGAAATGTAAGAATTAGTGTTTATAGTACGGTTATGTAGGGGTTTTTTTTAGTTAAGAAAAAATTCTTAACTGAAGAATTAATAAAAAAAAAAGTCTTAACTTCTGCTGAAGTGGCTGTGTTTAGTGGTTGCTGAATTCAAGCCTGTTCACTGACTGCAGAGGGTGTGAAATGAACTTTTAGACCCCTCGAGCAGGGCCATTGATGGCAGCATCCAGAATTGTCTGCTCTTCCTTGTAAAGGGTATTGAGGTAGGCAGATGACCTTACTGATACTTGAATACAGATAGATAAAATCAATTCAAATGCTACTCAGTGAGAATTTTTAACAAATGACAGGTGACAATTCTGTAAATAAGCATTTGGATATTTTTATATGTTTGACAAGAGTGCATGATAGGGAGGATAATATCTAAGAAAGCCAAGAATGGTGAAGTTATACTTACAATCCTTATCTTAGGGCCATGGAAGGACACACAAAGAATTGTGTTTGCTCAGACACTGATGTTTCTAATTAGGCTGTGAAATATCAGACTCCTTGGATTAAAATATGCCACGTTTTTCCTCATCTCTTAATTTAACTTTATTCAGATAGTCCCAGTTATCAGTGGAGTGTGGGAAAAAGAGAGAGGATTGATGTTCAGCATGTTTATACTACATTTGAGGTGTGGACAATACTTGTGTTAACAGCCAAAAAAAACTATTTTAGAAAGGAAATTTTTGATACCATCCTTACTTCCCTGTCTTCCAGAAAACCTTTGGTCACTTCTTTGTACCCTCCTGTTTTTATCATGTTTGGTGCATACCGTTACTGGTATAGTCAAAACCACGAGTAAGTGCTGAGATCTTAATAGGACTGAGGTGAAACTCGGACACAGATATGCAATCTTGCATTAATAAAAAAGAGAGAGAAAGAGACAGAGGAGAAATAGTGAGACCAGACTGGAAATGTGCTTGGGTTCCATATTTAAGTTAAGATATAACCCTAAAGAGCTGATACTAGTTCATGGCACAGTGCATTATATAAAGTGCTGCTGTTCATGCTGCTGTCGTAGCCCAGTGGCTGTCTCTAGCAGCACTGTGGAGATCTTACTTGTTGTAGTTGGGTCCTGCTATTGCCTGTGAATGGAAGAAGGATGGAAACAAGCAGTGTGAAGAGGGAGCTGCTCCTGGACTGTATTTGCAGGAAGCTGTAAATCCTAATCTGTGGGTAGGAGCGCATGAAGAAGGCAAAAGTCAGTTCCGAGGGTGGGAGAGCTAGACTTGTGTTCTGAGGCAGATGTCAGGAAGTTAAAGAGGAACAAACTGCTTCAACCCTGGGTTATTTTGGCTCGTTGCAGGGAAATGGTTGCAAAGGGACTGAAGACTGAGCTAGAGCTAAAAACAGTGTGAAACCCCCAAGCCCTTTAAAGCTCGTCTCTTACAAATACAAGAATCATCCAGAGAGCGGGGGTTAAGGGGATGGAAGCTTTGTTTCTAATGTTGTGTCTTGGTAGAAGAGCTGTTGTTTTTTTATTTTCTTTCCCCCCCATCTCCTCTTCTCCCATTTCCCTCTTAATTATGACCTGATGTCAGAATTCAGCCTAGGAAAAAGGTGTTGTTCAGCTGTTAACTTAAGCTACAGTGGAGACAGTGACACTCTTGATTTATCATGTCAGTAGCAGAGACCACTTTTTAAAATTAACTTCTCATGCAGTTTCTGATGCTGGTTTTCCTGAAATTTCTTTCAAAGTTGTATCTTTTTATGATTCCATAAACCTTTGGTGCACAAAACCCGGTGAATTACAAACATATTATGTGTAGCAATTTATACTTGTTTACAGGCTTTATAAAAATTTCAGTAGCAAACTAGATTCAGGCTTTCAGAGATAAAGAAATGTACTAAAATTTTCATTAGCTACAGCTTCTAACTGCTAATTATGAATAATACTGATTTAATTAGAATACTTGCTGATGGTCCATTTGAAACAAATGAAAATACTGCACTGGACAGAGTTTGTTAATGTTCTTAACTCTTTCTATACAGCCTTATCAAAACAGTAGAATTTTCTATTGTGGTGTGTATATACCTTTTTGAAAATAGAAATCTTTCTTCCAAAAATGCAGAGGAAGTGGAGGCATTTGGTATTGTTGATTTGATACAAACTTGACAAAATTTCTTGGTTTCAGAGGACTTTATATTAGAAAGGGTAAGATGATTGAAGAAAGTCGTCTTATTCCTTTCCCTATGACTGTGTGTGGTAGGGGTATTTTTTGTTGGTGTTTTTTTTTGGTGTTTTTTTTTTTTTTTTTTTTTGTAATGGCTGAATGCCAGGCCTTATGCTGTTTGAAATGGCAATTCTGAGGCCAGCTCATGGAAGTGTGTGGGGTTTTTTTTACCTTTGTTAGCCATTCAGTGGATTTCAGTATTTCAATTAGGGAGAAAAAAAAAATCACTTCAGTTCTCCAGTGTGGTTGTGCTAGAGGGCTTCACAGTATGCTATCCAGGTGGATGCTGCTGCCATGATGTGAATACCTTCCTGCAGGGCAAAGGAGCAGATCTGCAATCTTTAAAATGTTTGAAAGCAAAGGATCATCTGTATTGAATTCTAGTGTTCTGTGGTTTGACAACTTCAGTCATTTACATGGTACTCACAGAGCTGTGTTATGAGGGATTTGACTGTCAACTCATGCAGGTTGTGGGGAATAAAATACCTTGTAAAAATGTGTGCAAATACTCTCCTTTCCTCTTACATATGGACCTCTAACCCAGCAGAGGGTGTCAAAGCCAGTGCTGAGGCAGTGGCATGCAGCACTGTTTTGCTGTAAATAGAATAAGCTCTTACTTTCCTGCTCTCAACCAAAATGTTCTGAGAGCCTGCACCCTCTGTGTACAGGAAGGCTAGCAAGGAAATCTGCAGCTGATCCATTGCACTCATCAAAGAAGCTGTATTAAAACAGCTCTTATTTTATGTGCAAAAACCTGAGATCTCTTACAGTAGTTTGAAAGCTGAAGATAAATTATTGTGCTGTTACAATGCTACATTATAAAATAATCCAAGATATTTATAGATTGATTTCTGCAGTTAGACTGTTTGCATAAGGTAGGCTAGGTTGCAGAATGACTTTAGGTAAGTGCAGTATTTTAGGTCCTGTATCTGTGGTAGAAAATGAGCCTATGACTTAGAAATCTCCTACACCTATATTAAAATAAATAAGTAAAAAAAATTGTAGTTATGGAGAATTTGTTGTATCAGTGGTTGGTTACCCTCACTGTTCCATAACTGCAGCCTATTTGTTACTTAGTTTGTCTATCTTCAGCATCAACCATTCATCTTGTTAAGCACTTGCATGTTGTGTTGAACTCTGTATTATAAAATTCCTGTGATCTCATGGACATTAAGTCATTCGTAAACCACATGTTTTGATTACTTAAAATTGGGCCTTTTTTTTAACTGAAGTCTTGTTTTGGAATTCTTTGAAAATTGGAGGAGTTGCTAAAGTGATTTTAGCCACCTTCCTGAACTCACATAGTTACCTATTCTAATGCATGGAATACCACTAACAATTATATGGCCTTTTTTAAAACTAGCCTATTAAACACCTTCTGAATCAGCCATTACATTGTTTTGTATAAGTAGTATTAACATTTACCAGGCAGATTTTTCTCCCAGCTTAAAAATGCTTGATAGTACTTAGAGCTAGTTACTGTATTTTATTCAACCCCTCGATGCATTGTTGGTTTTCAAGTGAACACCCTCTCCTCTTTAACTCAGCTGCAGTGTCAGGTATGTGTTTATGCAGGTAATAAGATTGACTGTTTCTATCATAACTCCCTTCTTCATAATCGTTTCTTTGCCTCTGATCCTTCAGATCCAGCTTCCTGCCCCCTAATAACCACCATTTCCATTATGTCCATTGCCTCTCCCAATAGCAGAAAACTTGCATAAAGAAACAACACTTTCTGCATCTGCAGCATCTTTAAAGGGAGGGAGCTCCAGAGCAGCAGGTTCTGAGGAAGCAGTTTATTTGACCCAGGCCATTTTCAAGGAGATTACCATTCAGACCTGCAGGTTATCGGAGATGTGCAAATGCAGTGTACAGAATGCTAAAGTTACAGATTTTCTTCTTAACACATTAAGGTGCCTGTGCTTTTATGTATTATCCCACCTCTGTTTCTTCAGATGAGTAAAGAAAGTTGCATGCCTTTATAGTATTTTGATGCTGCATTTGACTTAACGGGGGAAAAAAAAAAAAAAATTGATCCAGGAAGGAAACATAACGTATAATCACATCTGGTAGTTGCTTGCCAGCAGTACAGCTATGTACTAAGATTGCTCACCATTTTAAAGAATCTTTGCAATGCCTTCAGTAGTTCCTGAATGTCAGAATAATGAATCTTTTGTGTCATGTTCTGTTAAAAACAGTTTACAAGTAGTAATGATGTCTAGTTCTTCAGGTTGTTTTTGTGATTCAGTGACTAATATAACTGTAATTTCAATTCCTTTCACTTGTTGGTCATCGGGGGCTTCAGGTTGTATTGCAGTTAAGGTGTTACACTAGGCTAAATGCTGTAAAATGATAGCATTTGTTCTTCTTTTTCACTATCATCAATCTTCCACAGTCATGTCAGACCCTAATGTATCAGCAGGCTTCCCAGAGCTACTGGTTAAAATTACCTTTGCTTTTGGTAAACTATGAACCTTCAAACCTCTGTGTTTTCAGCTGCCCCCTGTGGATTCTGTGAAGCCTCTTTCTGGCACATTACTCACTGCCAACTACTTGCGTGATGTCTCAGAGCAGCAAAGGCACTGCTGCTGTAACCAGCTAACCACCAGATTACTATTAAATTTACTTTTTGTTGTTAGAGGAATTCTGCCAACAAAGCATCAGAATATACTAAACCAGTGCATTAATTAGTGGTGCAAAATACAGCTGAAAGTTTTCAGAGGTGTCCAAGCTCACAAGTCCTTGGAGTAAAAAAAAAAAAGAAAAAGAAAAAAAAATTAAAAAAAGAAAAAAGAAAAAAATTAAGGGGGAAGTACAACAGTAAGGATAATAAAAATATGAAAGCTGTGTCATGCCAAATGTTGTTTAATTACAGTTTCCAATTTTAAGATAGCTGTCATTAAACACCTATTAAACTACTGCTGTTGATACATTAGAATAACAGAGTTGCTTCTGGATATTCTGGTGACCATTTGGTGCTACAGTCCACCCATCTGCGTGCCTGTTCTTTCACAGGTAAAAGACCATCCCTCTTGACCATTCCTCTGTTGTAGGTGAATACACACATCCCATGAGAATAAGTGGTCATCAGAGTACTCCATCATTTTGAGTTGCCTTTCCCCAGCCTTTCTCCTTTTAAGCTCTTGATCTTTCGCAGTCTCAGTTCAGAGCTTCAGTGATTCCTCAGGCCAGCGCTACGGGAGCCTCCAGGGAGAGGGGCTGCGGCACCCTCTGCTTTCCTGGGGCTGGAAGTCTCCCTTGAAATATTTAGGGGCCAAATCCATTGTAGGATGCAATATGGGACCTCTGTCCTTGTACATCTGTTAGAGGAGCATGTTCTCAGTTTAAATTGGTTTTCAGTATTGTTTGCGAAGAAGGAGATCCGTTGAAATCATGGGTTATCAGCAGCAGTGGCCTGACCTGGGTTAAGGTGGTACTGGGTTTCCTAATCCAAGCTGGGCCTTTCGAGTAGGAAAGTACTTCCCTCCTGTGCCCATCCTCCCTAAGAAAGTATGATACAGGTTGAGATATCAGCCTTTCTAAAAGACAGGGCACACTGGCAAAGCAAAACCCTTAACTGTAGGAAACGAGTAGAGTAAAATTATTAGTCTGATCAACTAAAACTATTAACCTGATTGTTTAGATTTGAGACCACTTGTCTATTCACTATATCTCTGTTTCCAGTATTCATACAGAGATGAATTCTGAATAGATGAGGCTAATTCAGAAGCGCAGAAGTGATGCAAGATCTGTGTTAAATAAAATTATGTGAGGTTCATACTCTAATTTTTGTAGTTTGCAGTGAGAGTGCTGATTTTAATCTCTGGCTGTGTTGCAAGATGTTTCATTTTAAAATAAGGTCAATTTGTATTGAATTGACAGAATTCAGTTGGTTTTCATCATCTGGATTCAGTACCTAAGAAAATATTCCACACAAAATTGAAGTAAAAATCTACATAGATCTGTGACTCATTTTGCTGTTAGGCAGTCATTTTGGGGGGGATATAGGGAGAAAGTTCAGAGACAATGCATCAAAGTTGCCAGTACCATTATTTTTTGTAACTTCTTCTTTTTGTTGATCTGTCACATATGAACCCATCACTCAGAAACTTACTTTTTTAATGGCTTCTTTTACAGAACTGAAACATCTCTCAGAATTTTTCTCTTCCAAGTAACTTGCCACAGATGAGTAGAGTCTGATTAAAATCGAGGGGAGAGATGTCCTGGAGTATCCAATGTAAATTTGCTCTGGGACAGTCGTAGTAAATGCTGCTTTTCAAGAGCAGATGTCTCCAGAGCCCGCAGCTCTGAGGCAGGATTAAGCCGGGACAGCCACAGATTTGGGAGCTGAAAAGCCCTCGCAGAGTCTGGTCCTGCAGCAGATGGCCGAGTCGCTCACAGGAACCTTGGCTTCTGCTGGGCTCGCGGGTTTTCCTGCCTTCCTCTCTGGGAAGCTGAAGATCCTGGATTTCAGGCTCAATTTTAGTTTCAGATTTTCAAACTAAATCGTGTTTATTAGTTGCAAAAGCAGCTTTTTCAGATTTGTATATTCTCAAAAGAACGGACAACTCATTTAAAAAAAAAAAAAACAACCAAACAAAAAACCAAAACCAAACAAAAAAACCCAAGCCATGGAAGAGAATTTCTAGCTGTTGTTATTTCCAGTCACAGTGATAAGTTTGGAAAGGGAGGGGGGGGGGGGTGTGTGCGGCACGCACGGGTAGTATGTTCCCTTGGTTCTCTTCAGAAAAAAATAATTACTTTTGAGCTGCTTTAAAAGCAAAAATTGGAAGTATTCTACAACTGAATAATTCTGGCAATTAGATATCAGTAGTGAAAATAAAGCTGCATTGGATGAAATAGATATCTAATTCATGTGTATTTTTATCAAACTGAAGAGTCGTAAGTATGAATTGAAATTATATGTGTAGCAAAATGAGAACTATAGAAGATGGAAAAATGTTTTTCAGCCAGGAAAACTGTACTTCTACTACTATATAACAACAGAAATTTTTATTCAAAAATACTTGTGTATTTATTGCAGTTGGTACACCTTATTATATGTCTCCAGAGAGAATACACGAAAATGGTTACAACTTCAAATCTGACATCTGGTCTCTAGGCTGTCTGCTGTATGAGGTAATATTGATATATACAGTGAACGTAACACTGTTGTGCTCTCCATCACCCTCCCCCTTCCCCTGCCCCCCAAATATATTAAGTACTGTTTCAGGATCTATTTGTATATTTTTGTTATATTATATTCTATGTCTGTCTTGAATATTAGCAATGAGAATACATAACTTCAGCATATGAAATGCTTTTATTTTTGTGTTAGTCAAGACTTGCTTTTTACTGGGCTTGCTACAAAGATTTTATGGCAATTTGTTGAAGATTGGGCATAACTGAAGGATTAATAAATGAATAATGGCAAGCACATGTAAAATCGTTGTAGGTGTTTTAACGGCCTATGCTGATTATATGATTTTGGTAATAAATGCATTGAGAAATAGTGGGACTGACGAGTATGCAACTAATGCTTTCAAAAACTGCAATATAGTTATTTTAATACAAGTTTAATTTCTTTAAAAGTATTTAAAACCTAAGTAAAACAATAAAAAAGGGTTACTCTGTACTTACTACTACTAGGTTGGATGAACTTCCAAGATAATGACTTCTTCTGCACAGACATATGTAACTTTTCTACTCTTTCTTCTCCTCCAGTTGGTTAAACTATAATTATTGGTTAATTTCTGTATTAATATGGTTCAGATTGGAAGGTGACACATAATTTTAAATTATGTTATTTTGTGAGAAAACAAAGATACAGGGCAAATTGAAATTGAGGTGAATGAAGGTCTGAAGAACAGGTAGGCTTCTAAGGCAACTACATCTTCAAAGTTCTTTGCATATCATTTGTTGATCAAAAGAGTAAACACTTGTGTTGAAGGATGCTGGAAAAAAAATTCTTTCCATCAGCAATGGCAGTGAAGTCTTTCTAGTCATGTTCCAGGTAAAAACTAATATACTGAACTCACTTTTCATTTACCTGCAAGCCACCTGCCTCAGTGAGTCAGCAGAACTCATTTAACTCATACTCAACAGGATTGGCACCTCCTGTTATTTTAGGATTTTGTAGGAAACATTGCCAGCCTGTTAAAGTTGTATGTTACTACTAGGTGAATTGTCTCCAATAATATTAGTTTACGTTCTATCACTAAACATGTTCCTTTGAATATTAAAAGGGTGAGTAGCTGTATTGCAATTCTGCAGAGTTTACAGATCTATGTATAGCTGTTGCTTCTAAATCTTTGGGACAATTCACAGGAATGAAGTCCAATACCGGATAGCAAGTATTTAGAAGTTTAAATCCTGAACTGAAACTTAATCCCATGTTGGGATTCCTTAGTATTCCATCAGTTTTAATGCTCTACTTTACCCACTTGTGCAAGCAGAAGCCTAAAGATTGCATAAATGTAGATGAGGATTTTTCGGTATTACTACTTCTTTTCCCCTCATTGGTTTTCTCGAGGATTTCTTTAAATCTGGAAACAAACAAATGAAGCCCTTGAATAACTAATTATATATAAACTAAACATGTTTAAGGTTATTTTTTCTTCTGTGTTACATGAAATAAAATTGCTGGATAGAAATCAATAGCACTTTTCTAAGGATTTTTTTTTTTGAGCTTGCTGCTTTCATGCTGGTACAGTATATTAAACACCTATGTGAATATTAAATTCGTCTTTGATCTGGAAAATAATTTCAAAATAGCTAAATACCTTAATTCCATTGATTAATTGAGCATCTTTAAATACCGTTCTCTTTTTATTTATTTTAGAAGTTTTTCCGGGATGGTTTTTAAGTTGATATGGTGGTGTGTTCGGTTTTTTCTCTCATTGTAAAAATAAAGCAATTATTAGGATACTTACAGTTGCTATATATTATATTATATAGCTGTAGTATATGGCAGTGTCTTCAACTATAGCTTTTAATTTTTTGAGTTGCATTTATCCCATTTAGTTAATTCTACAACATACCAGATGTTTGTGGTGGGGTGTTTTTTGGTGTGGGATTTTAGGGGTTTTTTTGATCATTGAGATGTAATTTTGAAATTTTAGGTATAGTAAGCTCAAAATGTATGCTTTGCATTTTTCTTTCTTTCTCTCTCTCTCTCTCTCTCTTTTTTAATATTTGAAAGTGGTTACTTCAGGTTCTTGAAGACATGCATGGACTAATGTGTGGGATTTTTATTATCCGTGCAGCTTTGTGCTGGGTATTGTTTTGTGATACGTCTATTGCCTGCATTTTAGCGTGTTTTATTATATTGATTTCATGTTGATATGTGTTCATATGTGCTCTGGATTCTCTCCAGCTTAATTGGAGAAAAGCTGTGGCGTGTTTATCACTTCTCAATAAATGCTTAATTGTTGCTAAACTCTTTTCAGTTGTTTTAAGTTCAGACTAATTTGCTATAATGTATGTTGTTTTTAAAAATTATTATTTCTGGCCTATGTTACAGTCCATTATTCAAAGCTAACTATGTGGCCAGTAAGATTTTTAAAAGTATATTTTAAAGTCTGATTTTTTTTTTTTTAGAGCCTCAGGTATTTCTGAAACCTCAAAAACACTACCACTAGAGTTTTAATTGATATGCAACAAAGTAGACTTTACTAATTAAAATCAAGATGCTGTGCTTTTGCTACATGGACCTTTACACGGAAAAGTAGGTTTTACACATTTCCTTTTATTGTTCAGCGTAGCAATTGCATCCTTACAGGGTTGTAGGTTGGTGGCTTACAGTTCAAAAAAAAAAAAAAAAAAAAGAAAAAAAAGAGAGAGAGCGAGCTGCCACCAGCCCCGAAGACAGACAGTGGGCTTTCGTCCCTCAGACACCCCCGGAATACTAATCAGGAAAGTCAGACCCTGGAGGTCAGGGAGCAAGTCAATCATTCTAGCGATCGTCTCAGTGTGGAGGATCAAATTAGCCTGAAAAATTCAGCTGCTGGGAGGAGAGGGCGAGCAGCTGTCAGGGGCAGCAGCGAGATGCACTAATGAACCAGATGAATAGTGCAAAAGCTTGAAAATAAAAACAGGACAGTTGACATTTTTCATCTGTCAAAGCAGGAGATGCATGAAAATATAGTATTCCTGTTTTAACTCCTTAGGGGACATTCAGAATTTTTTTAACACTCTGCAGCATTCAAACAAAAGTACTTTTTAATGAACACCTAGAGTACGAAAATGAGTATCTGTGCATTTATTTAGAATTTCTGCATGTGTACAGATCCTGCAGTTGATTTTTCTTTTTTTTTTCTTTCTTTCATTTCTTTTTCGGTCTTCAGCTTGCGTTTTTAACATTCTTTTTAAGGTAAGAGACAATGTCATGTAAATCAAAAAATTAACATTATTTTGGTAATACAGAATTTTTGGGAGTAGTGTAGGATGGAACTGTAGTATGGTATTTGTTTTAGGAGCTTTAAAATCATTCTTACTTGAAGGTAATATGAAAAAGTACTGAACTGTTTAAGAGCATTTTTATCAGATATAAAGTAAATTTTGGTAATTTGCTTCATACATTTTCCCTTGGTGATATTGGTGCTTAGACATGAAAGAGTTAAACTACTATCTGGAAGACCACAAGACAGATGAGAGCCATTTTCAGCTTGTCCTGTCCCTGCTGAAGCTCACTGAGTAGCACAGCATGGACTAGCGTGTTTCACACACACTCTGCCTGTCTGGGGAATGCACACATTGTCCTTCCAAAATCAAACTTATTAGCACATGTAGAAAAGGGTGACTGACTTTGGGGCAGCACTGCACTCAAAGCAGCATTCGTGCTGCTGCGGTTCAAAGACTTAGAAGGCTTTGAACAGAATGGAGCGATTTTAAATGAATTTTCAAATTTGTAATCCTGCTAAGCATAGCATTTGTTTCCACCTTAAATGTCAAGTTGTAACATTGTCTGGAAATAAAGCATAGGTTTACTAATGATGGTCTTAAGCCGATCATTTATTTAAGTGCTCTCCAACAGATACTCTTGTATTAGAAATGTAAATTATAGTCATGGGTGCCAGTTCTGCACTTCTGATGATGTTTTGGGATTTTTTTTTTAAAGTATTTTTGAGTAACATACTGAATTACGAAGTTTTTGGGTTTGGGTTTTTTTGGAAGTATAGATATTACCTTTAGTTTTCTTGCTTAAAAAAAAAAAAAAAGCTTTATCGAAGTCTAGTAATAGCTATGGAAGGTTACAAAATCTACTGCTGTTATCCAGCATTTTCACTATACAGTACTGCTTTAGATCAGATAGTGTTTTCAAATAAATTATGCTTTTTTCCAAAAGGTCTTAAAAGGAAAATGACATTGTGGGTTTTTGGGGTTTTTTGCCTCCCTCGTGGTACAAGGACCCTCCATGCTCACAGCAGTATCGGAAACTACTCAATTTCTCTTCACACTCTACAGTAATGGTTTTATTAATGTACAGTTCAAATATTGCAATATAAGGATTGTGACAGGTATGACTGTGTGACATAGAATAAGTACACACAGTGGTTACAGTAATAGTTTTGGAACTTCTGTTTTTAGCACTGTGACACTTCTAAGCAGGGAATCAAAAGTTGATAAAAATCACTTTTGATTTGTTAGTATTCCAGATTTTATGACAAAACAGGTTTACTTAAAAACACAAAACTGTACATTTTCTTTAAACAGATGGCTGCGCTGCAGAGTCCCTTTTATGGTGATAAAATGAACTTGTACTCCCTGTGCAAGAAGATAGAACAGTGTGACTACCCACCTCTCCCTTCAGATCACTATTCAGAGGAAGTAAGAAATTTTCCTTTTCATGGGCTAGATCCTTGGTTTATGTAAGCTGGCACACTTCTGGGGAAGTAGATGAACTTGTGTGATTTATGTTATTTGCAGATTATGCCCATAAGTGTTTGCTTGTTGAACTTGCTTAAATGTTCCTGTCAAAACAAGTCAATGATATGATTCTCAATTTCGGGGGATTCATGATGGAAACCTCATACTTTAGCTTCTTAGTTTCATTGAACTTCCTTGCAAGTATGACAAAATGCTTTCCCAGAATGCACAATGATATGTTCTACATGCCAGAATGGGACTGAGTCTTACATCTATTGTATGCTTTTCAAAAAGCACAACTATACAAGCTTATGTTGCACAGTAAATTAGTGCGCTAGCCTTGTTTCTCTAGGTGCTTGGATTAAAATAGATGTAATGTAACTCACTAGTAAAAATGAATTGTTTAGTTCCCATTTGTCTACATTATAAAACTGCAATGTGCCTTTCGATACAATTGAACGGCAGTTCTTTTGCAAGAGAGAGTGGTTCTTGACAACAGTAGTAGTAAATTTCAGAGAAATATAGGCATACAAAATATAATTGAATTTGAACAATATACTCATGCATATCACAGCAGCGTTTGTTTTAAGCTGATAGATAGCAGTTCTTTACTGTCATTAATGTATGTATGGGGGTACTTGCTTTTTTAAGCTCTAAAATGAAAAGAAACTAAACAAAATAAATATTTTTCTTAATGCGAGTAGCAGAATGAAAAAATATAAATGTTTGTTTGTTAATGTTCCGAGATGCCAGTTTTGAAATACTTTCCCACTTTGAAAAGAACAGGGCAAACTGATAGAAGCTGTAAACCAAACAACACGTATTAGTAACCAATTCTAATTTAATTCAGCCTACATGAATTAAAGATTACTTTGAAAACGCAAATAAACACGAGCACTGAAATACTTTTAATAAACATAAAGAATTGTGCAATTTCACTTAGAGTAGGGGTTGTAATTCTGAACCTTAAATTTTTTTACATTCAAAGACAGTGATTGGACTATTAATAAAAGATTACTGCCCAGTATTTTGTTTTGTTTTGTATTTATAGTGACAGTTTTTCCACTTTTATGAAGAAACCTGCACTTAAAAAGATAATTCAGTGAAGTTACAAAGGATGAAATAATGATCTGTTGTGTAATTTATGCATTCTACCTCTTTGTGGGTTTTCCAATTAGTCATTTTACCTGGGCCATTTTTAATTATTATTTATTGTGGACTATAAATATGGCAGTTCATATAACCAACTTCAGAACTGGAGGCCTGGAAATACAGTAGGGTGTGAACAATAATACTAAATGATAGCAAGAATGTCAGGGGCCGTTCTTTGTTGTGTCATTCATGCTGTCTTCCTTTTTCCATGAAGCGCATGAATATTTCACATATCTGCATCCTCATCCTCTATTCTTCTTGACTAATTTTCAGACTGTCTGAATTTGCATTTCACATGGTAGCTGATTAGGAGATGCCGAGTGCAGCAGCGAAGCCTCAGCAGGCGGTTTCCATGGTGACCTTCAGCAGGATTTTAATGATGATACCACTAGTGGTTCGTTGAAGTTGGCCTGCCTGCAGGGCTACTTCACTGCAGCTAAGTGTGAAGTTGGATATGCGGATTCCCAGCCAAGGGGCAAATATCAAAGTCTGGCCCAGACAGAAGGTCTTGTCTTAGAGTTTGGATGGGGAAAGAGATTCCACCTTTTACTTACATCTGTATAGTTTCTAGTGTTGCAAGCAGATGCAGAGCACAACATGTTATGTGTTCTTTATTTCAAAGCAGACACGTACTTCTGCACCTTGGATAAACCAGTTATTTGCAAAATACACATAAGTTATTTTAAAACATAATGAGAGAATCAGAGCTATGATAGGTATGAAGATAGGTATGAAAATAGTTACTTAAAAGAAGTGATCAACTATGGAGACGATAATGGGAACATTTTTTTGTGTTCTGATATGAAGACCTGTGTCTTTGCTAAGGTACGTGGAAAAATAGATATGTTTACTGCACCAAAATATACCTTTTTTTTTTTTTCCTTGGATGAAAAAACCTGTGCTGGCATGAACTGTAAAAAAGCAGAGACAAACAAGCATGTGATGTTAGGATACTGTCCTAAATGTTTCACCTGTACTGGAAATTTAGATTTCAAACCTTTAACCAGGTTGGAAGCACACTCGGTGAGCAGTAAAGATCAGGGATCACCGAACAGTAAAACCCATTTCATATTTTATAACAACGAATTTTCTGCAAGAAAAATTTCACTGAGTGTTGTTCTCTGCATCCTCTGATATAGGAGTGTGAATACTTTCATTACAAGATAAAAGACAAGTGCTTTTTAGAGATACTTTTTGTAAATAATTTTAATGAGTTTTAAGATGTGACAGTTTTTCTAAATTTTGAACTCTCTATAAGACTAACCTTTTAGTAATGCATCACATCAGTGTCATCAGAGAATAGTGCGACAGAAAGATGCACCTTAAGATAGATGGACAGATGGATAATTTTTTTTTTAAACCTTTGATTAGAAATCCTAGTAGTCTAAGATGTATTTTCACAAATGTTGCTTCAGCAGTAGAGTCATAAGCCAAGATTTTCAAATGTTTAACAACTTTGGATATTTCAATTTTTGAATATTCCTAAAGAATGGCTGGCATCCAGGGCGAGTACTTGGCATTTACTGAAAGCTGTCCTGCTTTAGGGAATTCAAAGCTGGGGCTCCCTTGCCACCCCCAGTCAATACTCTTAAAATCCTGTCAGCCAATATTAGTATCATGTTGTTTTCATGATAGATGAAATTTTTCAATCTCCCCTTTGATTGAGGTGCACTTCTGAAGTCCGTAGTCTACCTCCTACCCAGATGCGAAGGCTGAATTAGCCAGCAGGTCTAGAATGGCAGTGTTAGTTGGCAGCAGAAGGGCTAGGGCTTGAGAACACTGAGAAAGGACTTCCAAGGTCTCCTATTCAGAGTAAGAAGAGTTTGGCAGGTTTTTTTCGATCCAGAATTTCCTATATGAAAATTTCTCATTTTCAACTGGCTAACAATGCAAAGTACTTGCCTGTCATAGTTCTGTCTTCCCCCACCTCCCCCCACCCCGGCTTGAGTGATAATTATTTATTTCATAGCTGAAAAACCTGCTAAAGTTGAAGAAAGCATGTCCCAGTGCTCCGATGTCAGGCTAAGCTCCAGGCTAAAGACAGTCGCTGTGCTAAGTGCACAGAGGAGGTTAAGAACAGTAAGCAGCTGTGGAAGTTTGCAGCTTGGGGATGCAACAGGAGGTCCCTCCAGCTCAGTCATAAGTCTGCCCTGCCTGTTGGCCAGTCTGTGCCAAATAATAAAAAATTACTCTATCTCTAATGATAGGCTGACTTTAGAATCCCAGTACCTCTTCCCATGGTACTGTTGGGCTCTTTGGCTACATCGGAAATTTTATTAATACTAGAGGGGTTGACAAATGGATTTCAGGTATATTGAAACGGGTGTTCCTGTAGGAGTTAAAGGAATAGTGCTATAACCAAGTATTAACATCCAGCGTGGTCCCAGTTTCGGTCCTGAAAGGCTGCCTTCCTGTGTAACGGTTTTCATCCTGTGCAGCAAAAATAATTCACCTTCTCCCAAAGGTTTGCTGTTCAATAACCAGGCTCAAAGAGCTCAAGGATTTTGAAATTACTCAGGAATCTATACTGTTATTGTGCAGTGTCCCAAGCATAGTCAGCTCAGCATTCCTGCCTTACAGCTGAGATTCTGGACTGGGGAGGGGGAAGGAGGTTTTGCAGTAATAGCAGTGACCAACATTTAAATGGTAAGACTCATAGCCAAAAAGAGATCTATGACTTTGTGGTTTATTTTATTACAGTAATAGTGAAGGTTTGTCACTAATTGAGGTCACCTCTTGCACTATGTTGGGAAGAGAATTTCTGAGTAAACTGATTCAGTGACTGTCCCTTACTATGAACATATCCTTGTGGATCCTTTCTTGCATCCTAACAATAGTAGCTATGTATGCATTTTGGTTAGAGTAAAAAAATAAGCTGCAAAAAGCCACCAGTCAAGACACCATGTGGGTGAATGGATTTTGGAAGTGTACTTACAGTACCTAAAGCCTTACATGTACTTTTGAGTAACAATGCCATTTGCTACAGTGTCTTTCTAAGCAATGAATCTTCTTGGCCATTTTTTTTGAAGCTTTGATTTGTAATATACTGTGACAAATAACAAAGTAACTCTGAAGGAAGGCTTCCTGTTTAATGACTTAATGAACAGTTTGAGTCTGAAATTGATTTTTAGATGATAAAGTTCAATTTAGAAAACAAAATCAGAACTACCCACAGGCCAGGATTAGAAAGACATGAAGTAGCCTACTGGAGGTAAACAAGGCTTCCCATGCTTTTCACAGGTAAATTTCTTGAAGGTCTACTTCTGCTGTTTTACGCATGCTAATTGATATACAGCTGGTAAGAAGAGGAGAAAGAATACTCTGTTTCCCCTATCTGATGATAGCTTTATAGGTTTCAATCCTTCATGGTCTTTTACTAAGACTTTATTTACTGTATGCAGTTCTAGCGAACAGATGGAAGTCTTCACAGAGAAAGATAAATGTATATGTACAAGATTTGATGTTGTATTCTCCAGATAAATTACACTTCTATTCTCTTTCCAAAATGTTTACTTATTTGAGTCTAATTTCAGGCTTGGGGTTTTTGGATGTTCGTCAGTCTTTCCTGTTTTCCATGCAGGCTTTCTGAGGTGTTGCATAGCAAGCTGCTCATCTCTGCTAATACATTGTGCCTGTTGCTTACACTGTGTCCCACCTGCTTCTTCTACAGGAGATTGTTTTGCTTTGCATATTTGTATTACATGTTGGCAATTATTATTTCCTGCAGTAGTTCATGATTTCCAGTATTCCGTTCTCCAAATGATTTGGAGTTATTACAGGCTAATAGTTTTTCCTGTCAGTGGTATTGTATTTTATTTATTGGCTGCCAGAAGCAATATGATGGCTTTTATAACTCCATTAGCTGAAATATACTTAGCATATTTAAGATTCAAATAGCAAGTCGGTTCCAGATTATTTTGATTTAATGTTTCTTTTCAGTCCAGCAATATGACCACTGTTTTCAGAATTAATGATCTCATTTTTAAATATTAATCTCTTCTTTCTAAAGAAGGGGGATGTCTAGTGACATAGTTTTTGTATTCTTAAATATGAAAAGCCTGTACATTGTATACGATACACAATGTTTCTGCGAGGGCTAATGGGCAAAGTTTTAAATAGTGATATGCAATGTTTCTTACTTCTGGAGTCCCTATCCTGTGCATTTAAATTAATCTTCTGAAAAGTAAAGGAATATAATTCTAACTTAAAATCCTTCTTGGACTTTTTATAAAAAGCAGGAAGGAAACTCTCTCATGGGAGGTTTGAATATGCAATCTGTGTTACTTTTGAATAATCATGGTGATGAGGTCACTCTGTGTAGGTTGCAATAATTACAGATTTTTTCAATAGTCATACCTAATAGTACTGGGAGGGAGACTGAACCAAACTTGACATAATGCCATAGAAGGGTGGATCACAACGTATTGGCTTTTTTGTTTGTTGTTTGGGTGCCGTTCCTCTGCCCCCTAATGCTATAAGAGATCCTGAAGGATTTGGCAAAGCTACTAAAAAGCGTAAAGGAAGAGCTTTTGGGTTGGTTAAGTTGCTCTTGCAAAGGATTGTAAACATTTAATAACTTGTCATGAAGCAGGTGTATTCACATTACAAAACGCTTAGGAGATGCACACAATTTAAAATAGATGCCCCATCAGAAGGTGTTCCAGACTATGTTAAGTTCTAATGTCACCTGAGGCATATCAAGGGAGGAAGATAAACCTGCAACTGTTCTGCCAATTTGTGGAAGCAATGAGAAGTGTCTGAGTGGTGAGGAAGCTCTTTGGGGTTGCTTCTGCTGAATATGTGCACTACAGAAGGCCCGATTGGGGTTGGGCTAGATGACCTCTAAAGGTCCCTTCCAACCCAAAGCATTCTATGATTCTATGATTAAATTGTGGTGTTTGTGGAAACATGGAGTTTTCTAGTTAGTGACTTGTTTATTCTGAGATAGAGGCTTCTTTGAACATGTTTGTTAATTATGTGCTTCTTTCTATAAAGAAAAAAATCAGTGATGTAATCCTAAGAATAGATGCTGGGAGATAGACCAAAGGTTATTTATTCCAGTATTGTGTCTCCAGCATTGGGCAAGTGGAGTAACAGGGCCAGCATAACATGATACTTCCCCAAAATACTTTCCCAGCTTCCAGTTTTAAGTTCAGAGACTTCCTCAGTCAAAGGTGGTGTCTTTATATTAAGTAGCCCACAGTGGGTTTAATTTATTCAGTTGCTTTCTGAATGCATGTGTATTGGTAGCCTCTAGCAGGAAGAGGTTCTGCAGGTTAACTGTGTGTTATAAGGAGTATCACTGCCTTTTGTTTGTTGGAACCTGTCACGCAGCAATGCCATTCATTGCCAGCTAACCCTTGTATTGGGAGAGAATGAGCAAGCAGTCCCAACTTCTCCGTGCGAGTTTCGGTCTTCTGCAGTTTGCAGGCACAAAAGCACAGGAATTTTCATTTAAGTGATGTATAATGGGACTAAATGCATGTCTAAAGTTGTATGTTAAAAGGATTAGAACTTAAATCTGCTCATCATTTTTCCTGGACAACAGTACAAAATGTAAAAATCGCGGGAGTATGTTGCATACGTGCTTGCATAAAACTGTGTGCAGTGTGTTGAGAGGGAGGGTTGAGCGTGTGTGTGTTTATGCAGAATTGCTATCTTTGACTGTTTTTTGCCACTCTTATTAATTCGAATTTGATAATGCACAAATACTAATTGACAGGATTGTTGGCTTTCTTACATGTTATTTTCCTTTCCTAGCTGCGACAATTAGTTAATATGTGCATCAACCCGGATCCAGAGAAGCGACCAGACATAACCTATGTCTATGATGTAGCGAAACGTATGCATGCACACACTGCGACCAGCTAAACAGACATCAGATCATGAAGAAAAAAGCAGAAATAAATGAGTATTTTAAGTAAAACATCCCCACCTCTTCGTGTGTTACTGCAGTGTAATTATTTGAAGCTTACTGTTGTGCTTTGAATTGTAAACCAATTTATATACAAGCTTTGTTGTTTTCTGTTTATTTCTATTTTTTGTATTTTTTACTAAGTTGCAGTTTTACAACAGATTTAAATATGTAAAGCATAACTTTAAAAGATACCAAGAACCACTGTTTTCCATGTTAAGTGGGTT
Source organism: Pelecanus crispus (assembly GCF_030463565.1). NCBI lineage: Eukaryota > Metazoa > Chordata > Aves > Pelecaniformes > Pelecanidae > Pelecanus > Pelecanus crispus. The sequence continues at coordinate 58,693,460 of NC_134647.1, forward strand.
CAAGTATATTTTCTTTAACAACAAAATTGTATTCAGTTGGGCCTCAGTTCTAAAACACAGTTGCACTTTTGCACATGATACAGATATTAGGCTTATTATCCAGAAGCAAAATGTCTGAATCTCTCAGCTTTTTAGTAATTTCTGGAAAGTACGAATCGGCACAATCAACTTTATTTTAATCTTTGTTCTGAGAGGGACATAATTATTGTAGAAGGTTATTGTATTATATTGAATTGTAGTTTGCAGTTCTCGGTGTAAGAGTAGACAGATGATAGGATTAGTTCTCTGCTTGCCAAATGTGATGGGAAAATAGTTTCAGGAAAAATTGTCACACTGAAATTTTTGTAACATCCCTTTTTGTTTTGTTATTCTGTCATAATGCACATAAAACAGTTGTTGGAGGTTTTCTGGGAAAATTTAAGGTGTTGATTCTGCAATCCGATCGTTTTCAATAGACTTGTGCAGCACTGCCCTGGGGCAATAGGAGTCTGCATAGTAAAGTCTTAAAACCATGCAGATGCTTCTTGTAGCAAATGGGTCCTTTTGAGGTTAGCGTTTATGAGAGGTCTGATTAAAATATGTGATCTTTAAGTTACAACTTCCCACCTGTTTATGTATATGTCACTGTCTGTAGATTTTTGTGTTTAAAATAATTTGAATGACCTTGCAGTATATTTAAATTCTAAAATGTTTTTTTTAAATACAGAAACCTTTTGCAAAAGATATAATAGTGTAGTATAACACAAATTGTATTCTTCATGAATATCTAGTTTTCTATACTGTATCCTGAGAATTAGTTTTATATTTAGCAAAAGTAAATTTTAGCTTTTATGTTTAAGAGAAAAGTTGCCACTCTTTCATTTGGGAAATAAATATATATGCAAAATGTCTTACAAATAGTTTATTAGTTGTAAAGAAAATTCAGAATATTTTTGTTATACCTTAGTACCTTTTTGGGTATGCTTAAATAATATTTTTATTGTTAAAGAAAGAAGGTGTCTTGTTTTAAATGTGGTATAAATGGAGAATGGACTGAAATTCTTGAGTTTCAAAACTGAACTTTTTATACAGAACTGTCAAAACATAATTATTACCAGTGATATTGCTAAGAAGCTGTTACAGTCAGTTAAGTCTTTTTTCTTATATGGGTAAAAAGAAGTTAGTTCAAACAAAAGCAGCAGTATGTACATACACATAGAGGTTCTAGATGCAGTCAGTTCCCCACATGCTCAGATTTTTTTTTGTTTGTTTCTCTGTGCAGCTTTAATTTTTGATTTGATACGATGCTCAAAGAATAAAAATCCAACTGTGGGGTTTGTGGATGAAAAGTTCAAGCTAGGCTAGGGGTATTTTTTCTGGTTTTGTATTTTTTAAAACTACAAATACTATGGAAATTGTGTTTGGCAAAATACAGTTTTTAAATAGTGTGTGCCAGATCATCAGCTTATCTTAATACACGTGGGTTTGGTTTTTTAATTTTTGTTTCCAGGTTTTGTAGGATGAATCCTTAGTTTTCCATCTAGCTTCTGTGTATACTTAATCTTGTAGGACTTCAGTGGAACACTTTGTATGGAGGAAGTATTTGAGAAACCTTGGTTTGTGTCTAGCAACCTCTAGATTTGTTTTCATTTATTATCTGACTATTGAATTTTAAAAATGATGGTTATGTTCTATGACAATACTTCATATGTCATAGAATGAAATATTTTGTATTGGAAAAGGCAGCACAATACTTGCTTGTCTGCCAGGATTAGCTTTTAATATGCACAAGTACTCAAACAAATTTTTTTTTTTTCTGAAATGTACTAGAACATTTAAAAATGACTGAAAAAAACCCAACACAGTCAGGCTACTTGCATCTAATATTATGCATCAAGTATTGAACTTTTCCTGAAGGAAACCAATAACAGGTAATTTCCCCCCGCCCCCCATCTGGAAGGATACACTGAGTAAAGAAAACATGAATTAAGAGTTAGCAAATGTGCATACTTAAGCCTTTAAATTTTTTATTGTTGTTTTTTTAGTATTTATGATTAAATCTTGTGCTGAGGAAAAGAAATAGTTGTTCCTGTTTTAAAAATCTGTAAAATGAATGGTACAGATGACTAGTACCAAACTTTATAATTAAGAAGCCCATATGGGTTAATAGAACTGCTTATATAACTGGGGGTTGTAGAATCTATCCCCCAAGTAAAGCACCTAGTAACATATGAAAATTATAAGTCTGTTATAACACTCCTATGTGTGCTATACACTTACAAAATATTTTCTTTTGTAAAACACCGTTCTATTTTTCATGTGTTGTTGATGGTGACATTTGGCACTATTTATTTTAAGCTATGGCATTACATGTTTTATTTTCTTTAAAGAGAACGTGTTACATTTCTAACCAAAATGTCTTGACTAGCTCCTCGTTTTATTTCGGTAATGCTACAGTATTAACTGGCTACATGAGTGAACTTTGTGCTTTGAATGACATTGCATAGAATCTTTGTCTTGTCTTGAAAGCTCCCCTGCTGTGCAGTATTCCAATAGAAATAATACATACAGATATTAAATGTAATGTAAAAATCATAGTGTTTCTATTATATTTTTTCAAACTTTTCTTGTTACACATATATGTTACAGTAGATGTTACCTATCTTGTGGACAGTTTACTGCTTCCAGTAGTTGATTATAGCTGAGTTTTCCTGACTGTAACAAAAGACAGTACACTCAAAAAATCTCTTTCACATTATTTGTCAAAAATTTGTCTAAAAATACTACATCAGATATATTCACAATTAACCCAAAAGAGTGTTTTTATCTGAAATTTAAAAACAAATCTAAAATGATTTTTAAACCATATGAAAATATCTGAAAAGCATGAAAATAAGGAAGAGCTCCCATTATGGCCGCAGTCCTGTGAGCTCTTGTTTATAGGTAGGCTGTTTTTTATGTAATTTCAGTAATGTTGAGTGAACCTCACATGCCCACATGAATAAATAGTAGTCAGTAGGTATATAGAAATGATGTGTGCAGCTAACTTCTTGTACCTTCTGTGTGTCACTGGTTTGGTAGCAGGGAATAATGTGTTTGTTTCCCCCTCCCCCACCCCCCTTCTGTTGCACTCTAATGATCCAGCTACCAATTGTATGAGCAGGCAATAGAAGTATGTCGCCTTTTAGTAATGAGCAGAAACTTTAAAAACATGCCAATGTACAGGAAGATGAAATACAGTATTAGAAGTGTCTGAGAAGGCTGGTGTTTTATTCATGCTCATGATTAAGAAAGCCATAGAGTGAAATTCTTGACAGAGGCTTGGAAACAGAGGAGGACTACTTACGCCAGTGGTTCTCAGATATTGAATGGGACCCAAAATCGCAATGATGTTTGTTTTCAACTATCTGTCCACTTAATCTATGTCTTCACTGTTGTACAGCGAGATGAGAATCTTAATGGCTGAATTTGAATGCTGGTGGCAAATGCTACATCAGGTATTTGAGCTTCTAGGAATAGGAGGTTGATGTGAGGGAGAGTCAACGAAGGCCTTCGAGTCTTGCTTTGTGGAGAGTTAACTTAATCTGGAAGTAAATGTGCTGGATAGCAGAGTTCAAATCACTGCTTTTTCACCATTTTTAATTCTTCTTTAACAGTCAAAAGTTTTTCCAGCCCTGCTGTATCCCCACATCATCTAGCCAGTGGCAGTGCTGGTCTGTGGAATTTCTGATCTCTGGTTTGGTCTGGGTGAATAATTAAACCTTTCTGCCAAGAGCACCCGCAGAGGGAATACAGGCGCTGGGCATGCCCAGTGGGGTGTTACTTAGGTCTCTGAACATGACTCACATAGATTTTTAAGGTCCTTTTTCAAACTTTACTCACTTCCCTGAACCTTGTTCTTCAGTTGATGCTTTTTAAAAATTGTTTCCCTTTCATGTTCCCTTCTGAAGTCCTACGATTCCTGTCTTCCACTGCTTCTGCTTCATCTGTCCTGTTGTCTGCTCTACCCTCTTCCTGATTTGAAGTCCTCTGTGTCTAGTTTTCCTAGTGGCCATTAGTTTGCTTCTTTGTGACTTTGCTAAACTCAACCCATTTCTGTCTTCTCAAATTTTATCCCTTACCATGGGCAAGCCCTATTTTTTTTTTTTTCTTTTTTTCCCCCTGTAAGTACTTAACTCCATTGTTCTTCAGTCTGTTTTTTCCAGCCTGATGCCTTTGATTTCTAGTTTTAGACAGATTTTCTCCCTGCCTCAATCATTCCCATGACCTTGTCTTTACTAAATACTGTTCACTTTATTATCTCTCATTTCTAAATTCCTTTTCTCTGATCACTACCTGCTCTCTTTCAGCGTATCTGTCTTTCTCTCTCCTCTACCCTGCCACTCACTCCTTTTGGGATCTCCAGTCTATTAACCTTTCTGACTCCTTTACTCTTCTCAGCTGCCTCCTTCCTTCATTGGCCTCACTTCCTTTGACTCACTGGTCTTTATTTTCATCTCTATCTGCTTCTCTATACGTGGTTTCTTTGGTTGCTTCTCACAGTGCCCTGTCTCCATTCCTCTCCCCAGACATTTTTTTCTTGTAATTTCTTAATTTCCATTCCTGCCTTTCCAAATATCTCTGAAGAGTATGTCAGCACAACACAGCTTTGGACTCAGCTTTGCCTTTAACCGCTTTTATCCCACCTTCTCTTTTTCTTGCTGAACTTGCTTGCAGGTTTGCTGTTCATTTTATTTTCTCCATTCATTCTTGATACAAAATGTGTCTTCAGAACCAATCCTGATTTTTGCATGACGATATCTTTTTCAAAATTGTTCTACTTCTAAAAATCTGTTTCTGAACCGGGCTTCTCTGCCTCTTAACTATGAGTTTGCCTCTTTTATTTCTTTATCTTTAATGTGTCTCACTCCTTTTGTTGAATGACTTCTTCCTCTTTAAATCCTCCTCTCGCTTCCTTCTCTAGCAACCAAGTTTCTCTTTCCTCTGTCTTGAAGGGGATGGCACCCGTCATCCTAACTGGTTTTCTTTTTAATACTTTGCCCAGTACTCCCCACTTGTCATACCCTAATTTCATGTACCTGACCATCCTCCCTCCATTTAGTTTCCAAGTTTTTGGCTTTACACTTTAATTTGAATGCCGTAAAAATCCAGTGCTTGCTTCCCCAGTTGGTTCTTCCATAGTTCTATTTCCAGATGATTCCTTGGGTATCCAGCCACAGTCTCGGACCTGTTCAGATTCCAAGATCTAATTTTTATTCCTAACTCCCTCTAGACTATTTTCTAACATCCCTGACAATTTTACTTGCCTATTCTTCAGGGCCACAACCTTTCTATCCCTGACACTTCACCCATGCCTACGTATCAAATGTCTCAAAGTTAGTAGTATCAAATTCCAGCCCTCTTCACTATCTGTGTTCTTTCTTATCTTTTATCTTCACTGTTTTAACCTCTGTGTCATTTTGGCTTCTTTTCTGCCTTCAAAATATCAAAATTGACAGCACTAAACTGTTGTTGGGTTTGAGCTGTTTCATGTGCTGAAGGAACTCCACCAAATTGCTACTTGCTTTATGTTTTTAAGAGACTTGAGTCCCACAAATTTGGTCTTATTTCAGGACTGGAGAGCTGGAGTAGATTCTGTTTCTCAAAGTACTTCAGAAGGCCTTGGTTTAGTTTTCTACCACTTCAGATACAAAGTTTTTTGCCCTTCATTTCTTTGTATTTATTGTATGTAACTTTGTCTTGTCTTCTTTCTGCACATACAGCTAACAGTTGTTTTCTTGTTACAGCAACTTGATTTCAGTGCTTTTACCATTGCTTGAAATACGAATGTACTTAAGAGCTTCACTGGCTGGATCCAGAGTGTTAGGCACAGTGCTCCTCTTTGCTGTTGTCCCACCCTTAGAGCGGCTTCTCTTATTTGCTGCCCTCTGTATCTTGCCTAACTGAAGATGCTCTATATTACACTGCAGGGTAGTGTAGATACGGCTGAGCCAGCTGCAAAGAAGGTAGCTTGTATACTTGCAGCTATACTGCAAGTTCTTATCAACAGTCAAATGGGTTTTTTTTGTCTTGTAGGTCTAGAAGTGAGCTCTGTGCTGTACTACTACTCTGTCCACGCTACCCTAATTTAAAGCCAAATCAGATCTGCCTGCATGGTGGACTGCATGGTTTTCTGTGTAGGTGCGCTATCTGACTTCCTAGTTTTAGCAGGCTTTCAGATTTGGAAGACTGTATGTTTGCAGATTCACTGTTGATCAAATTGTCTGGCCTTTGACTGCTCCTAATTATCCTCATATATATGTTGAGTTTGAGAAGGAAAATTCTCCATAAAACTAAGAAGTTTGGGGACTGTTGAATGTAGAGCTGAATGTCACATTCAGTTTGGTGTGTGTGGCTATACACACATTTAATCAAGTTTATTTGCACCAGAATAATTCTTTTCTTTTAGAGGATCAGTTGCTTGTTGGCATAAAACAAAGACTTTTTTAGTATTTTTCAGGTTTTATGTTAATTCTTTGTTGCCAGTTTGTATGATGTCATACCACTAGTTAATTGCCTTAGTGATGGGTGGAGGCCTTACACCTGTTGTCTAATGGAAATCTTCTGTTCATATGGAAATGAAAATAGATGAAGAAATCAGGTTCCACTTGCTTTGCATTTAAATCCTAGCAATAGAAAGAGGTCTCAAACTGGACAGAAGTGGTCCCCAAGATAGAGTAGAGCTGTTTTGGGGTTCCCTGCTTCCTCTCCACCTCCTAGCTCCTCATTCTCTGGCTTCCATGGGGCACTTGCTGGGGGCATGGCACTGCCAGTGTGTCGAGGGCTAACAGAAACTTGGAAACTAAAATGTTGATGTTACCTTGCTGGTGTTCCTGTGGTGTCCTTTCTCAGTGTGAATAGGAAATTTCCCATTTAAAAATGACTAGGAAGATCTTTGGTATTGTTATACAGTCACTTATTGCTCTTTACACATTTGGCATTAAAAATGTGCTTTTGCTGTTGCAAAGACAATTTTAAATGATGTAAAGGCTCTTAGTTTGCCTTCTAATGTGGTGTTGGTACTCTTCTGTACACTTCATTTGCTGGTTGTTTCCTTGATTTCAGTCATGCTGGACTGTTGTAAAGATGATTGTTAAAGATGAGTATTGCATTTTCTGGTAAGATTTTGTTGGGAGGGGGAAGAAGGGAAGCATTCATTGATTTGTTTGAATTTGGCTGCTGATTGTGCTTGAATCAAATTGTAGAATCATTCAGGTTGGACAGGACCTTGAGAGAGGTCTCTAGTCAAACCTCCTGCTGAGAGCAGAGTCAATGCTGAATTTAGACCAGGGCTCAGGGTTTCAGCCAGTTGGATCTTGAAAACCTCTAGGGATAGAGATTGTGCAGCTTCTCTGGGCAGCCTGCTCCAATGCTTAGCTAGCTTCACTGTAAACCTTGTTTTCCTTATGTTCAGTCAGAAATTCCTCGGTTAGAAAATATGGCTGTTGTTTGTTCTGCCTACTCCTCAAATGTTCTTTATATTGCAAAAAAGGTAAGTCAAATACTGAAACAGAGAACTTAGATGTTTAATTTCTGAAACTGTTGTTGCAAACAAATAAATATGTTCATGTAGTACTTCTGCATCCTGTATGACATGTACACTTCATTCATTTACTACTTGAGTGTAAAATAAAATTTTTGGCAGTAAAACTTGATTTAAAAGTTTTGTGATGTTTATGGTCTGGGTGTTCTCAATTGTTACCTTTTAAATTTACTAGCTGTTTCTTGGCAGAGCACAGTTCTGCCTGCCTTGGTGAAGCAGGGGGGTCAGGATCCTGCACGTAACTTTGTGTTTCTGTCTTCTGGAGCCTGCCTTGAGGAAGGTAGCTTACCACCAGCGATGGGATGGGAAGGAAGCTAACATGCATCAGAATAACTAGTAGTTATGGGAACTCTACTTTTAAACCCTCCTGTGCTGGTGGCAACTTACCTGGAGCGATTTATCAAAACTGAGATTTGAGGAGGAAAATGACGGGGGGGTCAGCTTTCAGAGTAGGTGAATTTTCCCATGTGTTAAATGAGAACTCCAAACTTCTGACCACAAAAATCTTGGAAGCAAATAAAGAATATGATAAATAGATTCAGTTCCAAATTTGACAGAAATTCATTCAGTCTTATGAGGCGATTTCCTTAAACCAAGAATAATTTCGTGATCTTATAAAATATCATTTAACAGTTATGGATCTGGCAGGGTGGCGGTGGCGGCTGTATATCATTTTTGCGCTGGAGCTTTCACAAGGCATCCCTAGACCTGTTCGCGGGGTATTGCGGCTGTCCGGGCTGTCTGGCAGCTGGGGTCCTTTGTCTGCCTCATTCCACATTAGCGGAGCACAGGCGGCAGAGGGAACGTGGTGACCGAGTGTGCCTTGTGTAACATCCGCTTCCAAGCAGTTCCTGGCATGGGGTGGAGCTGCACGTGCTGCTCCGTTCTCTTGCTTCCCAGCACCAGCTGTGTAGGTCAGACTCTGGTGCCGGGGAAACAGGAAAGTTACAGGTACTGGGTAAACACACATCTCTGATGTACATCAAGTCCACCATGGTAGAATTTCTTCTGATTTTTCATTCATTTGTAATGACAATATAATTCAAAAGCTTAAAAAAAAAAAAAAAAAGTTGCAAATGATTCAGAGGTTTTACGGAAGAATATCTTATAAGGTAATTTAATTTTGCAGGATTCAATATGCATTCATAGCAATAATGATTTTTGTTGGTTATTCTAAAACAAATAATTATTTGGAGTATAATTTCTCCATACTGTGATCTGTTAGGACTAAAATTCTTCCTGCTATACTTTTCCCCACCGGATAGGAGGAACGCAAAAGTTTTTTTCAGAAGTGTAGGAAGAGCCAAATGCAGTTGCGCTAATTTCAGCCCCCAAAGAAAGACTTGTGCTTGAGTCCATTCTGAGCAGCTGTAATGCTTCCACTTGTAGGTGGAAGGGGATTCCTCCAAGGCAGAAGCTCCGACAGACAGACATGAGACAGCTTTCTGAGGACCACCGTGAAAACTTTTAATGAGCTTGCAGGGAAGAAAGGGGTCTTAAAGCGTTATTATTGTGAAGAATGTTTTTAATGCTGTGGCCTCTGTGATAGGCTTTGGAAATATGGGGGTCTCCATCTGCAGTACGTACTAGGCTGAATTCAGAGGAAAGGCTGCTTGTCCATTCTCCTTTAGCTGAGAGAACTGTACTCTGCGTTTGGGGGCTAAATCACGGTCTGGCTGATCTGACTCTCTCAGGTGGGAGAGTCTTTGTAGGTAGTTTGCATGGAATATCCAATAATAAATCAGTAATTTGAAGAACCATGTACAGTCATCTTGTTTCTGTAACTTAGTTGTTCCACTCCAGAGTTTACATGGATAGGGAGATGACTTAGATAACTCGGTCCTTGTATAATAGCAGAAATAGGACAAGGGTTGCCCTGTCTTGTTTTTGTATTTTCCTGTGGTGTGTTTTTGTTGTTGGTTGTTCTTTTTTTGATGTTTTTTTGGTTTGTTTGCCAAACACTTTTCACCTTAAAATTATGATTAAAAAATGCTCCATATGTATGGAATAATAATTTTCTATATATTTATATATATTGGCAAGGCTTGCAAAACACCGCATGCTTCTTTATAGGAAATGTTTGTAAGTTCATCTGTAGTCACCCAGGTGTACTTGCTACTAGTGGCCCTTGGCTGTCACATTGCGCTGTTGTGAATGGGAACACATTTTCTTTGTTAAAATCTAAGGACTGATCCTATGAACGTAAAATGCAAGGCGTACACCTTTAAAAAAAAAAAAATTCCACATACTGCAAAATGAGCCAATTATTTGGTCTTTCCAGAACCCTGTTTCCTGTATGTGGGTATCAGTGGTAAGTATGGCCGTTAGCAAGGCTGGCGCTGGTTTGAGCATCATTAAATAGAAGCCTGCTGACACCAGCCATTGATCCAACAGCCGGCACAGGGCCTCTGGGCCACAGTATTTCCTCCCCCATCTCTTACTTCTCTCTGGGGATAACCAGTTGGAAGAAATGACCAGCTTGCCTGGAGTTTTTAGAAGCAGTGGGCAATTCGACATGAATTGTCAGCTCCAGCTAGAAGGGCAAAGGATCATGCAGTTGACCCTTATCTGTTGTTGGCATTCTGTTGCTGTAACATTTGGCCATCCCTCACAATGTCACAAATCCCAAGAAGACCTTGTGAAACTCCACCAATGCAGTATTTGGAAAGCTGTTATCTTTTAAAGCTGTTATGATACAGAAGGGTGATGATTCTTTGGAGCTATAATAATTTTTAAAAAAATGTTCTGCCTATTTAGTAATGCTTATGTTGCTAAGCAATCTGTTTATAAAACTATATTTTATTTGAAAACAGCTTTATTTTTCATTCTCTGAGAGTGCACAAGTTGATGACAGTGGTCCCAAATGGGTAGAGACAGATGAGGTTCAGGTAATATCCATGAAACGGAACATACTACTCATAGGTACCATATTCTTCCCATTTATTGTTGTTTTCAGTCTTGAATGTTTTCTTTAAACAGCATTAATAGCTCTCAAAACTGCTGCAGGCTTTTTATAGAAACAAATTAGGTATTCTAATATGGTGTGCTGTGAGAACTTTGCATACATTTTGCAATTAGTGATCTAGAATTCTTTTCTGTAAGAAATTTATACTATACATGGTATGATTTTGTTATTAGAGTAGTACCCAAATGCCATGATCGTGATCAGAATACCACTGTAACTAAGTGATGCATCTATTTGAGAATATTCTCTGTATTGAGTACAGTCTGTCATCTAATTAAATAAACTTTTGCAGTAGGTTGCCTCACATGTTGATTTGGAACGCTGGCAGTCATTTGCCTGCAGTGAAGTACCTTCCAAATGTATAACTTCTGCCTGCTTTATGGGGCTTTTGTTGGAATTGGGCCTTTTTGTTTCCTCCTGACTTTTAATTTCTGACTTTGTACAGGACCATCAAGCTACTGCAAAAAGAACCGTAGATCATAATTGTAGTTTATTTCAGAGCAATCGAGTGTAAAATTCTGTGCTTAAAATGCAATCCTAAAACACAACTCCCTTCTGCAGCGCGCTCAAACTTAAAATATGGTCAGTGTTACATCTTTGCAAAACTTCATAATTTTATGTAATGAAAACCTGAAATAGAAATTCTTTTTGTTTGACTGCATAAAGTGCCTCAGAGTTGAAACTGCAAAGAAATCAATTGTGTTCTTCAGACCTCTCAATAATTGTCTTTATATTCATTCTTTAAGGTCCTAACTAAGTTGAAATGCAATATTTCATTCCTGACATTTAATCCATGAAAATGTCCTTGGAGATGTATTATTCCCTTAAAATAATTTACGTGTGCCCTACAATGAACACACACTGCTGGAGGTATATCAGAATCATTTTTGCTCTGCTATAGGACATCGATAAGAAACATATACATGCCTCATTTGAAATTGGTTTATATAATTGTCATATGACAAACGTGTTGTAGTCTTGGGGCTATTTTGTGTTGACGTATTTATAAAAAAAAAAAAAAGTACATTATCAGACTAACAGATGATGATTGCATGAACTAACATTGCATCTTCGGCTATTCTGATTTGTGTAGTATTTTGTTTAGTTTGTAAAGGAATAAAAGTGGTACTTGTGAGCTTAGTCTGTCTAGATATGTTACCGTACAGTAGATTTGTCCATCTGTACTGTCAGTGTTACTGTTTGCCTACAAGGTATTGACCCTTGAATGAGCCATTCTGGGGAAGGCTATGGTCTGAACTCACCCTGTGGTAAGGACTTTGCTCGTGCAGCCTCTAACCACACTCTTACCTGGCGATACGGTGTGTTACAAGGAAGGTAGTGTCAGCTTAGCGAAGTAAGACCGACTTGCATATCTGCCGGCCTTTATTATGGAATGACTGATGCTGCACCCTACTTCGTTGTGCTCAACTCATTTGTATGCTGGGTATTGCCTGTCTTACCAAAATGACCGAGCGTATCTAGCACAGAGTCATCTTAATGGCTAGAACTTTCTGTGTGCAGAACTCTATTAAAAACCACAATAAGTCATTACTTTGGACTTGCATGCCTCCTGTACACCTCTGCCCATACTTACTCATGTTAATCAAATTATTTTTCCTACTAGTTAAGAAAGAAGAATGGAGCAAGAATTATTTCTGTCAATGTAGTGCCTCCTCTTTATATTTCTAAACTAGCTAAAATTCTTAAAGATGTATGGCATAGGACTATCTATTCTATTGAACTCTATGGATGTCCATCTTTGGACATCATAAAGGGGCTCGATTATTTACATGTACTGAGCATTTATTATGTGGATGTGGTTATCGTAGATGCTTTTAAACTGGGTATCTGAAAAATCACTTGAGTGCTATTGAAAAGCCTGTTCTCCTGCTCAGTATGGAAAAAGATGGCACACTTTCTACCTTAATGACCCTGAGTGTACAGGTTGGCCTTAATTATGTTTCTGTTTCCATTTTATTTTTCCGTGCAGTTTGCACAATACACTTTTCCATCGTGTACCAGACATGTTCTCAGGCAGAATACTTCATAGCAAATTGTGTAAGTGAACAGGAGTCCTAGAGGAGTCCAGCAACTTTGGAGCAGCATGCAAACTTCTGCCTTCCTCTTGTATATTTGTAGCTCTGGTTTCTGCTCTTTTTCTGGAGTGTAGCCAGTTCCTACAGTGCTTCTGGCCTTTTTTTAGCATTCCCAATTTCTGTGGGATCCTGCATTTCACACCGTGCTTAGCTTTCAGTTCTGCCTTTTTACCTCTTAGCTTTGCTCTGTTCTGTGATTTTCTGTGCTTTGAGAATCTTTCCTTTCAGTGTTATGCCCTTTTCACAGCATCTGGCATGGTAGCCTTGTACTTCTCTTATTCTCCTAGTAATTTTGTGCTTGCTTTCTCATGTACTTCTGCTGTGATTTGAGGACGAGATTGCTTTTGTGGTTTCTTCCCCTGTCTCCCTAGTGGGACATTAAAATCCCTTTCCATTCTGAGAATCTGGTAACATCCTGAACTACTTTGCCACAGTCGCAGTTATGCAGAAGTTGGACTAGGAGCCTCTGAGCAGGCTGCGTGTTACTTATGTGGATGACAAAGGATGCATTACAAAACATAATTTGTACATGACAGCTGTCAAAAACCGAGAGGCCACAGTATGCAGGATTTTGAAGGAAAAAATTTGTCTGAATGGAGACCTCAAGTAGTGCTCAGTATAGTGTGGGATTAGGTCTTAAGCAAAGACTCTTATGAAGAGTACTTGTGCAGCATTACAAGTAACAAAACAGTTACCCAAAGGATAGCACCTTTTGAAATGATTGCTGTAACTTGGCTAGTACTGGTAAACTTGCTGTTTTCTCTGTCTATACTTTTGTCCATTAATATTTACTGCAGAGTAAAGCAAATACTGATTTTTTTTTTTTTTTTTTTTGAAAGATGGTTTTGTTGATAGATGTGGACTGTGTAAAAATGAAGGATTTTTCTGTGGTTGCATAACAAATATACTTCTCTTTGATTCAGCATCAAACTTTAAGAACAAATGAGGAGCCAGGCAGTGTTGTTTTTTTTTTTTTTTAAATGGCACTTCCTTTTATTGTTGCCAGCAAATATAACTGCATGTTTTGTTATAGTTCCTAACTTTATTAAAACTTATAGTTTCTTTAGCTTTTCTTTCATCATAAGATCTGCTGCCCTTAAAGGAAAGTATAAAGAGCAGCAGTGTTTTGCAGAATCGTATTTGTTCTGAGATAGATGTTGTCTTCCACACAACTATCAATACACAAATACTAAAATTCCTTTAAATACCTGAATCTGCCTAGGAGATTGATACTTACATTACTTGTGCTCGCTTACTTTTGTAGATCAGTATTTCTTAGTCTATTTACTAATACAAAATGACTGTTTCTATTTTTGGCTAAAATGAGGGTTTGGTTTTGTTTCTGTTTCCCAGTTTCTAACAAATTGCTTCTTTTGATTTCTCAGGCTTGATGGGCCACTGGCATTGGCAGGTGGTGGAATGACACAATGCAATATGATATGCCAAAGTAGTTGGGCATCACTTGTCATCTTGTAGACAAGTGAGGCAGAGGAAATAAGAGAATACACGAGTCTCTCCAATATGCAGGCGAAAAAAATGACATTTTCCATAGGATAGAAATCTTTTCTTGTAACTGCCTCCTTCCATCTTGTCCCCAGAGCAGTTCAGTTTCTGGTGCTATTTTCTCTACACCATATTGGAGGTATTGTAAGCGAGTATGTGAAACATTTTACCTGTAATAAATAGCTCCATGTATAATTTCACTTCTCTTAAGGTTCTTGCTTGCTTTCTGTAGTGCAAGTAAGCAGCCATTAAAGGTAGTAAAGATATAAATAATGATCTTTAGTGTTATGGTCTATGCTAAATGCAAGTACATAAGCATACATCTTGCTATAAAGAACTGCTCAGTTCACCATGATTTCATAGTGATTGCTTGGTTTTTGACCACACGGGATTATTCGCTTTGTTTCAGGCAGAGGCATACCTCAATAATCCATCGAGTTGTTCAGAAGCGCAAATGCTCATGCATGGATTTAAGGGGGAGCTATCTATGCACGTTTCTCAATTTTTGATCCCTCTAGGACAGCATGGTGACAGATAGCAAATTTCTCTCTCAGATTATCTGTTTTTCCTGAAGTTGAGATCTACAAAAGCTTTATGAAATCAGTCATGAGACATTGGTGCAAATAGAATGAGATAGTTGGAAGAGCAGCCTGTGTTATTTCTTCATCTACCTCTGAAGATACACAGTATGCTCGTCCCCTGTATGTGCGCAGCAAGCACGAGTGAAGAGGCAAATGCAAGCTTAGTAAATCCTGTGAAGTAATAGCATAGCTAATTTAGCTCATTTGGAAAGCTCACTGCAGGTCCAAAGCAGCTCGCTCTTATCCTGTCAGCTGCTCAGCTGCAGAGCTCCTCTTCTGGATGTTCCTAAGATCTGCAGCAGAGGATCCATCCCCAATTGTGGAGGAGGTTGTTAACCTCTCCAAGGTTAAGGAAAATATGCTTACGATATTGAGAAAAAGGAGGGGCCCAGTTCAGAAGGGCAGTTTCCTTAAAATCCTGTGTGTGGTAAACAGATAAACTCCCCAAGGATGGTTTTGACTGTGATCTTTACAAAGGTTGCTCCAAAAGGCGATGTATAACTTTTTCTCCTGACTGCCTCGCTTTCAGATTAAGCACGCTAAGTTTGGTGCTTGAGGTTGATCGGGATGAATGTCTTCCAGATTGCTTCTGCATTGCTAAAATGCAGTCTGGCTCTTTTATTTCGGAACTTCCTTTATCTCATGTAGGAGCTTAATGTTTTTAAGCATCTGTCTGCAGGTATGTCTACTTCTACAGTTAATTTATAACAAATTTTGGGACAAACTTAATTTGGGAAAAAAAAAAATGATGCTTACCATTATTTTTCCTATAGTGCCTTATCTTATGTTTGACCATAGTGAAATATCATCAGCTATCTGTTTTCCTTTTGATAAATGAATTTTGCAGTTCCTCCCAGTTTTCTCCAATTTTGACAGTTCTTAATAAATCTGTACTATTTGCAAGTACTTCAACCCTATTTTAATTACAATAGTACATATACAAAAGCCTAGTATTCATTCCAGGTTTGCTGTCCATTACAGGCTATCTTATCATAGACTGAGGCAAGAATATTGCATTTTGGGTCACAGCAGGATTGGATTGCATTTTTCTTACAATCGTGTGATTGTTGTATGCTTTGGAATGGTGCTAATTCAGAGAGAGTGGCAAAGGCAGTGCCCACTGCCACTCCAGCTACTTAGTACTCACCAAGGCATCCTTACCTAATCACATATTTTTCTTTTTGAAAATAATCTTTCCCAGAAGGAGCAGGTGTTAGTTCCATGCATGGGGACAGCTATCTTGCAGCAATATACATAATGTGTAAGAGAGAAACCATTTGAAAGGGATTTTTTTTCATTTGTGTTTTAAAGCGAAGCTTGGTTACAAACAGTTTCTACAACACACATGATGGGTGTGTTGGGTCTTTGTGGCTAAGTGACTCTTTATGCTGCTTTTGCATATTGGCGGTTTTGGAGTTTCTTTAAGGCTCATTTAATACCAAACTATAAATCTTTGGCTTTAACGCCAAGGTCAGTTTCCAATATAGCTTTAGCAGTCCTGTTAGGGAAGAAAGAATTAGGACATGATAGTCTCTGACTGGCTTCGTTTCCTTGGCTCTCCTTTGCACGCGCTGGAGGGCAGAGCATCCCATGCCATCGGCTGCCAACCTCTCTCCTATAGTGGCAGGTGAGTGGGCATACCACTGTGCCCCCTTCAAAGAGGGTGGGAAGTGATTCCTTCCCCCCTCAGCACTGCCAGCTGGGGATTTAAAGGTGGGAACCATAGCCCCAGAAAATACTGCATCTTCCTCTATGGATATTAATTTTAGATGTGTTTTGGTAGCAGTGAAGTTTTCTCTGGTTCCCATGCTGGCCTTATTAGGCAGCTAAGGAAAAAAATATCTCATCTATATCGACCCACTTTTATCCCTTTATGATAAGGATATGTAAAAGACAACCTTTCCAGCATATTCTGCCTGCTGAAAATTAATGCTAAAAATACTCTCAAAAAATTATAAGCGAATGGAGACCTTCTAAGGTATTCTTGAAGTAAGGTATGAGTTAAAAATTGGAAAACCCTATGGCCTAGTAAGAAATAGATTTTGTGGTCTCTTTGTACTGTTAAAATTTCTTTTGGAAATGAACTCCCACTGTCTAAAATACCGTAACGTTTTACAAGTTTGCAGAAGATGAAAATGTTACCAGATGTTAAGTTCAAGGAGCAAGTTAACTACTGTTGTCAGATGGAACAGCTTTTGCTGTTTGGTAACTTCTTTCTTTCTCTCCGTCTCTTCCCCCGCCCCCTCAGTTCACTTAGCCAGGGCTGCTACCAAAGTGCCTATCCCTTCTGCAAATAAACCAGTATTTCACTCGTATAGGTGAAGGGAGAAGTCTCTGTATTGTACAGTGCATGTAATTAAGTTGATGGTTGGTTGGATGACCAAAGTCTTTTATCAAAATGGATTATCGGACTAAACTGCTGTAGTTAAATATAGTTTACTATTAAATGCAAATAAATTCAATAAGCAGAAGAGAAGTCGCTAATAACTGACTTCGGCATAGCGAGAATCTGTTAAGGGCACATGAAGAGGATTGCTAATACCAGGCGGTCTCACCTTAGTGCTGCTACAGTGCTGCTATTTTTGCCATAATGCTTTTTTTCATAATATGATTCAACTATATAAAAGGTTTATGGATTTGAAGCACATCAGAGGTCATTTCCTCCTGTGACTCGCTAATCAGCTCTGGTACTTTCATATATACAGCAGGAACTTTCAGACAAAGGTAAGATTAGTAGCTAACCAGACAAAGAGAAAATGGAGGAAAATAATAGTAGCGGTGAGTACATGCATCAAGTACGCGTGGCCCAATATTTTTATGGCCTTTTTGATAGATAGCTTTGGATGCTTCTGGGCAACATTGAATGCAGCATTTTTTTTATCTCTGTCCCAGAAGGATTATTCCAGTGGTTCACCTTAGATTCTGCACAGAGTATTACTTTGATACTGTAATAGCTTTGGAAATGCTCTCTTTTGATGTCAAGAGCTGTATGGAACTGTTCTTTTGATTAAGAAACACACACTTGAAAAACCTAATAATAGATTAAAAAAAGAAAAAATGATCATCAACTGTGCTTTATTAAACTAGATCTATGGGAGAGATGCAGAATGTGTGTGCATCTGTATCCCCTGTCTTGATCTGTTACCTTTCTGTTGGAAACCCTCACAGTATGTCTGTCTCTGTCTTGAATAGCCCAGGAGCCTATTTCTTTTTTCCCCTCTTCGTTCTAGGACTTTCCCCTTTCTTCTGCCATTGAATGCTTGCAGACTGAACAACCTGGCTGGTGGTCAGATTATTATATCCCTCCTTCTCTCATCCTCGATTGATTGTCAAAAGATGTATTGCGTACAGTTTCAGTTTAAAACCTAGCCTGGTCCGTACCAGGAAGAATTCTTTTTGCTAGCAAGAGGCATAATTGAACTAGTGGCCAACAATTTAACTTCATTCCCAATCAGTGCCGTTTCAGGGAAATAAACTGCATATGAACATGCAAAGATGCTCGGCTGATGTTGTCTGTGCCTGCAGACAGAGCTCACTCAGGGTAAATGTCTGACACAGTTCAGGGCTTATAGGAAGAAGGCTGCTACGTTGCTGTGGTACATCTGTATAACGTCCTGGCAACAGAGCAGGAGCTTTTGGGTCAAAGTCATGTTACACAAGAATTTAGGAGGTATTAAGTTAATTTGCCAGTTGAATGGGTGTTGAGATTTGCTCTGAAAACATAGATTAAAGCTCTCTTACGCTTAATAATAACGTATTCACTGGGAGTTTTGTAATGCTTTTGCCCCAGATTTACTCCTGGAATGCACTGCTCTGTTTTTGCAAGTTAATCTCTTAATTACTTTAAGATAAACTTTTAAGAAAATGTACTGATCCTGCATTGGTGGGAAAGGGGGGAGACTGCTCTACTCTTAAGGAAAATCCTTTTTTTTTTTTATTCTGTGCTCTGCAAGTAGGCTTTTGTTTGTGAGTTTGTTTTACATTAAATCGAGAGCCACTGCCTGAAAAGGGTTGAGAAATAGCTGGGCGAACATTTCAATTTCAGATGTAGGAACGTACTGTACATTGAAGATTGCAGTTTTTATCATTTTAACTAAGAAAAAAAGAGCTGTATGGAAATAAATATATGCTCAAGCAGATGAAGTGGTTCTCAGCAAAGCAAAATTGGGATGGCAAAAGTGCCAGTGGACATGGAGCAATATATTGACCTGAGATACAGATTAGGAAAAAAACCCAGGATTTGGGGTTTGGCTGAGGGCTGCCAGAGCTGTGCCAGCCTGCAGTGGAGTTATAAAAATAGAGAGGACTAGTGAAATAATTATATTTTCTTTGCTGTTTCAAACTTTACATGCCTGTCAGAGAGAGTTTCAGCCTTTCAGGATAAAACTGAGGCTTCGCAGGCGGTTAGATCCCTGCTGCTTCACATGGAAAGCTTTGGGTGAGAAGGGGAAAGTCAGAACATCGGTTCGCATCTTCACAAGAGAAGATGTGATTATTTGACTGCCTCTTCATCCTTGTTCACGGGGCAAACCTCTCAGACAGCCTTCACCACTCCCTTCGAGTCCTTTGTATCTAGCACAGATACCTTTCCAGACTTTGAGGTGGATGTGTATCATTCACCCCAGTTTGGGAACTGTGGAGTAGCCTGAATTCAGGCTCTCCCTGGTGGATAAGCATCAGGGATAATCAGAGGACTAAATGAAGACGTGATATTCTCAAACACCCAAACTTGTCCTAAGCACTGTCTGGGGTTTCACTGAACGCCAGACAGCAAAGCAGACTTGCATATCTTGAGAGTCCATTATCAGGAAATATATTTTGCAATGCTTTCTTTGCAGCATTTGGAAAAGTTTTTGATAAGGCATAGCTCAATGATTATTTTTGCAAAGACTTGCCCTCTCTGAAGAGAACAACTATAGACTAGAAACTATATAGTTTTTCTTCATGGTATGTAGTACATACTAGATTTTTAACTTGGTTTCAACTTAGAGGGTATTTTTTGACAATAGTGTAATACAACATACCATAGATTATTTGAAGGGGTTTTCTTAGTCTGATACTTTACTTTTACAAGCATTGTTAATTGTTTAAATGGCTAAAAGAGCATCCTTTAAATCTTCAGATGGAAATTGCTTTTGCTCACAGTTGAGAAGAGGAAACAAAGCAAGAATGGAAAAAAAATATTAGGAAATAAATATCAAGAAGCTTTAGGTATTAGTCCTGGCCTAAGCGAGATGTAACATAAAACAGAAGAATGAAGTGAAGGAGACTAGGAAAGGTATAAGGCTTTTGAAGGACCACATAAGTTTGAAGACAATCTCAGAGCACAAAGAATAATTTTAGTAGCCAGTATTTTAAAATATATATATATACACACACACACATATATATATGCTAGATGATCCCAAAACACTCACCAAGAAAAGAACCAGACACCAGCCTAGATGATGAAGCAGGAAAATATATTTGCTTAGGAGACATTTAGCCAATAGCTTGAAGACTATGAAAAAATTGGAGGTAGCAACTGATTGGCTACTTCATCCCTTTGGATTTTATCCATACAAAGTGTCAGGGACTTAAGATTTGTAGGTCTAGGAGATCACCTGTAGCCTCACAGTACTGGCATGTTTGTTTAGCCATAAGTAAAGACGCTGCTTTTTGCAGAAGTCGTCATCCTGTGAAGAGTAGAGGTATAGCATGTCTGTGTATTTACATGTGCTGTCAGATGGGGATGGAAGCAGGTTGAGCTGGATCGGCTCTTTATTGGCTGCTCCGAAGTGGAGAAACATCACTGCGAAATGCTCCTATCTCCAGGTTTATTGCAGTTTGATGTGTAATACAACATGTGACATTTTGCTCTTTGTGATGTGTCTCCCTGCTGCCCCTGCTCCTAAACCTGGACATGAACTTCCAGCATTTAAGAAATGCCTGATATTAAGAATGTGATGGAAGGGTTGTCAGCAGCTTTTTTCAGCTATAAATGTATGCTCCATCCCTCCTCCTTTGGCTGGTCCTGAGGCTTATCTGTCAAAACCTACTGTCACATCAACATTAATTAATATGCCAATTTGGAGGTATGTGTTTAAATGGTATTTTTAATCGCTAAATGTTTTCTTCCTGCCAAAAGTGTACATATTGACAAGCATCAGCCCTAAGCTTCCAGCGAGGCAGAGATG
The DNA here is from genome assembly GCF_030463565.1 of Pelecanus crispus. NCBI lineage: Eukaryota > Metazoa > Chordata > Aves > Pelecaniformes > Pelecanidae > Pelecanus > Pelecanus crispus. The sequence continues at coordinate 58,714,342 of NC_134647.1, forward strand.
AGTGAAACAGAACTAGATCTGTGTCTGATGGATTGAGAATTAACCAGGACAAGGACCCTGCCAGGAACTGAGTGTTTTGGGAGGAACAAAGGAGTTACCTTGATTCATGTGCCAAAATTAGCAAATGAAGTTTTGTGTTTTATGATGTCTTGGCTGCGTAGCCTTTCTGGAAGACAAGGTATGATGCCCTCTCGAGCACATCACTAGTGAGTAACACCCTCAAATCCCCACCCCTGCTTATTGCAAGGTACTAGCTGTGGTGTCTTATCTAACTTTATTTTCTATTTTCTCTGTGCATTCAGGATAACTCTTTTGTTCCATTTTTAGCCCACACGCTGACACAGCTCGCTCTCTGTCTCTCTCTCCTCTTACACTGTTGTTTAAGCATGCTGTAAACTTACTCATTCCCTAAAGGCAAGAGCAGCTATCTGAGCAACACTTTGTCAGCATAATACATTTACAGAATGCATATTTATGAACCTTTGAGCCTTTATTGTTCCAGAGGGCAAATAAAAAACATGAAAAGTAGCAATATAGTGTTTCAAAGGTCCCTCAAGGAAAACAAAAGTAGTTGGAAATAAATTTAGGAAAAAAAAGTTCTTCTCCAGAAGAGAACCTTGAATTAGCACATACAAAATATGGGCTGGTTAAGAGTATTCTTTTCTTCCACCTATCCCAGACTCTCCTAATCCAAGTTTTGAGAAATTTTGAGCTTGAAAAATGGTTTTAAGCTTTACAAAATAGAATAAATGGCATAGATTAGACATATATAATAATAAATCAGAGATTTTTAAAGCAGCATGTTTTGTGCAATCATAGTAAAGTAAATACAGTGTTTAAATGGAAATTATCGTCTTCCTTGGAAGCTACAAGATCAGTGTGGTATGTGCCACAAAATTGCTACAGATAAAAGATAGTGGGAGGAAGCTGAAAAATCAATAAAATGCCTTAATTGTTGTTATTTTAATTGACTCTAGGTTCTTAATAACTTTACAGTGTATACCTTGACTTTTAAAATGAATGGGTTGCTACTCATTATTGCTGATAACAAAATAAAGCTAGTTAGCCAGTGTTTGTGTTCTTAGACATATCCATTAGCTCGATTACAATTAAAAGTTTGTTATACCAATGTTCCTAGATTATGCAGTCTAAAAATTAAAAAGTGTAGTGTTGTCTGCCTGCATGAACAGTCTCATATTTTAAAATGAGAGATGTGGGTGTGGCTGCCTGTAGCTTTCATCTAAAGCAATAACTGGACTGTGTGCCCAGCAATAGAGTTCACAGGAATTCAGCTTAAGTAAAAATTGAAGTACTAAAAAAAGGGAAATAGCTCCAGCAAGCAGGAGAAAATAGACTGAAGTTCCAAATGGTCAAAAATTAAAACAAATGCAGATTTTTAGCTCTTCTACAGTAGCGGAGCTGTAGGGATCTGTACATCTTCCTTCTGGGGTAAGAGTTTGTAATTGTGCTTTCTGCTGTAAAGACTTAAAAGACACGGGCAATGGCAAACTCAACTGGACTCGATCTCTGTTGCTTCTTTTGGCCCAAATTAGGGAAGGAGACCCATAGAGCTCCCTGTGGAACGATGCAGAACCCTACTGACAGCAAAAGCTAGCCCTGGGCTAAGCCAAAAACTGTGGTGCCTCTGCCATAAGGTGCCGGATGATTTGTATGGAGGGATTTGCAGTGAGAGGGAAGGTTTGTTTCCCGAATCTGTCACAATTTCACTAGTGGATACTTTCTTCCAAAAGGGAGCGTGGATGTGTGGCCATGTCAGCTGTCCCTGGTGCTCACAGGCACACTTTAAAAGCTTGGGTGGCTCAAATAAATGAGAGGGGTCCTACTGTGTATGACATGCTTTTTTTCTCTGAGCATGAACTCTGATCTAGAGGGTTTCTGTTGAGAGTTTTGGGTTTTTTTTTTTTTCCCCAAAGGTATCTGCTCCATTATAATGGCACACCAGAAGAAAGGTGTGAGAGTTCTTGTGTGAAAATTAGGCACTGTGCAGAGGAGGCAACTTTTAACTTTTATATATGTGTTTAGCTATTTTCAGTAGTCAAAATGCAACTGAATTCACAAATCATTCTAGTGCCTCCAAAGCTGTATTTTTAGCTGTTGTTCACAAATTACAGATTTTCTTCCCTTCTTTCCTCAAGAGTCACTCTGTTCTGCTTTGTGTAAGTCCTGGACATTGAGACCCCCAGAGCAAGTTTGCCTCTGAATAACATTTTCCAGTGAATTGTGGTAATCGTTTGTTAAACATGAGAACAGCTTGAAACGTTACGATCACTCAGGAGAAACTGCAAGGGTAAACCCTTACCTACCACAGTGCAGTGACTTTAAAAAGAAAAAAAAGGCTGGGGGGGGAGGTGGGGAAGTGTAGTTGTGTTTCATTGATTTCTCACATTTTAGGTGTCGCTGACAATGTTACTTTGCAGCAAGACATCTGAAATATCAAATGGTTATTTAAAAAAAAAACACAGGAGAAGCCAAAATTAACCTCTTGCCAGTTCTACAAACACGTTTGCCTCTGGTGTATTGCTTACGACATGGGGAGGATTCACACTGCCAGGACTGGGCAGGTTCCTCCTAGACCTATACCACTGCTTAAAGGACGTTGTCTTTTAAGTATATGTAACCTCATTTATAAATATGCTTTAAGCAAATGCTTGGTATCCAAAGTGCCACTTCTTGTCTTTTAACAAGCTCGGAAAAGCAGGGCATGATGTTGGTGCCCCAGCCCGTGCCTGTTCCCTCATCCTCCCCTGCAGAACAGTCCTTGTGCTGTGCAGGCAGCGCTAGCACCCGGGGCTTTTGCGGGCCTGCCCCCTAAGTATTTTAGTGGAAATAATTACGTGTATATAATTTGCTATAGAGTACAAATTAAATTTTAGCAAAGCAGGATGAATTGTGAGCCAAGGGAGGCAGAAGACGGGGTGGTGGGAGGAAGGGTATAGGGGATACTGTGTTAGTGCTCGTTATCTCTGCAGAGCATCACGACGTAGAGACTACTACGATTAAGTGTCTCTGCAGCCCTGTGGTGCTCATCGGGCACCCCTCCCATGGGGTGGGGGCCTGGATACCGTGTCCGAAATGGGCTAAGCAGCACCTGCTGCCCCCAAACTCCACGTGGGGAAGCTCCATCAGGGAAGGCAGTAATGGGGAGCAGTGGGAAAACCCTCAGTAGACATCTACCGAAACAAGATGTTACCAGTGTTACAAACACGGCTTAGCCTCAGCAGGGTTTTGTGACACAGACAGGAAACTCAAGTGGGGTGAACATCCAGTTCCTGTTGTCGCCCAGATTCCCACAGACCCCTTAAAAAAACCCAAACAAAAAACCCCAAGCCTGTAGCCATCGTGCTTTAATTAACTGCAGGACTGGCAGCTCTGCTTTTTACTCCTACACTTGTTGCTGTTCATCCAAAATAGGACTGTGTCTGTTTTTAGCAAAAGAGGAGGCTCTTGGAGAAGAAATGCTGTGAACATACAAAATTTCCTACTATCGTGAAAACCATCCAAAGTCATAAATATTATGAAATAAAAAATAAGAAAGAAAGCTCAGTTTTCTGCTTCCTAGCTTTCTAAACAGCTTTTCAAAGCTGGTTTCACCAGTGTGAAATCAAACATAGATTACTTACGTTCTTGACTCATTGTGAGAAAGACTCATATATGAAAAGATCCGCAAGTTAAAAAACCATACATGACTACACTGTCATCTTTAAATTCCCTATACATAACAAAAGTGGCAGGATGCAAATATGAGGCATTCTAGATCAAAGCAGTAAAAATATGAAGTTATTATTATCCACAAAATATACAGTGAGTGATATTAATGATAAATATTTTAAATCCAGTGAAAGGAAAAATCTATAGGAATGTTTCTATTTTAGCAGGAGTTGTACAGTGTGGTTTCAGAGCTCCAGATTACACTAAGTTTTGTTATAATTAGAGGTCTCTGACACTGAAAAAATGGAAATAAAACCTTTTACAGTATTTGTAGGTACTAAAGAAATGAAGGGATTGTCATCATCTTTGTCTTTATCGCTTCCTTTTTGTAAAAGAATAGCAAAAGTATGGGAAAATGGCCATACTGTCACTGCAAATCAGAATTGTACTGGTTTCTTTTATTATAATGAAATTTGCTGTCCTAGGAACTTTTCTTATGTATCTTTTGAAAAGGTTTGGGGTTTTTTGGGGGTGTATTTCTCTTTTTTTCCTGGTCAGATTTTTCTTAAATAATCAAAGAAAATAAGATCTTGAATATTGTACTAGAAAATGAGTCCTGTCTGAGGGTCAGGTCCAAGCAATTGGGGCCGAAAAGCAGAAACTGAGTTGGGACAAGTCAAGGCCTTTTAATTTACCTACTATTTTCTTTGAGGGCTGCTACCTTATGGCTATATTTAAAAACTTGTATCATTAATATTGTATCCAAGTTGATAATTTGATTAATATTTTAGAGAAAAGCTTCTTAAACTTCTCTGACATGATTGGTTGTAAAATTCTGGTCACACTGTGAACATGTGCCCAAATTTGTTCCTGGTCCCGGGGCTGGGTATTAAAGGCTGACCACAAGATCAGTATTTTGCCTTCAGTCTGCCATTAGCTGTGGTTCACGATGCTTTTCCATTTTCCATTCCCAACTGTATGAGTAAGTTGAAAACTGAACCTTTTTGAAATAGGTGTTTCCTATGTCCAGCCCCTGCCAAAAAGTCACGTTCCCTTTTAAAAAGATAAAGTTTCTCTCTGTTCATAATTTGGCTGTGCGTCAGTGGCTCTGCTGCAAAACCAGCTAATTGAGATGTGAGAGTTAGGCCAAGTCCTAGTGTTGCCTGCCCATGCATGAGTAATAAGTGGAAATATTCTTTGTGAATGATATGTTTCTATCTGAGGAAAAGAGTTGCGTTTCTGAGACATGGTGCCTCCAGTTGGTGCTCTTCAGGCTGGGTCCTGCTTTGCTGCCTCCTTATTTAGGGCCATTTGGAAGAACTAAGATCTGGATTTGCTGGAGACTGCATGCCAAATTAAAGGGAAAAAAATAAAAAGAAAATTAGTTTAGAGCGAACATGTTTATTTGAAAGAGACCATGCGGTTTTTGTTTTTGTTGAGGACACTGTAATAGAAGATAGCAAGAGCCTAAGGTTTTAATGATACTATGCACCTAAGATACTAAAGAGTCTGTAAAAGTGTGTCCAGCCCTATAAAATAATTTTCCTAGTGAAACTGGTACCAAGATAAATGACAGCCTCGAGTGCTTGTCAGCTCTGTGGGCTCGGTCCTCTGGAGTGCAGCTGGAATGCCGCAGCAGGAGGTTGATTATTGCCAATCGTCTCTGCTGTGCATCTGCTTTTTTTTGTTGTTGTTGCTTCCCCCCACCCCCCGGTTAGGTCAGTGGCGGCCTTTTTGTGTCCTTCCTTCTCTGTTTCTCATTTGTGCGCTGTAGGGATACATATTGAATGAACTGAGGAAAAATAAGGAATAAAATCAGTAGTCCTGACTAATATCCCCAGAGTATCACCAACAGGTTAGACGACTTCTGTGTTAGGAGATTTCAGGGAGTTGTTTTTAACTGGTTGCTCTTACCTATCTTGTTTTTTTTAAAGTTGGATTAAAAGTAAATATGAAGATTATCATTCACTGGTTTTGTTTTGGGGAGGGTTCACTGATGATTCAGTTTCTTAAGAGCAGAATGAGTTTGGTTAGAGGGTAGAAAGCCTTTTGTTGCAAGCTTTCCACGAGTAGGTCAGTAATACCACCCATAGGCTAAACCAAAAGCTTCATGCTACTTGCTTAATAATTAAATGAGCTCCTCATTTCAGTTGCAGCATCTAACATAAGCTAAATGCAGTGAGCCCACCAGCTGTGTACTTGCTTGCAGAAAGTTACTGCTATGATGTTGTACTGAATTTCTCCCAGTCATCCCAGTCTTATTAATGCCTCAGTGTGGCATAAAGCTTCATTCATTATTCATAATAATCCAGTCAGAGGGCACTCTGAGACCTGATAAATTCTCACCTAAATGACAACAGCTGACAGGGCCTAGGGTTTTATAGCCTTTCTCTTGCCATAGCAAGGTGCTGTGGGCAAAGGTCCAGAATGATCCTCTACTAATGACCAGTGTGATATATGAGCAGCTGCTGATTTTCTGACATGAAGTCTACTCTGCTGAGCATCCAACCCGCCAGCCGTGAGTACGGGATGAATATCTGACAGGTGATATACTTCAAGAACAGGTCACGAAAAAAAATCTGTCTCAGGCGGGAGGGAATAAAAGGGTTAATCCTGTGCTGGAGCACTGCAACATCAACAACAACAAAAATATCCTGGGGGCGCAAAAAAAAAAAAAAATCAGTAGTCTGTAAATTCTGGCCGTGCTGATGTGGAAATGAGAATACGATTCCTACTTCTGAAAACTCTTCCTTTCTGGCACCCAGAGGGTTGAATAATCATGACTTTAGAAGCCTGTAAATTGCTTTATAAAAATCAATAATCATCTGCTGAAGGATATTAATTGCACTTTTTCACAAAGGGAAAAAGCTTCATAATATTTTATTGGTTTTTAATGGGCTCTTTGATACCACAGGAGGTAAGTGAAAAGCCTCTTTCTTTTGTTCAGGCACAGACCTGGCCTTTCAAAGGAACGTATGTACCTATTTGAGTTTTAACTTCTCCCTTGTGTTGTGGGTTCAAATTAAAAGCAGGTGGAATCCTTTTATTTTGCCCTTCTATTTTACTTTCAACAGTGATTGATTCTCTGTTGTATCATCTTACCTTCCCTAAGTTATATTGATAAACGTATATCTTTTCCTGTGTTTCAGTGCCATGCAAATTTAGGGGTTAATTCTGGAAGTTTGACTTTATTGAGATATAGCAGAAAAAAGAAGCTCCAAGTGCTTCAAAAAGATTCAGGACTGACAGGGCCAAGTCTGACATCTTTTGCTTGTTAAAATAAGTATAGTGAGTACTCATTTTTCAGTGTGCATCATCCTTGCTTTGGAAAAATGAGCCTTTGAGGCTCTTCAAGGGTGCCATCATTGCATTTTCCACCTCTGCAGTGTGTTGGGTCTCTAGGCCAGGAGGACAAGCGGTTGTTCTGCATATGGGCTTTGCCCAGTATGAATTTCTGTCCACTCTGTGTAGCACCACTCAGGTGGCAACAACAGGCAGCTCTGGCCTGAAATCATAGAGAGCTGGAGGTGAAAAGGTGGTCCTTGCATGACTGAAGTTGAAGGCCGGAAATTATATTTGTTTGATGCTGTGTTTTGACCCTAATCTTTCCATATTTTGTGTCACAGTAACAGAGAGATCCACAAGATCAATGAGAATCTTTTCCCCTTTTCCCTCCCACTGGTGCCTTCTTGTTAGTTAACAGAGAAATGGACTCTATCTGGTTCCCAAATTGAACCAGTAGATAGGATACCACCAGGCAAAAGTCAGGTTAGTGGAAATGGGTCAAGTCCTGCACTGATCTTATGTTCATGTTATGTACAATACATTGTGGCTGTCGGAATAACTCAGGGCTCAAACCATTGACAGCTACTTCTGTTGTTCTAGTGCTGCAGTGCTAGGACTTGCTTTTGGGGCCAGACTTTGAGGGCTGAAGGCCACAGAAATTCACCATCTACTGGAATTACGGGAAGGCTTGATTTTCCTGACTGAAGTCATTCTGACAGCCTTATTTGGACTTGTTTTGAGAACAGGTATTTGTATTAGAAGTGACACAGGCTATTTACAAATGAGGTGTGCCTGAACTATATGAAACCTAAACATATTCCAGACAAGTTTAGGCTTTGTTATGTGCAAGAGCTGTGGGTGAAAGCATTCCTGGAATCTCCCATGGTTGCCAGAGAGACCTGCGACTGTAACCAAAACATTCGTCACTCTTGCTGGGTTCCTCTGTCGGCCTCCTCAGACGTTTCTTCCTTCTTTCCATTATTTTCCGGTAGAAATAAACAAAATATGACATTTGCTTAGGGTGACCCACACTAGTCAGAATATTGGCTTGTTGACCACAGCCTGACGTGCAATTTGTCAGGCCAAGCTGTTGGATTTTGTAGTTGTCCTCTGTTGTCTTCACTGATGTCTTAGTTCCTTCTTGTTGCTGCTCCCCTGGAGAAACACAGCTGGCCGATGGGTTCTTTGCTTTAAGTGTTAGGAAGCTGATGGGAACATGTTCTAATGGGTGTGGTAGACCAAGGAAGACTTTTTAGTAGTATTGTTGTTTTTTCCTGTTGAGGTAGAATAGAAAGATACGTCATTAATACTCATGGACATGGTGAATAGCCTGTATGATTTTTGCTGACTGGGCAGGTCACATTGCCTCTCATGTGGCAATCCCTCACTCAAGTGTCCATCATCTGATATCTCCTAGGTTTCTGACCCCCCCCCCCCCCCCGCCTCGCCCTTGTCTGGGAGTTTACTATAACAATTTTTCAAATGTTTTTCCACCTAATTGTGAAAATGGTGGTTTTCTCTGTGTTTTTGTTTATGCATTTTTTGGTTTAGTTTGGTTTTCTTTTTTTGGTAGAACATGCATGTTCCATTCCACCTGCTTGAAGGACCTGGAAGTCACTTTTCTTTGGTTAACTGAGAACTTCCCTCTCCCATAAAAGCAAGGGCAGACAAAATATGGAATTCTTCTACAAAAATGAACTAAAAAGCATTGCAAAAATAACTTTAATAGAAGATAAAGCTGTGTTTGTAAGTCCGTTAGTTGTAGTCTATGCTTTTGAAAATCAAGCTATGTATTGAAATGTGAACATTCAGTTTCCTATCATTAAAAACTTTGTCCAAAGATCTTAAGTTTTCATATGAAGTAATTTAATAAAAATTAATGAAAGAGAGCAAAAGGGAAGAGGAACCTACACCCATCAAAGATGTACTCAGAGGGAGAAGACAGTTCCATCTTTAATGCTTCCTTCAGGGTGAAGACTTTTGTCCCATCCTGCAGGTGTCATGTATACCATGGTGCAGGAAATAACTGACTTTAATTCTCTTGTTCTTTAATTTCTGACTGATGGTAGGAGTCCCTGCAGAGATTTAATGGTACATGTTTCTTGTGGTTCAACCCCAGCTGGCAACTAAGCACCACACAGCTGCTTGCTCACACAGCCCCACACCCCCCCAAGTAGGGTGGGGGAGAGAATTGGAAAAGTGAGAAAACTCATGGGTTGAGATAAAGACAGTTTAATAGGTAAAGCAAAAGCCACACATGCAAGCAAAGAAAAACAAGGAATTCATTCACTACTTCCCATGGGCAGGCAGTTGTTCAGCCATCTCCAGGAAAGCAGGGCTCCATCACGTGTGACAGCTACTTGGGAAGACAAACGCCATCACTCCGAACGTCCCTCCATCCCTTCTTCTTCCCCCAGGTTTATGTGCTGAGCATGACATCATATGGTATGGAATATCCCTTTGGTCAGTTGTGTTCAGCTGTCCCAGCTGTGTGCCCTCCCAGCTTCTTGTGCACCCCCAGCCTCCTCGCTGGTGGGGTGGTGTGAGAAGCAGAAAAGACCTTGACTCTGTGCAAGTGCTGCTCGGCAATAACAAAAACATCCCTGTGTTATCAATGCTGTTTTCAGCACAAATCCAAACCATAGCCCCATACTAGCTACTATGAAGAAAATTAACTCTATCCCAGCCAAAACCAGCACAATGTTTAACAAGGGGAACTCCCCTTTCCTTCTATGATCTCATAGTTTGTAAACTGATTAATTTAATAAGGAAAACGACGTTTCCCTTCAGTTAAAGCCCTCAGTTCCTCACAACTGGCAGTTCTGTTCCTCAGCTGTTCCATTGCAGGGCTCTCCCAGTAGGCAGTTTGGTTTGCCTTCGAGTAGGAAACAAAACGATTTATTTGACAGGAAGAAAATCTCACAACTAGTCCTCTCACAATTAAAGGGACAAAAAGGGCTATTTTAACAAGCTGTAGACAGTATTTTTAATTTTGGTCAGTTGTAGAGCTCCTGCAAGATTACTCGGCCATCTGACATGGTTCTGTAATGTGTCCACGGAATTAGATCAGTTCCACAGTGGTACCCACCTTTCTTTGTTGGCAGTAAGCCCGAGTAAATACCATGCAGGACCTTGTAGCATTGCATTGCCACTCATCTTCATTTCAATTGAAACATTTGAGTGAGATTGCCGTACCATCAGAGAAATCAAGAGTTTCTGGGATGTCCCTTGGTATCCCTTTCCTTGTATGGACTCACCATGTAGATTTTTGTGTGTGTGTTTTTAGGAGCCTCTCATGTTGCCATCCCAAGCATATGCTGCTGGGAGAGACATTGTTTTCAGTGCTTCAGCTTTCTCACCTTGGTAGTTAAGAGCTGTAGTTAGTTAAGAGACCAGAGAAATTCTTGGCACTCATAGACTGCCTACTGCCATTTAAATGAGCACCGGTGTGTGTGTGCATTTTTTTTGTTGTTTTCTGGGAAGCCATTGCACACAACCTTCATGGACAAGCTCTGCTGAAGCTGAGCATTTTAAGTACATGATAAACGCAATGTTGCTTCCAGCTCGTAGTGGTTTTCAAGCATTAGCCTGTACCCTCAGCTGGTGTGGATCCGTAGGTCCTGGTGGATAGGGAGCTTACACCAGACTGAGCTGAAGCTGCAACACAGGTGAACAAGCTGTTCACACATGCATTAAAGCATTGCTTACATACAGTTCACAATATACTTAGCAAATACCTTATTCTTCTCTACTGCATGGAGGAAAATATGGAATAAAAATTCAGTTCAGTAGAACTGCCCTAGATTGACACCTGGTTAATCTGAATGGGTCTTGGCTCTTGGTTGTTACTAGAGATGGGATTGTTAAAGTTAGGCTCTACGGTATCACGGACTGTGACAGACTGTATCTGGGCAACTGTATACATCAGCGTCTTGATTTGGTGCTTTTTGGGGGGAGCTGCTTGTCTTGTTTTCTGTAGTGTGATAGTGCACAGTACTGTGATTGCCGAGCTGTATTTTTTGTGTAGAGGGTGAATGGAGACTTTTCACTTTGAATTCAAGATTCTGGGAGATAAAACGGAGACTGTTTTTTGACAGTTCTGTGGTTTTTCCTCTAGGCACGTTGGGTGCTGATTTTCATTCCAGTACATCAAGGCAACTGTCTGAACTACAATCCAAACAGAAATTCCTTCAACAACAAACCACTAATATCATGTGTAATTCTAGTTGTTCACACTTTCTTGTGCTCTGTTTTTCCATGAAATCTCACTTCCCCAATCCACTGCCTTGGGCTAATAGTTTGTAACAAAGCTCAGTCTCTAAAATGTCCTATATAAATGGAAAAGGGAAGATCATAAAAGAGAAAGATGAAAACATTTACCACTCCAGCTCCCACACTTTGAGTCTCTCTTGAGTTCCCTGATTCATCAGCCAGTTAGGAGGGCACGCAGTCACCCATGCTGCCTGGCTGCTGTTGCTCTCCAGTGCTACTGGGTACCATTCATCACAGACTGCTAGCTGAAGGATACAGTGTCAATGCTGGCAATTGATCCAAGAAAACCTGCACATGTTATTGTATCTCACTAAGGGCCCTCTTCCCTTTCTGCTTTTCCCTGTAACTGAAAAATTAACCCGTGAGGTTTTTTTGTCAAGATTGGAAGAGTGAAAATAATATCTGTAGGGGGGAGAAAACATTCTGTGTTCATCCCATCCCTATGTCCTAATCTTTATTTAAGGCTGTAAATTAGGGCAAAAAAAAGAGTATTTGCTCTCTTCTAGCGTATCTGATTTAGAAGAAAGGAGATCTGTAGGGATTATCGGCTTGTAACAGTATATATTCATATGATGAAACTGAATTACCCAGAAGACAAAAGAAACACTTGAGATACAGCATTCATCTTTTGTACCACCATGTGCATTCATGTGTTACACCTTGGGGCAAATCCCAGGCAAGTGCTGTTTGAAGGGGGGATGGGGGAAATCTTGTTTATTCTAGATCAGCAATCCTAGATGTAATTATTGTTCACAATAATGTACCGTGCAGTAAGCCCACTCATTCAGACCCGTAAGGATATTCATGAAGTAAGGTACTATTAAATAGGGGCTCACACTTTGACTCTGACTAGAGATGCATTTGGAAATCTGGGAGTGAGAAAGGAAGGCTCCTTTGGTAATTTGGACTCCCTCGGAGCGAGACAGGAAATATGGAAGCAGACAGTCTATAGGGCGCCAATTTAAGTCCATCCCAAGTCAACCATATCAATGCATGCTTTGGTGTCCATTGGCTTAGGTAATATGCTTACTTCCATGTAATTTGCTGAATCAGGACTGTAGGCAGTGTCCAGCCACTGGTGCCATAAGGTACAATATGAAAGCAGGAAGTTAGGCAATTTTGAGGGGTTTTCTTTATAGAAAACTTCACATTTTTATAGGGCTTTTCATTTAAGAGTCTCAGCAAGCTAAGCTACAGTGATTAATTAAATTTTACAGCTACCCTGTGCGCTAAGTAAACACTGCATTATTATTTTTTGCTTTAATAAAGAGCAAATGCAGGATGCAGAAAACAAAGGATTTTGAGGTGTGTCCAGTCAGCTGGGGTGGTTCCTTCTCTCATTTGTAATCCCCCCTCTGACACCCGGTAGGATCAGTGTTGCTTTTTTTGATAACTAGAGTCAGATGGACAGTTTCATCTTCAGCGTGCTGTAAATCAGAGGTAAATTCCTGGAAGACAACTGGAACAGATATAAATCCAACCCAAAGAAGGGCAAAGTCCCTTTGTAAATTTAGAGACATACTTAGTTTGCCTTTTTTAGTCCTGATCTCCCTAAAATGAGCAGATTTTGGAATGTGTTGTAATCAGCATGACTGTTTGGCCCCAAGGATATAGGACTGAGTAGCAGATGCTAGGGAAGCCTTTGTGCCTTGATGGATGTAGACTGTACCTAAATATAATCTATCCTCACTAGCTGTTAAAAAGAACAGGGATATCCTTTCTTGCCTGCCTGTGTTCAGGGCATGAAAGGTGCATGAGAGAGAGAGAGAGCTCCCACATGACGTGTGTCAGAGGGAGGGGAGACACAGGGCTTCTTTTGGCTCAGCAGATTCTGTGCGTAGAAGTCCCATCTTGGAGAGGGTACAGGAGAATTAAAAAAAAAAATACAAAAGGAGGATATTGAACATTTCAGAAATAGAACTAATGTTTTCTCTATAGCCTTCTGTAATAAGACGAGCGTACAAGGTAAGAAAACTGTTCTAGCTGTTGGTCTACTAGTCTACTTTGTGCTATTTTGTATGATTTGTCAGGAAAACAGCAGATGCTCTAAATAAGCATCGTGATTCTGGAATGGGTGGGTATCTAGTGGTGGGTATCAAAAGTTTGCATGGACTCAGGAAGAGGCTGGGCACAGTGATGGAAGAAAGCTTTGTTAAAGGCTCTTAAATGAAAGGGCACGAAGGCCACTTACAGAAAAAGATAGGTCAGCCTCTCATCTGACCAGATATGGTTGTTCTTTCTGTACATAGATAATATCCTGTACTTCGCAATGGACTCTGTAAAGCCCTTGCCTCCATGAGGAAGGAGTTTTATTTTTAGTTTAATCATTGCAAGGAACAACCTGAGCTGAACTTACATGATAGAGCGCGGTCAGTCTAGAGGAGCTTCTTTACTTTTTATTTGCCAGCTGCCATCCCCTCCTGCAGACTCTGTATGAGATGATGAAAATAGAAGAAAAGTAAGGTTCTGCCCCAACATGTGCTCTTGACTCAGCTGTAGTGCCCTTTTGACTGACTTTAGTCTTTAAGGAAGCAGACACCTAGCCGGATGTAATCAACTCTCATCCAGTGACTTTCTCCCTAAGTCTGTGCAGCAAATTGTCACTGCTAATGCTGTTGATGGGACATTCATGCTCTGCAGATGGCGTTTTCCTCTGTCAGCCAAAGGGAAACCTCTCCTGGCTGAGCCAGCAGAGCCATGTGAAGCGTGTCACAGCTGGAAGCTGTTCTTGGCATTATTTACATTTAGCTCATTGAAACAGCATACCTGTCATCAGGGGTGGTTTCTGTGAAACTCTCTATCATGTCTGTTCATAACCAGGCCAGCCTGGCCTCTCCAGAACTGCTCCTTTCTTCTGTGTGCCTACAGGGTTTTTTTTGTCCCGTTTGTTGGACTTTGATTTACTTCCAGAAAGCCCCGTGTGCCATGCCAGAGAAGTGCATGGAAAGATGCAAAGTGATTTCGTAGAGCATGAGAAAGGCAAGTCCTTTATTGCAGTTGAATGCAGCTTTACCAGTGTTTGGAAAGTTGTTTTTATTCTGACTCTTGGCAACTCTTACAGTCACATGTTAATTGAGGTAATGGAAACGTATAGGGTATGGCAGTGGTTCAAATAAAGAGCCTGGAGGTGCAACCATCTTTCAGGCAGGCTGGGGACAGAGGGAAGGAGGATGGCTGCAGCTGGCTGTGAGTGAGAGGCTTGCGGGCATGACCGTGGGACAAAGACGCAACAAGGAGTAAAGATCTGGAGTTGGATCCTGGTTTCCATGGGGTGCAGGTGTGCGCAGGGGCCCGGTTTTGCTTGCGTGTTTCTGCAGTAGAAGCGAGGGGTTGGTGTGATCGCGGGCACAGGGACGAGCATCCCCCAGGTGATGAAGTGGGAGCAATTGGTAACGTTGTATTGGAATTACAACTCTCGTTTGTCAGATTCCCAGAGGTGAATGTCTGGAATTCAGAATGAATGTGGAAAAACGGACTCTAAAATATGGCAAAGAGAGGGCTGGAAAATGACAAGCCCAGCCATCAGGTTTGACTAGTGAGACTGGCCCCAAGCTGACTGACGTTTGGGACCAAATGAAGTGAGTGGATCCTTTGCATTTTCCATAGGAAATTTGAGAGCCTTAATTATTGAAACCTGGAAAAAGTCACTGAAAAACATGTTAAAAGTTGTTTATGAAGTGAAAGAAGGTTCTCAAAGTGCTGATAGCATCTTTCTCCCGTTTGTCTTCTGTGCAAACGCTGCTTTGGGGATGTGACTGCTCGCTGTTGCTGCAGGGCTGAACCTGGAGAGATGTGTTTGCTATCGTGAGGCCATGCGACCTCTGTGAATTTTGGATCCAGTTTTCCTGGGAAGCTTTGGGAATGCCAGGCTGAACCTTTTTACTTGTTTTGAATTGGCTTGGGCTGCTCAGAGGCTGGTACGCGGTACCATCTGCCCAGCTTATTGAATGTGTGAGGGTGTATAGCAGCCTTGGGAAAAAGGGACATATGGAAAATGATAGTTGGTGAATCCTAAGAAAGAAAAGTCACGGGAAACCACCTAATTACCAAGGCTTAATAGCCAGTGAATCGACAGTAAGGAGTTTGGTCCTGAGGTCCTGTGGCATAAATGCGTGATTACGTTAACGCCCCACTGCTACTGGGATACTTTTGTGTTTACAGGGCTTTCTCCGTTATTGCTAGAGGCCTTCAAATCCCAGATAGTCAAAATCTCTATTCAGTGCTGCCTGCTGGGTGTTTAACAAGGGTCCTTGTAACGGGACCCGGTACAAGTACAAACATGAATGAAGAGTGCAGGGGCCACCATAGCACCACAGGCTGCAAGGTAGCCAAACGGAGGCAGCCGCAGAAAAGCAGGAAAAAGTAGACAATGGCCCTCGGCGCCTCAAGGCATTGCTTCAAAAGGTGTCAACACCAATTAAATTGTAAAGGCTCTGTCAGCTTCTGAAAAGTTATCTAGGCAGGGACAGAAAGTACAGAATCAAAGGGGCTGCAATGCGGTTTTGTGTGTCTCACAGCAGAGCCGGTGTACACATGCTCCTGACAGTGTGGGATCCAGCTGGGAGCCTCCCAAAGGCACAGAGCCATGCCTGGAGTGGAAAAGAGGCAAGATAGCCAGCGTGGGGTCCCCTGCACCGCCGGTTTTTATCAACGGCGAGGGGAGTGTTTAGTAACACAAAACCAGGGTTGGTTAAAGAAAAAGCTGAGCGTTTCTCCCCCGTCTCAGGGGTTAATGCGTTTGAGAACGGGATGCAACGTCTTCCCCAATAAATTTGCTTTCTGTGTGCTCTGAGCATATTTAATTTCCTTGTAATAAATAGCAGCTCTCAAATTTACTTCATTCATTGCTTATTAGAAAAGGAAGTGGTGTTTTAGCAGCTAATCTCTTTTGTGGTTAGATATGTATAACTATGAAATTCTCAGGCTGTCTTTCCCCTTTATTTGTGGGACTGTGACAGAGTCTCATCCTGTTGTTTAAAATGGTTGGAGGTTCAGGGCAAAGGTATACGTAGGCATTACTCTGTGCCTTATCGACGAGGCTGTTGTGATGCACATGGATGCTTATTGTGGACTTTTTGGTGCAACAGTCGAGCTGTGGAGTCTAACACAGAATGAAAGGGGGTGAATACTGAGTCTGGCGCTACTACGTGTGTGGGGGGAAGAAGCACGTGTCTTCTGTGTGTAGTACCTTTCCATGCAAAAAGGTCAAATGCTTCATATCTAAAATAGATTAAATGGTTCTTGCTAGAAGAAAGCTTCTGACTATAATATTTCTTCTCCTCTGTTTCTCATTAAAAAACTGCAAAAAGGAGTTTTTGCTCTTTTAAAACCAACTTAAAATGCTAATTAAGACAATGAATTCAAATTGTTGCTTTTAGTCTTACAGTTTGCTCACAAGGCATTGTTATGGCAATTCAAATGACGGAGTGATGTTGATATTAACTCATCTTTGGAGGTATACACAGCAAATCAAAGGGATGGTTCATGCTTTTTGTATAGTGAGTCCCAAATACTGTATTTTGCCAAATCCCTCTTGGTATTGTAACAAATTGTTTAATCAGAAATCAGTTTGGGAGGAGGAATCTGAGTGGGAAAGCTTGGGAAAGATATTTAAATGAATTGATATGGAACTAATGGTGTATTGCTGTGGTTTTGAAAGCCTTTTCCAGAAAAGTAGGCAATTCAGTTGACCATAATATAAAAGCAACAATGGAAATTGCTGGAATACGTTAATCTATCTACAGATAATTTTTTCTCTGGCTAGAAGTTTGGAAACTGTTTATTTTTCATTATCTGTTTCTTATCATGTCCTTGAAATTCATCATGCCTAAATGTCCTGATACTATGAGAAACCAAAAGAGCACTTTCTGACAAAGTTGAAGGACATGTCAGAAATACTCTGAGTCTCTTTGCTTGAGTAGCAGCTCAGTTTAGCAAATGTAATCTTTTCAAAAAATGAAGCAGAAGTACTTTAATGGAGGAAAAAAAAACCCCAGGCTGTATGCGGCAGTGTTAGGCAAACGGCGGAGCAAGGATGCTGAGTATCCCATCTCTGGCCTTGCCAAGACCACCACACGCTTCCTGGCATCTGAGAGGACAGTGAGTATATTTTGTACCACCCATGAGGATGATTTCATGAGTGGTTTTGGGCAGTCAGTTGTGCCCTGTGGCTGTCCCAGCTGTGCCAGTGGTGAGCAGCAGCCAGCTGGCCTGGCCGAACAGCCAGGTGGGCTTTGACAGAAATGCTCAGCTGACCTCTGAAAAACATCACTGAGCTGCCCTGAGTGAGGGGAAGAGCTCCTGTCTTTTCCTGCTCTTAGGGAAGAGCTAACAGGGGGAGCTGGGCTTGGTGGCAGGCTTCTTTCTGTTCGTGAGGATTTCTAGGCTTTGCACAGGAGTCAGGGCAAACTTTTGGGAATGGCACTGCAGCACACCTGAGGTAACACCTGGTCCTGGAAGCAGGTGATACTGCCTGTAATCCATCTCAGTTGCAATGGACAGTGAGCAAGAGCATGAGTACAGCAAGGAGGTTGGGAGGAAAATAGGAACATGCTTGGACAGCTGCTGATTAGTATTTCTCCATAGATGATGATGGAAGACCAGACTGTGGCTGTACTTTGTGCTGGGAATGGAAGAGAGCGAATGTGCCAGAGCTGCCACGTCTGCACTCATCAGAGGTGCTGCTGGCGAGATGCTCCCCACAGGTGTAACTCAATCAGAAGTGATAGGGAAGGGGGATAATCGCGTGAGCCGTAGCTCAGTACCAATTTCGTCCTGTGCATTTGTCAACTGTTGCTAGGTAGCTGCCTGGTGGGAGTGGAGAAGTGGGATTTCCCCCCCCACCCCCCCCCCCCCTTAAAATGGCTTATTGCAAATTGCTGTCCTTCTGTGCAAATGGGGAGAATACCTCCCAGTGCTGCTCTGCCATCGGCCGAAAGAAAGCGTGACTGCGAGCGGGGCTGTACGCCCGTCAGCCTCCGCGCGTGGGAGACGGCACGGATGCTGCAGCTCGTATTCAAACTGTAAACTACTCATAGCAGGCTTCTCCAATTTACAGGAGAAAGGGATTAGTGTGCAGAAGGCCACCTGATTATGGCAGGAGGGTAAAAGTTAGTAAGGTTTTGCTGTGGCTTGGGGCAGAGTTCCTCAATCTAATGCTGGTTTGCTTTTTACTGATTCATTTTTCATGTGGAACAAAAGAGCTCAAAAAGAAGATATCATTTCTATGTTGTGTTTTGATCTATAAGGCAAAAAGCATTGGAGAATGGTGAGAGTGTCGTTTCTGTTGGTAAATAACAACACAATCAGCAGTGCGATTTTTGCCTTTCTGTGTGCATCAAATCAAGTTGTGCAAATAGCTTGTGATTTTACTGCAAAGAAAAAATAGTTTTGCTTCGTTAAAGAAATGCCGTGGTGCAGGCATTCCTCAAGATTTAGCAAAATCCATACAGCCCTTTCTGGCCAGCGAGAGGAGAAGCGTGACTGCGTGTTGTCCTGCAGCCGGTGAGTGGGTAGGCACTCCTCGGCTTCTGAGGGGTGCTTTGACTCTGGCCTGTCTTTGTGCGGGCGTACAACACGGGAGATTTTACATGGCTGAATGCATTGTAAACTCTGTCACTTCAGGGTATCGCCCACTTAAACAACATCCTCATCATTTTTCTTAGGAAATGATCTAAGACAAAATATTGAATTATTTAGAGTACCGCTGGGAGAGGGAATTGATTCCTTGCTGTATCAGAGAGAAATAGCTGCTCTTTTGAGGCTTGATCCAAAGCCTGGAGAAGTCAATGAGAATCTTTCCATTGATTTCAATAGGCTTTAGATCATGCTCTTACTCACTCATCAACTATTTCTCTTTAGTTAGAACAGAACAATGCATCCTTTCATTGCAAGATACTCAGTTTGCTGTACCTAAGAGAAATACATTCTGTGCCATTCTGCTGAATATAAAATCATTTATGGCCTGCTGAAATAAGTAGCAAACAGCTTTTTAACATAATTGAAAGTTAGATTTAGCCCCTATGCATTTGAAATTCCTGTAGCATGTGCACAGCTACCTGCATACATACATTTTCAACTCAATGTATGAACTTGTGGTACTGTCTCCTTTCTTTGCAAGTAATTCTTCTTGTTTGGAATAAGAAAATGCATCCTGCTTTTTCTCTTTCTAGGCTTTCAGACGTGTTTCAGCTTCTTTGCTGCCAAAGGAAAAAGTGTAGTACACTTTCATTAGTTACCAATTCCTTTTCTGTTCCTGGGAAAGTCAAGATGCAGCATCTGTGTTGGACAGCACTGGAATTTCCCATTTTGACACTGAGTCTGAAAGGAGTAGCCACACTAGGCAGCGCTTCTGCAACTGCCAGCAGCTTTTCCAACAGCTTCTTTTAAAAAGAGATGCAAAAGTTATTTTCTTGAATGTCTGACTTCCGTCTTGTCTTTCCTCGTGCCATGTGCGTTTAAAAAAAATTTAGCCATAGGTTAACAACACTACTCCTATATGTGTTCAAGGAGCCTGAATAGCAGTTCATTAATCCAGTCTCAGCTTGCCGTCTTTATAAAACGACTCAAAAATGGACCTAACACAAAATATAATAGGAAAACAAATACCAGTGAGTGCCACACTCAACTTTCGACCTCTTAGGTTGTGTTTGAGTCGGGAGCAAAGTAGATTCATTGTTTACCACCTACAGTGTATCGGCTTCTGAGCTCAGGCTGCAGAATATACCTGATGGCTCTTCTGGAGTTGATGAAAATACAGTTTAGTGTAATTTAGATTAAGAGAAGATGACACTCCTGATACGTGGCTCAGTACAGAGCCTGTAGGGATTGCGTATAGGTACCAGTTTGTAATACTTTGAATGTTAACATATTGTGGAGCAGCCTCTGCTGATTATTTCCTGGCGTGCCGTAGTCAGCCGCAGAAGGCCAGCACGTCAGCTGGAGACAGAGCTCCGGCGCCCTGCATGTTGTGCTTGTAGCGTGCTGTGATTGCCGCGTGCTTGCAGCGGGGTCCAGCTTGCACACCTCCCGGGGCAATCCTTAACCCCGGAGAGGGAGCGAGAACTCTGTCCAGTGTGGGCTTTGTAGCAAGAGACATGTATTATAGAATTATATTCAATGTATAATTCAGTGCTAAATCAACTTCTGATCAGATGGGTTTTCTTGTCATACCCTTTTTTTCAGTAGAGCAATTTTTACTTTAATAATTTAAAATTTTCAATACATTTTGCTTCTTATCTTGAAGGAAGTTTTCAGCTATATAATTATTCAGTCATCCAGAGAGCATCTGAACAGCAGTACTCTCAATAATGTTATTCAGAAAATGGGCTGTATCGAATTGTAAACATTTCAAAGTGCTAAGAAATGATGAAAGCAAGATGAGGTTATCGCAGCAGGGACAGGGACAGCATGTTAAAGAAGCACCACCTGTGAAGACTCCTGCTTTTGGGAGCTATCTCCACAGTCAAAGGCTGGTGAAGACTTGTGGACCCCTTAAAGAAAAAAAAAAATTGAAATCTTGTTTATATTACCCTATGATGCCTACCTACATGTAGACTAATGGGAAGACTGGACTGGATTGAGGTTATTTTTGTTTTTAAGATGACTGAGGCAAGAGTTGAAAGAAGAGAGGCAGAGTGTGGTTTCAGAAAAATGCTGCTCAATTTTCATAGTCAGAGGGTTTCTGTCAGGGAAAAGGAGAAATAATAGCATATATAAAATTCTGAAATTTTATAAATAGTTACTAATACCGAAATATCCACAAGAATCAATCTCAGAATCAGTACCAGGAGCACATTTAAGTCTTGCTACAAGTTCTACTGAAGGCGATTTGATTGCTTGCGTTGGTTTTGGGAAGGATGAGAACAATCAAGATTTTGTCAAAGATTTTACAGAAGAAATCAAGAGATTCCAGCTAGCAACCCTTCCAGCGCCACAGTCACAGGGCAAGGCATGGAGGCTATCAGAGCGGGAAACCTTGCTGGGCAATTCTGATAGCCATTTTGGGGGGAATTTATCAGCTTCCTTTGTCACTGAACTTCATCCCTCAGCTAAGAGTTAGCAGAGAGCTCGTTTCATATTTCAAATCGGATTTGGTGCTGCAAAGACTGGATTATAGACTACTAGGAGGATATAAACGTGTTGATATCAGTTTACCAACATGAAGGGAAAGTCTTCTTGAGGCAAATGAATCATCTTTGGATAGATAATTAATCTGCAAAAACCTAAACTTGCCAGGATGCAATTATTTAGGTGAGTGAAGCAAGCAGGATATAAACTGTTAAACAGCGCAGTAATAGTATAGAAGGCTTCATTTTCTTTGTTTTTAATTAAAATAATTCTGAACTAAACACTTTTTTTAATTCTTTAGTGTTTGAGAAGATGATTATTTCTAGTCAAAACCCTGCACGCTTGCTGATAACTCTTTAAATTTGGAACTTACTGACAGGAATCTTTGTGATTTTTGTAGTTGCTTAAATCTACTTTCTGTAGGTGATAGTTTGGCAGATCCGTAAGAGAGAGTTTCTTTCCAAGAGCAAGGACAAGAGCAGTTATTCCACGGAGCGGTGGGTTTATTTTCCTGCCCCACTCCTGCGTAAACTGTCTCTTTCCCCTTGCTTGCTCTCCTTCCATTGCAGCAGAGATTAAGGAAAGCAGAGCAGCTTTAAAAACAAGCCGAAGAACCTGGTCTCAAAAGTAGGCTGCCTTTATTCTGAGAGTTGTTTTCCACCAATTAATTCTCTTGTATTAAGAATTTTCTGTCGATGCTGGTGACTAAAATTTACAGTATTTGAATGAACCATTCTACATGGATACATAAGCAGACTCAATCTGGAACAAAATATTACTAATCCTGATTTATTATTTCCTTGAAATATGACAGTAAGAAGAAGATTACAAGACCTAAAAATTTGGAGATGTATATATGTGTGTGGGGATAACTAGTAAGGAGTCAAACTGAATTTTACTGGGAGTCATCAGGGGTGCCTGAGACTGAGTCAGCTCGGTGCTACCAGCTCTGCTGAGACTTCCTCTTTGGATAAGAGCTTGCAGAGCTGGGTAGTTCTTAAGTCTCTTGACAGCACAAAGCCAGTTTTCCAATTTGTCTGCTTCTAAAATGTCTTCTTCCAAAATAAAAAGTTCAGAGCATTCGGTGGAGTTAAAAATCTGTCAGTGATTGATATTTTTTGTAAATATGGAAAAAACCAAAGATAATATTAGACTCAAAGACACATTTTGTCTTAATTTTTTTTTTTCTTTATCTGGCTGTATTATAAATTTAGTAAAACTGTGTTTAGCCCTGGCTATTTGCCTGTCCTGACAACTATAGATAGATACTTTGTTATCCATTTGTAAGGATAAAATATTTAATAAATGAGCTGAAAACTAGGTATTTATGTTACTAGTGCCTACTATACTTTTAGAATTGGTAAGATGGAAAGCTATCTGGGTTTCTTACTTGTGTTTTTAGGAAAGTGTTTCTCCCCGCATTTGTAGAAATTAACTTTTTTGGTTATCATTCTGATTTTAAAAGGAAATAGTACTAGTCAATCCAACAGAAATTTTGATAGGCTTGCAATTACCTTTAGTTCCTTTCTTCCCATATAAAGTTAAATTTTACTAGCATGAATACGCTGTAAGATGTAAATACGCATAAAGATGTAAATACCTCTATAGTAGAGAGAACCATATTGATTTAACGATGTTATTTTTTGCATATAGAAAATAAATTATATGGGGAAGGTTTAAAAAAACCTCCTTGATGCTTCACAATTAACAGACATGATTTCACCTGTGAACAATGGTTAGAGTTCTGAATTGTAATTGTTGTTATTAGAATAATTTTTGCTCAATCATCTATTTCCTTTTATTGTCTTATATACAATCATTGTCATTAGAATCTACAAGTAAGTAATGAGTTTGCTGAGTTGAGATGACTTGGTCTTGGAAAATATTTCATAATTACAAATATGCATATATCCTTCCCCCATCCTTGGCAAGCTGAGCTTAAAAATTTTCATCGTTACTTGTTGATGAATAATGTTCAGATTAGGTTGGGTCAACACTGCCGATTTGGACCTTCAAAAATATGACTATGAATTTTTTGCTGCTGGAGTCCATTTCTGGAAAGAGAACTAGATTGTTAGCTGGCGGGAAATGGCATAGTAACGTTGAAAGCAATTTTCAGTAATTGATTATCTGGCTGATTTTAATTTCCAGTCTTGGCTCTCACTTGGATCAGATGCAATATTATCTCTCAATATAACTCATGGTTAAATTTTACCAAAAAGATATCCCTATGAAATTTCTATTTGTGCAACAGACTTAGTGTTTATCTATCTATCTTATTAAAATCTAAAATAAATTGGGGCAATCCCATCCCACGTTCAGGAAAGTGTCCTATTTTTGGTCTCCATGCCAACTCTC
This sequence comes from Pelecanus crispus, assembly GCF_030463565.1. NCBI lineage: Eukaryota > Metazoa > Chordata > Aves > Pelecaniformes > Pelecanidae > Pelecanus > Pelecanus crispus. The sequence continues at coordinate 58,737,994 of NC_134647.1, forward strand.
TGGAGAAGTGTCTACTATTTTGTACCATCATTATGAGTACATTCTCTTGTTACAGATAATAAACCTGCTCTCCTTTCTATCACCCTAGTCTATTCATTTAAAAATTGTTTCATTTTTACAACACTAATGTTATTCTCACCAGCTTGGCAACCCTGGGATAATAGCATAAATCAGTGAATTATTATTTTTGTTTAAGGCATTTCTAATTTTTAATTAAAAAGAAAAGTCAGACTCTTGCTGATCACCTACAGGATTGTGACTCTCCATGGTTACCTGTCACTCAAGGAGATATCGCTCTGAGGAATGCTAATTAGCACTGTTAAAGCACTGGTAATTGAACTGTGGAGACAGCCTGCAGAAGGAGGCTGTTTGCATTCAGTACTGCTTTGCCATTTAAATGGACTACTACAGTCATGAAGGTATGGTGGATAAAAGCGAAAAAAGCACTCAGGCTGTAATTTTTCATTTTGACTTCAAAGTTGTTTACCAAAGTGTTTCCTAGAAACGAGTGTCCGTACCAAAAAAGTGTCATGCGTAGCAACTTCACTGACAACCTATGCCTAAAAAGTGCACAATGCCCTTCATCTCTTGCTTTTCTTGTTGCCTGGAACAGCCGCTTGTAGCAATGGAGCTCAAGATGCTGCCCTGGACGACCCATGCCGCTCCCCATTCAGTGCTGGGGTTCCAAGCAAGAGATTAGAAATTAAAGAAGCACCAAATTTAAAACAGCTGAAGAAAAACCCTAAAGGGAACTAGTGTTCATGCTGCTGTTGATAACTCTTTTCCAGATATTTATCTGACTCCCGGTGGTGTGATATCCACGTGCCTTGGAATAATGCACCTTCCGTCATAGCAATTTACAGGTTTGCTGAGGTGAGGCAGAACGTCTCTTGGCGCAGAAGAAGTGAAACCCAAGCTTTCTATCACAAGGGCAGGCTTCTTGTCTGGCACCTTCAGAAGGGCTTGATTTTTCTCTGAAGGTAAATATTCGGCATCTCCTGAAGATCTAGTACTTTTAAGATAAGTACCCCAAAACTGAGATAGCCATGTCATGCTGATCTAACATGTCTTTGTCATCTCTTTGATTGCTCGTGCGATCTCTTTTCCCATTGTACAGTTTAATGTCTCAAATTATTCTCCATGTCTTCAAAGAGTTGCATATTTGTTTAGTTTAGCAAATGCGAGCAATCTCATTCACAGGTATGAAGCTGAACAGTTACCTTGGTCCTTAGATTGTTACGTGATGCATACACGAATCATACATTTAGATACTCTGAGAATAATGAATACTGATTTTAAAATGTGTCTATCGGCTAACAGATGAAATGTGGATTTTTTTTTTTCTGTTTATCAGATAAGTGTGTGAACGTTTTAGCACCTGCAAGATCATGAATTGATCATTTGATTATATAAAGTGAATATTTGCAGCATATGACAGCTATACTTTATTAAGCTCTGAATATTTGGTAGAGATGGTAACAAGCATTTTGGGATACTGATGACTATTGTGTTAAAACATGAAGATATGATAATGCAGAAAGTGTCCAAGTGTTATCTTCACTGATGAGTTAAACTTCAAATCCCTTTTCTCTTAAATGCTCCCACCTATTCTGGATGGATAAAACTCTGACCCCAAATCTCAGCGAGTCCAGGACTTCATGCAGACATTTCAGTGTGCGAGACTGTGTTAGATGGGTAGTGTGCAAGCGCTATCTTTGTGTATCTCTACCTTAGTCTTTACTTAACCAAAACTGTTCCTGTGCGAGATGTTCCCAGCTTTTTCGTTCTTACTGCTTTGTGGACAACAGTATGGATGGAAATTTTCCATGTTATGAGAAAAAAAACGGTCAATAGTTTCATGTTCCTGAAAGATTATGATGGCAGATGAAATCTGGAGCTTTCCAGATCATATTACATCTGGAGAAAGGTGAGGCTGACCTGCAGGACGGTGTGCCGGCATGTTTCTGCCTTGCTCCATTCTTTCTAATGGGACGCGTTGGCATGTTCATATTTCATTTCTCATGGGCATTTCGCAGGACGCATCATCTCTCTTAGCCTCCTGACCATGGCCTGTGCCAGCTGGGTGGAGAAGGACACACGTACCTTTTCACATGATTTACACTTTGTTATTCAAAAATACCAGGGGGAAAATTTATATCTCAAGGTGTGCTCAGGAGAATAATGGCACATCACCAGTTTTTAATCTGAATCATCTCAGACTGTTGCCTTGGGAGCACTGGCTTTTTTCACTTATTTGCAGGTTGGGTTTGAAGGGGTACTGTCTTTTCTCATTTATGTCAAGTTGTTACCTGTTTAGCCTTCATGTTGCTCATGACTTTTTGTCTCTGAAATACTTCCTGCACGCTGGGACTCACGTGAAACACAGGCAGGGTGCAACGTGTAGTCAATGTAGGGCATCACACAGGGTCCAGACCCAAAGTGGAGGGCATAGGGCAGCCGTGCTCTTGATGGGGCCTTTGCAGTGTGGCATGGTGCCCGCAGCATGGTGGAGACATGGTTTTGATGTCAGGCTGACTTGCCCCTGCTGTGGAGCTCCCTGGCCGGCACACCTCATGGATGCAGTGGAGGGGCAAGAGTGCTGGCTTTGCTGCTTCTCACTGGGGCTGGGTGCCTGCTGGAGTCTCCAGCGGCTGTGCCCACATCCCTGTGTGCTGACAGGCACCTGAAAATGAGAAGGAAGATTGTCCCTAGCTCCCACCTGTCGGTTAAGCAAGCAAAGAAAATCAGCCTCAGAAAAGGAGGCTCTGACTTAGCTACCCCAAAGGAAGCCTGGAGTCATTTTGACAGCTCAGGCATCATCCAGCCCTCAAATACATGACATTATTGATCCCTTAAATACCAAATCCCACTAGTTAGGGCCTGCACAGTATGCTGAAGAAGTGAAGGGCAGCACACCAGAGTGGTTTCTTCTCCTCATAGCTGACCATATTTTTGCTTTTCTGCCCCGGGCAAGGTGGCCCATCCCAGACCAGCAGACTGCCGTACTGCACCAGCTTAGTGCTAACGGAGCCTGAGAGAGGGCATAAGGAGAAGCACCTCAGATTGGTGCCTACAGAGACCACATAAAGCCTTTACCAGGAACGGGGAGCTGTGGCAGAGGCTGGTAAATGAGCAGAAGATGCTGTATTGGGGTCTGCAGAGGCACATGGGCTCCCGTGACCCAGTGCCTGGCTGGAGGTGCCGCTGTTTCTGCAGCATCCCGTCATGCTCTTTGATTGCGGTGAGTCTTTTAAATACACAAGCGTGGTTTTAAGAGTAGACCAACACTGACCTACCGGCAAACAGACTTTAAGGTTATTTAAACCAGGTAGTGGACCTACTGTGTATCACATTCATCTAGCAGGGCAAGATAGCGTTGTAGGACCTATTTTTGGACGTGTGAGATGGCAGTCACCTGTGCATCTCTGCAGCACTGCAAGTAAAATACCATGACAAAACAAAGAACTTCTCCTTCCTCTGTGACTTCAGAGGAAGCATATTCAAATGTGACTTTGCCCTTCCACACCTGTCTCTGGAGAATTACACCAGTTAGGTTCACACAGAAGAGCTCAGTTTTGAGCTTGGATAGTTGTTTCTGAATATGCAAACCTTTTGCAAGTGGCGGGACTGAATACGTTGAGCAGAGGAGTTGTATTTGTGTGGGGACCGTGGCAATGTGGAACACTGGAGCAATAGATGTTTTGGTTTATTTTAGTCAATGTTAAGAAGAAAAAGTATCAGAGTTGGGGAAATTAAACACTAACCGTATTAAATTGTCATTTCTCCTCTATTGACTTGCGGTAAAAAAATGCTGGTTTTACCAACAAACCCAAAGGCAAGAATAATGACTTTAGGCCTTTAGATTAGGTTAATGGTTGGACTGGATGATCTTAAAGGTCTTTTCCAACCTAAACGATTCTATGATTCTATAAGAACAGGTGACTTACCTGGTATCACTCAACATGTGAAAATCAGAAATGAGACACTAGCTGTCTTGAACCTGTGACCCCTTTGTTAGCCCAAGCCGCGTGACACGCAGGCTGTTAATGGAGATACAGATAATCAGAAAAAGAAGAAATCTGATGATACATTATTTTTATCTGCCTAGTCTTTTCCAGGGCAGAATAGCCTTTCACTTCTTAGAAGCTGTCTGCAAAGGGATATTTCCTTTTATGATTATGCAAGTATAATAATTATATTGCATTCAAAGCAATTTAATCTGAACTGCAAATAAGTACTTTGGTACTAGGGAGTTGCATCTGTGTGACTACAGAGGTTTAGTGCTCAATTACAGCAGTATAATTGCCTCTGTAAATCTCCCTTATGTAGACAAACCCTTATAAAGCAGAGTAGTACAGATTTCCCATAAGTAGATGTGTTTCAGAACACTGACTTGCCCCCAGTGCCGACGACACTTAGATTTGGATTTTTGGAGCACTGGTACATGCAGACACACTCAAAGCAGCACGTGGCTGAATTTCATACTCGCTGTGTTGTGTATGGTCGGGTGCATAGTTTTATGAATTGGGCCAAGAAAATGCATGCAATGTGCTCTGCAAAAAAGCTAGTACAAAGGCACAGCTGGTTTTGAACCAGCGCTGGTTTTTCAGTACTTTTTATACCAGGCTACCCTCTTTTAGACTAAAGGTTGCAGTGTGTCCATTTTAATTGGAAAACACAGAGGACCCTGGAGGCTGGATCCTTTGCTCATGTAAATTAGCACTGCAGCATTCTCTTCGGTGCAGTTGAGTTATGCTGTCACCTGATAATGTTTGTTTTACTTCTATGGCAGAAGAGCTGTAAAAGCCTTCCACTTTTGCAAGTGAACAATAAGTAACCGTACCAACCAAAAATAACTTAATAAAACTACTAAGAAACTTTTCTCTGCTAATTGTAAACAAATCTAGGTTTGCTTATGTGTATTGTGAGTATATTTATAATCTCTTATTGTTGGAAACAGTTTGAGATGAAATGGATTTCAGTGTCTGTACGGGCCACACTTAGCTGCTGTATGCAGTGATATCGCACAGGTACAGCCTTCATGGCGCAGCCCCAGTGTCCATATCGCACCCTGCTGACACCTGCCAGTCTGATGTAATTCGTTATCCTGTTCTAACCGAGTCTGCTCCTGTGGTGAGAAGGAAAGTGCAATATTTAGAGCTGCCATGTCCTTTAAATTACTGCTTTTTGGGGTCTTCATGTGATGTTGTTGGATAAATGTCCCCTGGTGGATAATCTTGCTGGAGGCTGTTGGGCAGCCGGAGTTTATCATGGTGTGCTGGGGGTTGTGTGCTGCAGCAAGGGTGCTGCTCACCTTATACCTCACTCAGTGCAGCGTGTGATGCTGCCCATGGTGTGCCAGGAGATGGATGCCAGCCCCAGCCCACTGGTTTTCTGTCTCCCAGGAGCTCCCCTATGGCCTTATCCCCTACCAAAGTCAGCAGGCAGAAACACATGACTTCAGCAGGTGCTGGACCATGCACAGCTTCTCTGTGCTAGGATATTTGCATTTCGTTCTTCATTCTGTGCTATTAGAGCAGGTCTCGCCCCATCACCTTTAATACTGAAAAATTTAGCCATTTGATTTGAATATCACATTTCCTCTTCTGATTGTTAAACCATTCCTAAAATAGACTTGGAAACCAATTTGCAGTTTTGTCCCTGGAGCTCTCACACTGGTAGTGGAACAGGGGGCTTTGTGTCAAAGAAAGATGTCTACCTCCAGCACCAGGCTCAAATAAAAAAATGATAATAAAACACTTTTAAGAACACATTTCACAGTTCATTCTTAGTGTGAATTTCTTCTTACACTGTGAACTTTTTGGACTATAGGGCTGAGAATTTTCTTTTTTGAGTCCGTCCTGGGTTACAACCAATAAAGGTCTCAGAGCAGGGATGGCAAAGCTTCTGCTCTGAACTCCAGAGAACATGAAAATGGAGCTCTAATGAGGACGTCTGTCCTGTGACAGCTTTCCCAGCAAAACAACAAACTGACCGTACTCTTGTTGAGCACTAGAAACCCTTAGGGGATGCTAATGTGGCATGTACTCACTTCCTGATTAACTATACCTGCTGAAAAAGCTTTTTTGTTCTCAGCATCTTATGAATTGCTCCAGTCTGAAGGATTACATTACAGAGCAGTTCATGAGTATGGCATTTCCTGGAACATATTTAAAGAAATATGGTGCAAGTGCGTATATTGGCATACAGTGTTCAACCTTCCTGTAAATGAAATATTACCAAACCCAGAAAACAACTCCCACCGAGAAAAAAACCCCAAACCATTAAGGGTCTGTGAGGCGTCTAAAACTAGGTGTGGACTATGTCATAAAGTCATTTTGTTAGTACAATATTTTCAGCTTCTGAAATCTGAGATGAAATTGCTGTCATACAGCTACACAGTTTTTAGGTTAATGCTGACATAAGCTCAACGTTACATGTGAGGAGTTAGATGCTTCTTTGCAACAAAATTCAGAATTTAGACAGAAGATTATCCCCAGCTCCGTGGTTGCACAGTTTGAAAATGTCCACATATCTCAGGTTGAATTCACCAGGCTCTGGTACTAACCTGTGGTAGAGCTCCTACGGTTTTGTGAACATATGCCAAACCTCTGGCTGCTCCGCAGCCCAGGTACACTTTGAAGATTATTTTTGTTTTAGTAGCAGATGGATGTGAAGCCTGCTGAGGCTGATGGGATTTGTTTCCATCATCTTCTGCGGCTGGTGGGATGCAGTCAGGCCTGGATCTGCTGCCAGGTGACTTCTTTCCTCCTGTGCCTTGTGGAGTCTTGCAAGGGGAGGTCCGGAAAAGCATGGGCAGCTGCAGCGGCAAGAGGAGCATGAGGTGAGAAGGGCTCTGGAGGGACCATGCGTTTCAGAGCAGGGAATATGAGTTGGAGAACTTAAAGGAAAACTTTTTCAGACTTCAGCTACAAATCAAAATATGTAAGTAAGTTCACGAGAGAAGGTCTGGTGAGCAAAAAGCTGTTCATAAAGGAATATCCTCAGTAATTTTAAATAATGAGTGAATTGGAGAGGTGTGGGTTTGGTGTAAGAGCCACGTTGCTTGTCACCGGAGGTGATGGCTAAATTGCAATACATATCTGTTTAATTTGGCTTTGTTTTCTTCATGTGAAATATTAATGAAAATTCATGCATGCTGTGTTTACATTTGTGAAATAACATTCTCCCTGAATTACTTAGCTCCGCTTATAAGGGCTGAACAGCAGTGCTTACAGTGAAAATACTCTTTCAGGCTTAAGATCAGTCATTGCTACTCTGTAATAATATAAAAATTGTCTAAACAACAACCAGCTGCAGGTACACAGAAAAAATCGGAAATACCAGCAGTTATGAAAACCGCAGCCTGGTGCTATAAAGGCATGTCATTCTGCGATAAGGGAGGTGGGGTGTTAGGGGATGGCAGAAGGATGGTGCCAGACTCATGGCTGCCCTGTAGAGGCAGCAGCTGTGCAGAGGCAGCAATGCAGCAGGCATGCACTCTGAGCGTCTTAAAGATGTATTTTGGTTGCTAGCTTAAACGTACCTTTTCTGGCCAAACGAAATTCCTAATGATATCCTGCTAGTACCCTGTGGCACAAATAATGTTAACTTTCCTAAGCCATGCTGAAAAGAATAGTTTTCTCCTTCTAAGCAGCTTGTTTTAAAAAGATTTTACCCAGCTTGAACCTAGGAGAAAATTGCATAGAAAACCCTGTTTGGCAAGGAGAAAAGTATATAGGGAAACAATCCCATATTGATAACAAGTGTGAATTATGTAAATTTGTTAATATTGCTGCTGGCCGCTTTCTCCTTGCTCCCCTTTTTTTTTTTTTTTTTTTTGTTTGAGCAGAGCAGCAGTCACAGGTTGCTGTATTTCAGCTTGGCTACCAAGCAGGTGGTGGCTCTTGTTCCATAAGTCACTCTTCTGTTATAAGCAGGCATAGGAGACTGGTTTGGTGAAGACATTGTGAATGGCCTATAGACACTTTGGCACCAATTAAGGATCATTTCTAGTACTGGTGGGGGTTAGAGGCCTCAGGTTTTAATTAAGAGCCCCACAGTCCTTGAAATCATGCAAACATAAGCTACTGTCTTGCTGTTGCATGGGCACAGCCCTGTATCCATGGAGAACATCAGTGGTATGGAGGAACCACCTTGTGAGCTCAGAGGTTTGGCAATGGGACATTTGCAAGAGGACTACACTAATTGTTGGCAACCTTTTCTGCCCTGATGTTTTCAATCTAAATAAATAACAAGGAGAAATGGGAGAATGGATTCATTGTACCTAAAGCTCTTTGGAAAAGGCACAGAAAGGCTGCCCATGAATACAGTTAGTTTTCTAGTTTTAAGTAATTATTATTGTCACTCCTGTTTTACAGGCAGGAGATGGAAAAACTAAGTTAAAATTCAAGATTAAAATTACAATGTCTCTGACAGAACTGAGAGCTGACCACAAGACTTCTGAGCTTTGTAGCATCCCAAGCGATGGTCCAAAGAGGCAGGGTGGTAGTGGCTACACACCAGCGGGAAGAGGCATACAGAGGTATAAAGCGAGCTGCATCCACCATGCCCATGTGTTACTGCATCAAAAGTAACAAGGGACTTCCCAAATCTACAACCAGCCTGAAACATTACTCCCCAGAAGTTGCTATAATTGGATTTTGAGCTTATTTACCAAGACTTTGAAATGTTGCTGATCACTCTTGCACAAGTATTTAGACTGTTCCTAGCACAAATCTGGGAAAGACAATATCAAGGTTTAAATTTTCCATCTGACTCGGACCAGAGGTTTGAGCAAATATGTCTCCATGTTGGCCTGGGAGGATACGGTAGCTATCAGGCTGCTACAGACTGAGCTGATGGGTTCAGTTTTCCCTGTTCAAGCTTTCCTTGTCTGTGGAAAACTTAACTTTTCCCTGGCCCTAGGGCTGGAGCTGAAGTTGTGTCTCTCAGGTGAAAATCCTAAATCTCTCGTTACCATCTTCGCAGCCAAAAAATATTTTACTGGTCCGTGTAAGCTGGAAGAGCATCCAGAGGAAAAGATGCTCCGGCACCAAGTACCCTGCTGTGGTGATTTGGGCACACTGTGAAAGGGCAGGCGTGGGTTCGGGGTTCCCCCCATCCCTCGGGAGGATGGTGTAATTACCAAGTTAGCAGTGTGTAAGTGGCCTACGTAACCTTCTTTGGTTTACAGCAAGAATTATTTTCCTTTCTTATTACAACCACTTGGAAGTGAACTACACTATTGCAGCAGGAGGGCAGGCAGGAGGTATGCTCCTGTGCAGAGAGAAAAAGTAAAAAAAAGTTGGACTCGAAGCAATCCTACTGTTGTTTTCCAGTCCAGATTTGAGACTTGGAAAACAGGCCAAAAAGTGAGGGCACAACCGGACATGAAACTGTATGGCCCGTGATTTTAGAAGAGACGCAGCTGATTTTGCAGGTTTTCCCTCAGTGTGTTGGTACAGGCGGCAAGAGCTCTGCAGGGACTCACTGCACGTCCTCCCCGTGCCTCTAGTAGGTGTCGTGGGGAAGCCTGGAATATCTGAGCCTTGGGGATGACTTAATTCCTTGATTCTGCACTGTCATTTAATCTGCATCGTTCTGCCTTTTCCCTGCGAATATGGCTTCTGACAGTATGTTTGCTGCCTTCTCTGTCAAGCTCACTTGTGCCTTGCTCTAGGGACAAGTGACATAAAGCCCTTCTTGCTCAACAGGAGAGGCCCCTTGTGCTGCCATTACAGAGCTCTGACTGAATGCAAAACCCAAGCTGGTATTGCTCATACTTAATCAATTGTGTCACTGCCGATAGTATTGGTAATTCCTGAGTTGTGTCTGCTAGGCAGGCTGGGAAAATAACAAGGAATGTCCAGGAAGAAAAATGATTTTGCAACAACCAGATGTGCAGAACTGGAGATGGCAAAATTTTACAGCATCTCCTCCTTGGGCCTGAGAGGGGATGACTCCATGCAATGCAAGGTAGGCTCATCTTTTTACTGTTGTGCTGCTTTTCTCTCTAAATTTTAAACACGAGAGTTTTCACTTCTGTGCCATGGTTGAAACTGTTGATTGAACTCTCTGTTCTGTTGGCAAAATTTTTGTGCTTTGCATGGTAGAGCTATTGCTTCTCAGAGCAATACTTCTGTTACTGTAGATTTTAATTACCACTCATTGAGAACAAGATAAATGGAGCTTGAAGTCCTTAGCATTAAAGCTATCCATAGACAACCTAACTGTGCCTGTTACTGTGTTTAGATGATGTCAGCAGCATACTATTTACTTAACCTACAAATGTCACTGATGTGATCTCTGCTGCTGAAGAAGATTTGGGGAGAAATTCTAACACGCAGCAAAAGACAGAAACCTTTAAGGAACAGATGGACAGGCAGGATTTTCACACTCACTGTTCAGATGCAAGAGCATGGAGAGCCCATATTTAAGGCAGCAGATTTTTGCTGGGGGTGAGCACATCTTGCACATCGCTTGGCATGCGCACAGGAACACGCCTTCTCTCTGCACTTTGCACCTGCCAGCGAAGCCCTGTGGGAGCCCAGTGGGTGTGAAGAGGTGCCGGGTGGGTGCCAGCTCCATGCCTGTCAAAATAGTTATCCTACCAGCGCAGGTTAGGATGAGCACGGCTGGGCCAGGAGGAGAGTAAACACCCAGATACGCCGAACTGCTCCTTTGAACAGAGCTTGCCTCCTGGCAAGCACACGCTGCAGGCAGCAAGGCTCTGCGGCGGAGCTGCTGGCTCACGCTGTGCTCTGTCAGGGATGTAGGGCACTGGCAAAGGAGAGGGTGAGGCTGCATCTACCAGCCTTTGGATCCCAAGTAGAAATTTTGCTCTTTGGGTGGAAGAAAAAAGTCTCATAAACTCTTCTCCACCTCTCTGCTCTCAGCCTTAACGTTGCCAACAGCCTGTGGTTTGCGGGATGGACGCATGGACTTGTACATGCACTTGTACACATGCTGCAGTATCAGAGCTGAAGGGGGCTCGTCCGTGGAGCAGAAGCCACAGGCAAGGCTTTCCAAACGCCAGCTCGACCTCTGGGGCTGGGTCTGCAACCCTGCGTGCCAGCTTCCCCTCTGAGCTCCGTGATGGGTTGCTCTTGGGTCCTCCTTCCAGCCCAGGGGATGCCTTCTCCTCTGGAGATGCCATTGTTCAGAGCAAGGGGAGGACAGAGGAATAGGTGTGGGGGTGCGTTATTGTTGTTTCTGGTGGTGGGTTTTTTGGGTGGGGTTTTTTTTGGTTTTGTTTTTTTTTTTCTTTAAATCTCACAGGAGGTCATGAGACAATGTAGGTCAGTGACAGAACAAGGCTGGGGACATTTTAGGCATAGCTGCTGTTTGTGCATCGGGGTGTAACACAGCGTGATCCACAGCCGATTTTATTTTTGGAGGGCTGGAATGGGGGGAAAGTTACACCCTCTGAATTTAATTCGTGATGTGTGTCAAGTTGGGTGTATGCTTTTCCCCCTTTTTTTTTTTTTCTTTTTTTGGGGGATAAATTTATACTTCCTTCTGGTCTCCATCCTGTTTGATGAATTCATGGTGCCATCTACTGATTAGAGATGGAATTAGCATTGAGTTCTAGTCGGGGATAGCATTCTGCACTATCTATTTCAAAATAAAATTTAATTATGTGATTAAACAACAGCTTTGAACACGGAAAGCACCAAATACCTGAGATTTTTTTTTTCACCAGAATAGCTCAGCACCTCTAAATCACCCTGACTGCTTTGCGATATGTGCCTGTCTCTGCAGGAGGCTGAATAAGAGAGTTGCTTTTGAGATCTTGCCCCAAATGTACAGCAGAGCCCCAAGGATTTCTCCTTCCCCCTGTGCTTAGAGCATTTGTATGCCTCTGCCGCTGCTCTGCTCCTCAAAATGAGAAATAGTTTTCAAAAACATTTTGAGCTTTTTGGAAAACTGGAAGATTATGGGGGTTTTGCCTTTTTAAAAAAATATCAGTAACCAAAACCAACAGAACAAAATGTTATGTTTTGAGTTTGAGAAGCAGACATTCTTTCCCCTTTTATCTGAATCAGCAATGTTACACAATCCAATTGCACAGCCAAACCTGCAATTTAAAACAAACAAACAAACAAACCACCAGTGAGAGGGGAAAAATTGATCTCAGCTGTCTTTATGGAAGATATTTCTGAATTTCAGATTTCAAAAAGCCCCATACATTTTTATTAGAAAATAAATAAATAATTTGATAAATAATTTGCTGGTTCTAATGAGGGTACATACCTGCAGATCTCTCCTCCAGCTTTAACTACTGTCTCGTGCTATTATTGTCTCTTTCATGCTGACTGCTCCTTCTCTCCTGAACTGTCTATTTCTCCTGAAGCATCCTGCTCTTCAGGAGTCTGTTTTCCATCCCCAGGCAGATGCACAGCATCACCAACCTAAGAACCTGGAGTCTACCTGGAAGACAGGGTATGGAGCTAGAGTTACAGACCCAGGACATCTTCATCCCCACGTGGCTCTTGCCTTTTGAAGGACTCTCTTTGAGGAGTGAGCAACAGAAAATGTGTGGGAAAAATACAAGCAAGTAGAAACATCTTTAAAAAAAACAATGTATGAGTACTTCATCGAATGCAAAACAGCTGGGAGGCTTAATTGAGATACATTGGCTTTGCTTCTGAAATATCTAGTTCTTTTTCCTTTAAAACAAAATGTGAAATGTATCCTAAATGGCAAACAATTTCCACATACACCTTTAAAGCACAGCCGCTTCTCTGTCCTTTTTCTGTAAGCACAGTGATTGCCCATAATAGCTTGCTGATGTTCCTAAGGTTAATAGATAAAATAGTAAGAGATAAGTGTTCCATGTAGTGGTGCTTTAGGGAATACTGCGAATATAGAGGTAATTGGGAAGTCTGTAAGGGGGGGATCACCAAAGAGGAGTCGAGGTAAGATTAGAAAAGCTGAGCTGCAGATCTCAGGAATACTTGATAAAGGTTGGAGCTAGAGGCCACTGGATCACTTTTTCTTGAAATACTGAGTCAAATAAAGAAGAGGGCAGAACTAGAGCAGTACCCGTTATTTCTGACATCTAATTATTTATAGGTATTGTTGTTTTAATAAGATTAGCCAGCAGTAATGGCAAGGCAGTAGACCCCTCCCTTCTTTGTATATCTGATAGATTTCTCTGCCCACCAGCAGAACCATGGCATGCTTAGAGAGGGGTATGCTATAGTTAGGCATGATAGATCATAAGTTGGTTAAGAAATAACTTTGATGATTTCCTTCTCTCCGTGTGCAATCGGGTTCAGCTTTGCACAAGCTGTTAATGGCAGGTGGTGAGGAGCAAGCTACAAGTTAAGAACTGGCTCAAATGATGCTGTAAATGGACAGCCGGTATTTATATGAAGAAGGTTTGGAATTTGGAGGGTCATTATTTTTAATCCAGGTCAGACCTGTGAAATTAAAGTCTTTCAGTAAGAACAATGTAAATAGGATTTTTTTGGTTTATAATGTACGTTTTTAATCCCACCCCAGGGATAAGCACAAGGAATATTCTTGCTGTCTCCCAAATATAAGAGGGTCAGGCCAGAATTACCCACTGCTTCTCATTTAAAAAGGCTAATGCCCTAGTTCAGCCTGCCCCCCTTTGCAGTCTAAGCTGATTTTAGCAAACTTTTTGTTCTAATCGTAAGCGATTTGGTACAGCTCTGTCAACGACAGCAGGCTGTAAACAATTGTTGCATGATACTTCAGGAAAGTCAGATTCATGTGTGCAATAGTGGGCAGTGCTCTGAATGTATTCATCAGAGCCCAAACGTGTAGCAGGGTTGCAAACCTGTGGTTTGCAAGTGGATCCCTACCCTCAAGGTAAGGACAGGTGTTCCTCAGTTTGTGTAGGGCTCAGCACAACAGAACAACAAAGTCTGTTGTTTAATAGTAATAATTTGTGTTTGGTAACTCCTGGGCACCACAGTCATGGACCAGGACTGGACTGAGGGTGGGAATCGAGGCTGAGGTTGGAGGGGAGGATGGTTCCTGTCTCCAGGAGTTTGTAGCACAACATGACAGCAGATGAATAGGGATGTGAGAAAACAAATGAATTGAGATATTATTGGGTAATGTGATAGTCAGTAGTCTCGTAACACAATTTGGTTTATGGTTGTCATGCTCTTTTTGTAGGATTTGTGGCAAAATTAAACTTCTTATGAGGAGTCTGGAGGAGGAAAATGAAGTGATGTGGTGTGTGTCTTTGAGGAATCCTTGTTAAAGAAGGAGAAAGCATGAAGATGCTGATTTGAAAAAGTAATTAGAGGATAATGGAAGCTGGATCCATAAAGTAAGTAGAAATTAAGGAGGTTATGGTGGGAATAAATCAGGATACACATTAGAAGTAAAGAAAAGTAGGTTACATTTGATGTGAGAGAAAACATTGTCCTGATGAAAGTAAAAGGCCAGGAAAGTGTTTATGGGGTTTTCATGGTTTTGGTTTTTTAATTCTTCACAATGACAGTAGTGGCTACGAGAAGGAGACTAACCAACAAACCAATTACTCTAGCATCTACATTCCCTTGGTGCGGTAGACACGTTTAATTTGAGCAAGGATCCTGTGAAAGGGAGATGAATTCAGTATCTAGAGTTATGGAGAGGTGACTTCAAGTCCTTCAGTAACAGCAGCACCTCTGTGTGATCTTTGGAAAATGGACCTTCTCTGCCTCATGGGTGTACTAGAACAAGTCCACAAAAAATATAGGGCACCCCAGTAGTTGGTGAAAGCCACTGCAGTGCAGAGAAGCTGGTATTGCACCTCTAGCAGTTTTCTTAGGGCGTTACCCTGAGGTTTTGGGTCAAGAACTGGACCTCTTACAAACCCATGTTGTTGGAGTGTGCTTCCTTTCGTTTATAGGTCTGTGCTAAGATTACTTTTTCAATTCCCCAGCTCTTTCATCGCCATGCTGAAGTCTGAACTCCAGTAGTAGCCTGTAAGGTCAGCAAATGCTTGTGCATGTACTACTAATGTCTTTCCTATGCAAACATTTGTAACTGCTGCAGTGCCAATTTATTGGTTGACTTCTGAACTTGGTTGCTGTTAGTACTCTGCAAGACTCCAGCCTCATAAGAGCAGCTGAGCGGAAGCAAGGCAGTGAAACACAAACTCAGACATGCTCGTTATGTTATATGCACCTTCAAACTGATCTTCCACCTCTCATGGACCTGAAGTTTACAAGGCAAAAGAATAGTTAAAAAAGCTGGAACAAGTCGCAGGGGGGTGAGAAAACAAAGAGGCTCATTAAACTTTACGCCTGCATCTCACCTATAAACAGCATAGTGCAGTTTCTGTTAATGCTTTGAATTTTAATTACATGCTGCCTTAACTAGTACACATCTAATCTTACCTTTTTCCACCTGGTATTAGAGAATGAATCTCAAGTTTAACTTAAAAGCTGCACAAGATTTTGAGGAATGCTGGAGTACATGTTGGTGTGTAGGAAACAAATTTGTTCACCATTTCAAAGAGAGGAAAGAGATTTTCATTCTGAAGCACATCAGGGACTTGATTTTACTATCCACAAAGCAATTAATAACATATTAGTATATATGACTGCATTCAGTGTTTGCTGACAAGTCCACATGCTTCTGTGTAGGACATATTTTCTTCTGAATATGACATCTTTCTTAACCACCAAAGAGTATAAATATTGGTCTTAGCGCTTGAACGAGTCACATCTCAAACAAATGAATCACATTTTTAAAGCACCGTGCTATATTGTGGAATTACTGAATTTCTGTACAGATCAAAGCTGTGAAAAATTTTCATGTTGCCTTGAACATGGCAGTATCCATTTGTTCCGTCAAGCAGACGGTATTCCAGGGGGCATCACAATGTGTTTCAGAACAAGTTCTCATCTTAAAGGTATTCTCATTGAAAATAATACAGCATCACAATTTAAAGCTCGAGCCGATTGAAAAACTTTTCATGGAAAGTTTTCTCAGAAAATGCCAATTTTACTGAGACATACTCCTGCTTTGAAATTCTCTTTAACTCTCTGGTGTAGTCCGCAGCCCGTTTCGTTGACAGCGGGCTATTTTGGGAGTCAGAGTGACTGCACACAGGCCGAGCACAAATAGTGACCATGCACATTGTCCTTATTCTTGTGCCTTGTTAGTCTGGCAACTCCCTCCATCACAAGGTGTTTTTCATACTGAATCCGCTTTCAGATAGGAGCAGTAGTATCAGCAGAGCAGCAGCAGTTCTGGGACGTTATGGAACAACACAGCACGGTAACTGCCAGAGATACGTGCTGATGCAGAGCTCAGAAATTTTCACAAAACTAAGCTGATTGCTGCTTCGTTGGTATCATCCAACTTACAGTGATTCCCAGCAGCTGACAATCAAGTCTAAGATGTTTTTCTCACAACAGTTCTACATAACCGAAAGTTTGGAAGGAGTTTTTCCAGGAAACCTGTAATTGCTTTGGAGAGCATTCTCCTAGGTCAGGTCTAAAAACCTTTATGGTGACTATTGGCTATTTTTAGCAGTGATTAAATGGAAACTGATGAACAGTTCAGGCTTGAATTTGACACAAACAGGTAGGAAAGTAATTTTTGTTTATTTTTTCCAGGGTAGATAAATAATTATGGTCAAAACTGGAAACTGAACGAATAATGAAAATTACTTTAACATTTTTAATATAAAGGATGCATACGGGACATATTTGTGCTCATATACATAAGTGCCTGTAAGTAAAAATTGTGTATGTTAGTAGGAATTGGAGTACTTATGGAAATGTGTGAAGATTGTGCAGATGCTTTATCTTGGAGTAAGTTATTGTCTCAGTGTCACTTTTGTGGGTGACTCCAAAGGGTATGTAAGAAATTATATGGAAGAAAAATGTTTTTTTTTAAAAAAAAAAAAGTGCTGAATGTTAATTTACTTACTCCAGAGCTGAATGGAAAAGCCATTAGGGAAAATATGCTGAACAGGTTTGGCAGCCTGTGCCATGAGAGAAACATTTCCCAAAGCACATGCAGACAGAGCAGTTAAGTGTTAATAGGAAACAATGCTGTTTTTTTTACCTTGAAACTAGTATTAGTAGATATGTTGTTAAGAAGTGTTAATCTGATATAAGACACAATTATTTCATTTATTAAACGTTCTTCAGTACTGCTAACAGCTGGGAAACCACGACTAAGAGGTAAAATACATCCTCCTGATGCATGGGGAGCCAGGGTTATAAAGTAGGTTATAAAGTCGCTCCTGAGGTTATTAAAGAGTCACAGTGTATGTTCCTGGGATGGTAGAATAGCGGCCCTGGCGTGAGGCAGAGGCCAGCCACCAGGTGCAGAGAAAAGGTGTGGATCAGAATTCACGGCAGGAGCAATTTCCACGACCCTGCAATGCCCTGGCAGCCTGTCCTTGCCGTTAGGTCTCACTTCTGTCCTCTGACCTGCCACCATGCTTCACCTTTGCTTAATTTTAAGCACATGTATGAATTATCCCACTGCCAGTGACAGGATTGCTCATGTTTTTGCACTATTTGCCACAAGTAAGTCTACGTGGAAAGAGGACAGCCACAAAATGCTAGATTTATTTTCCAAAGTGACGCGTGCATAGTTAAATTACATTTATGTTATATATCTATCTGGTTTTATCTATCTATTTTCTGTAATAAATCAGTGCCACGGGATTGTAAAAATAAATATTTACATGAAATATATAGAATAGGTTATACAAATTAGGTTATATTGACATTGATAGTTATGCTGTTTGGCTTGTTACAAGTGAATTGAATTATAAATAGTGTGTTTCCTAAAGCAAAGTCTATTTAATAGTAAGTATTGAGGTCATTTTTCTGGCACAGTATTTCATGGAAAGCTTGTTTTTAACCAAACCAGCAGTTTTTGGAGCACAGCTCTACTCAAAATTTCTGTATTTCAAAAAGTGATATGGAAATTTGGTAGCATATTGGAGTCTGATGTACCTGTAAATAAATCAGATATCTGGTGCAAGAGGGACTTACAGGAATCACCCTGGGTCAGGTAACTCAGTTGTGGCATATCTTTTATAAAAGCAATGAGGAGTCTCAGTAAGTTAATAAGCTTGCAAGTCATCACATTTTCCGCATGCAGTCATGTCCTGTAAGTGCAATAGAGTGTATTAATAGTACTCTGATGTAACATTTTCCAAGTGTTTTGTAGTAATACTGGTTGGGCCATGTACCTCTAACAAGCGTTAACATTCCTTGGGGAAGACTCAGGGTTTGAAGTGCCTTATACTACCATAAAATGCGGAATAATCAAATCTGTGAAGGACAGGCCATTGTGAACCTGGCAGGAATATATGACATTTGTGTATTGTGTAACAGGCATTATTTCTGTGACGAACTGGAGAAAATTATTTTGAAGTATATGCACTGTATACATGAAGCAGAACATAACTTTATATAACATTCAAATTTCCTACTTAATCAACACATAACTGTGGTGGGCTCCTGGAATGCAAACCAACTGGAATTGCTGCTGTCACCCCAAAATCTTTGCCTGGTACCCTTTCTTCCCCTTATGTTTATTTTCAGTAGCACCTGGCTCCCCATTTGGTTGTTGGACAGTCAGGGAATGTTCTTTGCCCTAGGGCATGGAGAAGATGATGATGATGAGATGCCACACAGGTGTGGTTGTCAGGGGTTATTCTTTTGGTGAGGATATCCTGGAGTAGGAACGTGACAAGTGGCTGGGACTGAAGAATTGTATCTGGATAACATTTGATTAATCTGCACAATATTATTTGAGAAAAAACAAATCCGTAGTCAAAAGATGCAGCACACTCTCATACAATTTTAGTTAAGAGAAATTCCAGTTGAAGGTAATGTCTTCCCATTAAGTGGACCATAGGAACAAAGGTCATTCTTTCTTTTTTAAGATGTATTGCTATTTCACAATAGCTATATCTTTAGTTTATGACAGTATAACCTGCCTGCCAATATAGCTAATAGCCAATGCCACTGCAAATGTTGGAAGGTATTGCTTAGTAGCCTAAAAACGTGTTTCTGTTTCACCCTCAGACTCAGTCTGAAGTGTCACCCTGCCTAGATATGTACCCGAAGTTTGATATAGCCCCTTGCTGCAGGGATGCTCAATAAATCCTTACATATAGACGTATTTTCTGCTTTGTCTGCGGTTAAGGATGCTTTTGGGCAAGGCTGCTTGTGAACCCATATCTGCGGGTTTGTATCTCCAGTGACCTGTACGTTATGGCAGCCTGTTGTCACCTGTCCTGCTGTAGTTCCTGAGCTCTGCAACAGCACGTCATCTCGTCCCATCTTATAGGGAGACATTGCTCACAGTCCTTGAACTACAAAACCTTTTAAGTCAGGGACCGAAATAATTACGTTCTGTAAAGAGCTTCACACATGCACTTATATCCTATATATGATCATTTACAAGAATGAATGACTTATGTTTTACAGATTATATGAACTTCCAAGTATATTGTAATATGGAAAAAATAATTGATGCAACTATATACAAGGAATGAAATCTGATTTCAGTTAATATCTGTGTAATAGATTAACATCTGGTTCCGACTTCCCAAATCTCGGCTTCTAAACTCTTTGGAAATTAATGGGAAAGTCAGTAGAAAGCCTCTACATAGAGCATAGTATTAATTCTTCATGTCAGTTTCATTTTACTTTATTCAGACTTGAAAGATATTCTATCTTACCTGCATGAGTTCAGATATCTTCCCTCATCACATGTGAATGGGAATCACATCACTACATCCTCATACATTATAACTCAAAGGAGAACACTGAGGGAAAACAGCCAGAGAAATTCAACCCAAACCATGTCACAAGTTGTATAAAACAGTTCTTGTACTTTCCACTGGTGTGACCTTTTCCACTAGTTGTTTGAGGCACTTTAATCAGTGGATTTAAAATTTATTGTATAATACAGCTCTTCTTTTTCAGACAGCAAAAGCCTAGTTAACCCTCTCTTGTAAGTCAGTGTAGAATTTAGCCAATCTAGGAAACTCCCTGAGGTGGTTGTTTCAGTCCTAATATCTTACACTGTGGGTGTTTTGCAGTTGATTTTGATGGGATCAGACATAGACATTGAAATCAGCTCCATTCATTTTATTGATTACTGATTTGTTGATAATTAGAAGATACTAATTGAAATACTGAAAGTGCTAATCACCGTTGCTATGTACAGTTATCACTGGGCAGGAGTTGCTCCTTACAGAGTTTGGCTTCCAATGACATGAAGAAAATCTGTCTGAAGTGGTGTCATGGTTGGGTAACCACCATTTCCAAGGGAAGAGCATGGCTGGAGAGATGTAAATCTTCACAGGAGCTCTTCAGGTGTTTGCTAAGATCCTGATTTCAGAGGTATTTATAAAAAAAAAAAAAATTATAAAGGCATGCATGCTATCTATATGTGGCTTTCTGTTGCTTAGATTGGCTTGTGTTGTGATATGTGAGACATTGCCGTTTTATTTGGCAATTGCATTGATGCCTATTAGGTAACAGTGTGTCAGGGCAGCATGAGGGCTGGGGGCTCCCTGGGATCCGGGGATGCTCCCCAGGAAATGGCAGGGCAGGACCTGGCAGCCAGAGCCTGTCCCACCCTAGCCAGTAAGTGGGGCAGGTGGGAGCAGAGTTGGGCACTTCCCCGGGGATTGGGATGGGCTGAGAACAAGCTGGGAGTGCGAGTCATTATGAGAAACACATCATGGGGGGAAAGGGATTGTGTCGTCATTGAACTGATTGGTTAAACCTTGAGGACTTGTTTTGCTCAAGGGTGATCTAAGAAGTCATTTGTAATCATCCGTGGTAGGTAACTGCTAATACAGAGTAAGCATTTTTACTTTTTTTTTTATGCATTTGAGAGCATTTTGGAATTAAACCTCCTTGCTTCTATTGTTTCTTTTTCTCTTGCATGGAATGCTTATTTGCTGTTATCCTGAATATGCGAATGTCACATACACGATATTTTGTGCACTTATAAATTCAGCAGGCATTTTCTTGGCACCTCAGTATTTCATTGATGCAGCTGGTACTTTACACTCTTCATTTAAAAAAAACCAATATCTTGCCAAATTACATAGAGTCTAACTTGGCCTTTACCTCCGTACAGCTAAAAGTGGCAGTATAACCCCCCTTTCCCTGTTCAGAAGTAGGAATGAACGGAGAAGAGAGCAAATGCACAGAGTGCTCAAAGCTCTCAGATTTATGTCTCTCAAGATCAAAGAGGAAATCATAACAAATTAATTCCTTTTTCAAAAGTGGGTAGCCCTTCATTCTGGCCATAGTTCAAGAAAATAATCATGTTCAGAAAGTTTGAGTACTTACAACCCAATTTATATATCAGGTATGCAGGTGATGGCAAGGATACAGGCAGGTCATTGCCGTGATTGCAGCGCAGTGTCACTGAGAGATGGCACAGCTGCACCGTCCCCTCCAGACAGTGCTCCTCCATGCTGCCGGTGACTTCTGCTGTCCCCCACCATGTGCCCGGGTTTTTGTCAAGGAGGGTGTATTCATGGGATAATGTATTTTAAGAAGATTTAAATAAGAGATGTGTTTGTGGCCATTAGGACCAGAAGGGTAGAGAGTAGCCTTGAAAGGAGAGCAGAAGCTTTGCAAGAGCAGCAGTTGGTGACAGAAGACAGATTTTGGCAAGAATGAGGGAAAGGGGGAACGTCACAAAAAGCAGCAGGGCAATGCAGGAAGACAAAGCTTTATTTCACATAATCTGGGTTGCTGGCCTCCTGAAAAACTGCGTGTCTAGTTAGCTGCCCACCATGCTGTGGCAATTCTGCTCTTGCTGTACAGGGGTGTGTATTGTTATCCCATACAGAAACCCCATTGCTTTAGTTCTGCAGCTGAACCTGCAATGTTTCTGTATGTTTAGAAGTGACAACCGGTGGAAAGGGTGCTGAGCAGGCCCAGAAGGGAAAGCAGAGCAGTCCTGAATGCAGTGAGTTCTTGTGAGAGATTAGTGTCCACCTTGGTGACTGGTCAAGTTCACAGAAAATATTTGCTTCACAGTTGGGCGCTACACTGGGACTGCAGCCATGACCCAAACTGGAGGCATGTGCCTAGGCAGTGAGGCAATCCCGACGGCCCCGTGCCACGCAGGAGGGTGCCTGCATTGGCTTGTGCGCATGGGCTGGGACTGAAGTTCCTTCATCCCCTCAGTAAATCAAAGCCTATCACAGCTTGCTTCCGAGCACTCCTAAATAAATGAGCCTTTCAGCTGATGTCAATAGGATTTCTAGTCTCTTTCCCATTCCTCGGCATCCTTACATCCCTGGAGAATTATAATCAAGCACAGGAGACTGTAACAATCAGGGCTCGGAGATTATGTAGCATCCAGGCACAGCCTTGAGGAGTCATGTTTGCTGACATTAAGTTGACTACAGCTTTACGGTCATTTTACACATGACAGCATGTCAGCTGTGTAAACCTCGCTGGAACAGGAGATTGCCTGTGACTAGCTGCTGTGAAATTGAAATGATTTGTCTGTGTCTGTGTGGACTGAAAATCATGGCTATTGTTTGCTAGCCATTGCAATTTCTCAAGCTTCTTTTCTAATTCAGTGTAATTTTATAGTGGAGACAAGACATTAAGAGGGTTCATGATGCAGGTGTGTGCCAGATCCCCACTTCATCAGTGCCTCCCGTCAGATTTAACGGGCTGCACCTTGAAAGCCCCAGGTCATATTGTATTTTCCTAACTTCAGTAGCATTTATTCCAAGGGAAGTCTGTGCCATTGCAGAGGGAAGTATTACTCAAGGTCACTTAGGGTAACAGAAGTGAGCTCTAACTGACGTGATTTCTGTGAACAACCTGTGGACTAAGGTACCATTTAGTGTAGCTGGTGTAGAGTTTGAGCTCATGGGTTCCTGTGCTTTCGGTGAAACTATATAGATAGTGATGGATGTGCTAGTCTGCCCCTTGAACCAAAGCAATTTCATAAATGATAGCTCCTGTTCTCATTTTTCAGACTTAACAAAGCTATATAAAGTTTGTGGTGTAGTTAAACAAGACAGTATTTTGAGTATGGCTTTTGAACATAATTCTGTACAAATCGGCTATATTTTGCTTTAAATTAGCATGAAAAAATTCAAAATGTTTTGACTTATTCTTTTTGACCAAAAGCTACAGAGCTCCTATGTGTTCCATAACCTGACCACTCTGTGTGTCACAAGGAAACCAGAAATGCTTTAAGTTTTAGTGATATTCTATTTCATGTGACTTGAAGTACAATACAGATTGGGATAAACAGACTTTATGCAACACCACATCCTAGTACAGAACATTTTATAAGAGAAAAGGAGTAAAGACTCCCACAGAAAAGTTGCTGGTGTCAAATAATCATTTATTCTTCTGCTGTTGACTTGCCCCCGTCTAAATGACAGGGGCTTAGCTACCAACAGGAAACAACATTCCAACAAATACTTGTGAAACCCTGTATAATTCTTGTCACATCAAAAGCCTATGTGGAACTGTGTACTTTTGGCTTTAGTGTTCTTTTTTCTCACACATACAGAAACAATAAATGAGGAAATATTTATGCTTATCAAGAAAGAAGGCTACTTTTTACCAACATCCTTCCCAGCACATCAGTGGATCTTAAACTGCGTGTCTGAAGTTTGGGTGAACTTCAGGGTTGATGTCACATATTGTGCTCAAAAGCTTTTTCATCATGCTCTCCATGTTCTTGTGGTAGCTGCAAGTGAGGTTTCGGATGGTTTCTGTTGTTTGCTCTTCTATTTTAGCAGAGAGGTTACCTTGGGAGCCCATTACCTGAAAAGCAGAAGTCCTCTGAGCAAAATAGTTACATATGACTATGTTTATTGTACTTCTTCATCTAGCATAAACAGCACAAACACGTCACCGTGCTTCCTAACAGTAAGGGTGTGATCTAGGTTGAACTGTGCGCATAAAAACAGGATTAAAGGGAACTCTCTCATATGCTCGTTAGCAATGGGAATCTCCCCATGTAGTGAAAGTTTCCCAGCTCACTGTGGGAAGAACATTGTATATGTTTTGTCTTTTATATCGCTCATTTTAATTTGTTTTCTATTTTAATGACTAGTCAACTAAGTTCTATCACCAGTGTGCTTCGTCTGGCCTCACTGAGAATGAATGTGAGCATGGCTAAGGAGCAAAACATGGGAAAGCCTTCCTGACAATGCATAATTACAGTTTCAGAGTACTTGAAATGTCTTCAGCAGTTAGTGATGTATAACCCCCAACAGGCCTCAGACAAGGTCTTTTAATGTTACATTATCTTATCTGGCGAAATACCAGACAGCTTCTGGCACAGTTAATATCAGGACATTCGCTTAGAATTTAATTGACTCTAGACTTGCTGAACATTTTAGCAAGGTTATGTTATAAACAGATGCACACGTTCCAAATCTGTGACTTTGTTCCCTCCTCCCCCACTGCCCCAAAATCCCTTGAATTCTTCCCTTATGGAAAAGTCCTTCAGATACTGGCAGAGAAATTGGTTTCCAGCTAAAGAATTCCACAGGGGAGAGCAGAAGACGTTTCTGCACGCTGACAGAGTAAGAAAGGAATAAGTAACATATTCTTTTTGTTCCTGCCATGGTTCTCTGGGGTAGACTAGCAGCTGAAGCTAACCTGTGATGTTAGTGGGATACCTAGAGGATGACCAGCAACAAGGGAGGAGTCATCAGCTTTATTTTCCATGTGATTTTAGCCCAGCTTAGTCCTTAAAAGAAGGAAAAGCAGCTGAGCAAAGATCTTTTGCATAATTCACCTTTGCAATTCTATTTATCAGTACCTAGCAACGTATTAAGAAGTTTGTCCGTAATCCAGATATAAAACACTTTCCGATTTGGAAGAAATACAGGACGTAGACTTAATTGTAAATATCAGGAAAAGATTATAGTTTTCCATAGTAACTATTTTTAGCTGGCATTTTATTTTAGCTTTTAGGCAAGTTAGAATCATAGAAATCACAGAATCATTTAGGTTGGAAAAGACCTTTAAGATCATCCAATCCAACCATTAACCTAACATTGCCAAGTCCACCACTAAACCAGTTAAGGGTAGAGTAGAAATTTCATGTTTCCTGGCTTGGTGGCTGGATTATTTTTAATGAAAGCAAAAACTAGGAAGATTGTACAGCTTAGACCAGATTTATGAAGCTGACTTTCTCCACTGGGGAAAACAGCTTTCTAGAGATCCCAGATGGTTACATGTTATCCAGCTACTAAATACTTTTGAAAAACCTCAAGAAAAGTATTATAGTTTTAAGAAGAGCCTCTGTAGACTGGGAACCTGCTCTCTCAGTTCATGCTAATACTGTAACTTGAGGTAGTTAATTCTTACTCTTCTATGTATTTTTTCCCCCTTTTTCTACTTCTGATTTTGAAGACCTTTTTCTTGTCAGAATGCAGACATTGCTCTGCTTAGTCTATGATTTCTGCTGTCCTTGAAGGTCTGTCCCTTATTTTGCCCATACTGGTTTTATGCTAGTGTCATTCCAAAGTTGCTAAAATGTTACCTTGACTTGGGAGCCACAAAATTCAGAACTAGGCTGCACATCTCCAGAGTTCAGTGATCTCAGACCCTGAGTACAAACACCATGAGCACTAGCAAAATTGGTTTGAGATCCAGGCTTAAATTTTGTATATTTTGAAAAAAGATCTTGCGTATTGCCACTCTAACCTCAAATCAGTCGTTATTTTCTGTTGCTGCTGTTGTTCATTCTGGACTGATGTGGAACATCTTGTAGTATGGGAAAACTTACCCCAGTTTGGATACAGCAACACAAAGAAAGAGGAGGAATAGCATTAAATGAGACTGTGACAAAGAATTAAAGATACTTGTGTCCGAATACCTGAGCTGAACTGAACTGGGCATCAGACTTCCCTCTGCACTGGCTTAGCTGGGACTCCTGACTGCCTTCCAGGCACAGGTTAATAATGATGACATTTGTCTGGGTAGATAAATGTTCGACATAATGGGGTCAGGGAATGTGAAGGAGGATGGCAATGATCTCGTACAACATGCTGTCATTTGAGGAGCAATACGTGCTCTGTCCTGGTTGTGTGAAATGTTCAGTCGACAAACAGTGGCCTTTCCCTGCAGCTTTAATTTTGTTTGTGATGAAAAAATTGGGTTCACACCAAAGCAACATCTTTTCTCTTCTACTATTTCAGACCTAAACCAAGAAGTCTGGCTTGACTGAAAAGGTGAACAAATTTTAGAGGTGTTTTTACTTTATTTTAGTGTCAGTAAGCATCTGAAATTGCACATATGAGACAATTCCACCTGGCCTGGCTGTGTGACAGTGTGTCTGTGTGTATCTGCTCCTAAGGCTTGTGATCTCTGCTGGAAAATGTTTTAGGTGAAGTGTGACTGAAATGACAGGTTTGTAAAGCAGTTTTTATTTGACCTCTTTGGCTTTTTTTGTGGCTGCTTTTGCACATGTAGTTTCCTTGCCTTTGCACAAAACAAGCAGGGGAAAAAAACAAGAACAAAAATGTAAGAGGAAGGTCACCAGGTAAAAAGAGAATGGTTTGTGAACCTTCATGAAAATAGTAGAGAAAACTGCACGATGGCATAAATATATAAAATGCACTATAATTCAGATATGAAAATGTCAGCCAGACCACTTTTATTATGAAAACATAGTGAAAAACTCCAAAGTTTTGGTGATTTGAGTTCATCAAAGATGCAGTCTTGTATGCTGTCAAAAAAGTCAGCTAAAGTGGAACAGAAAAAGAAAGATAGATTTAAAATCTTTGCTTCTACTGAAATATCCACCTTACTGAAATCTCCAGTTTCAAGACAGGAATGAGGTCTGTCTGGAGTTAAAGAAAGAGGAGCCGAAGGTATTTTTCCTTAAGGGAGATATGTCTTCAAAGGACAAGCAGGAACCAGATACAGAATCTGGACAATTTTAGGGGTGAAATTCCACAATACCTTCTGCAAATGCATTTGAAGCCTGTGAAGAAATCAAAATGAAGTATATACATATCATAGGTGATATCTCTGTGTTTAATCAGTAAGATGATCACATTGGTTTGCAGAAATCTCCACGTAACGCTGTTTGAAGCAATTTGTTTTATCATTGAGCAGATTGACACTACAAAAGAACATATGCAGATTTGTTTCTTACATTTGTTTGCTTGTTCCTAAATTCCTTCTCCCTCTGTAACCGGTAGCAGTCTATCTCAGCTATGGCTTCTTCTTTGGCCTGCTTCAGCCTCTTTCCCTTTCCTGATGGGGGAAGAAGAAGGGATTTACTTCACACTTGTCACTGTATCCCAAAGATGAATGTCTCTAAACCAGAGGTATTTTACACTGCATAATAAAACAGACAAAGCTTCGAGCAAAGTCACCAGCAGTCTTATTTGCCCAAGAATGGTCAGAAGAGCCAAAGTGATTTAGGTAGGGTACTTTTTGACTGAAAGCCAGTCACGCAAGTACCCATCTTCTGAGACCAACTCCCTGTGCGAAAGCACACGTCAAATGAAAAGCTTGTTGGTTTGCTAACAACAGAAGTCTTTTTGCAACTACACGTTTTCTTGTAACACAAATGCTTTTTTTTTTTTTTTTTTAATCACAGCTTGCCATTTAAATAAATATCTATCTTTCCTTCATCAGCAATAGCAGCAGCCAGATAACAGATTTTAGTTGTCACTGATGGGAAAAGACGTTATTCTGTAAGATTTGCTGTATTGATTGGTTGCCAGCATCCCTTCATCCCACACCAACTGGATTCTGCTTAGAGCTGGCAGATTTCCAAAGTACTGCAAGATACGTCTTAACCACTACCAAACTGAGCTGCAACCTTCAGGCTTTGTCCTCTTCTCCCCAACCCTTTTCCCCAAACATTTGTTAAATGCAGAGGTGAGTGATTAAGAGAAAAAAGAGGTCAATGGTAATCTCTACCAATGCATAGAAAATATGAAAGTGATTAAAAAGTCTTTTTTTTCTTCCTTTTCTTTTTAAACAGGAGGGTCATCTGTACAGTGGCATTTTAGGCTGTAGTGGAAAATAGAACCTTCCTCCTGAACAGGCTTGTTTACATACTTTTTTTCATTGTGAATAGTTACTTTGTCTTAGGTAAAATGCTAAGTGTTTGTCAAATCAAGCACCTGTAAGTCATTGCAGGGCATAAAGTAGTTCCTTGGTCTAGCAGGGATGTTATGTAAAGGATAGGAGTAAAAGGTTTGGAAATGTGATGCTTAGGTTTTTACATGAAGCAAGTGTTGAACATGTCATAACCACCCCATGGTGATGCATCTCTGACTGTTTTGTGTAAAGTCAGTAAAGTTGCATGGATCTCCACAGGACTCTGCTACATTACTTTGTAAGGAAAAAGTCACTTTCTAACTGACGGGGCTGTAAATGTCTTGCATTGAAAGTTGATATGTTATATTTGAGACACCTGGGCTGATGCTGATTTTTGGGGTCTCTTTCTTCTGTACAGCTAGAATTTTAGGATTGGGAGGGGATAAGCTTGCTCCCTTTTCTTAAAGGGAGAAATGTCTTTGACAGCGGAAAAAGCTATTGCTTAGTTGCTTAAATTAGGATATCGCAAGAATGAGAGAATAGAGGCTAAGCAACTGAAAAAGGCGTGTTTATCTGATGTGTGAAACATCCATTTCTGTATTTACATATTGTAACAACCTGCTTAACATCACTGAGGAATATGAATGCTTTTGTAAGTTTTGGGTTTTTTTTGTTTAATCTTTCAATTCAAGCACAAAAGTTGAAAACAGTACCTTTTCTGAAATCCTAAGGAACATTCTCTGACTAGGCTAGAAAGATGAGCATTAGTATTTCTGGTTTATTTTCTCCAGGCTGCTACATTGGATTGGTTATACCTGTGCTGGGCTTCTGAAGCCTTATCAGGTGTGGCATATAGCAATCTGCTTCCACTGAGCATGGCACAATGAGGAAGCTGAATCTTGGGATGAAGACTGTTGTTTTTGATACATCTGAGGTTCAACAAAAGCCTGGGTAAAATGCCTGATCCAGCAGTAAATTATTTGCCCAGTTGACAGCTCCTTCTGAAGTCATTATCTGCAGATGGGTGAGTAGAAGCAGATTGATGCCTGAAATGGGAATTTCCTTTTAAAGTCTTGATTCCTGGACTGCTTGATTTTGTGGGTGTGCTTATTGTGGGACCTGGGGTGCATGGTTGTATAAAGGCTTTTTACAGGAAGGAGCAACCTGGTGAGAAACTAGATAGCTTTACTGACTCTCAGTTCATCAGTGTAGTGCTCTTTTGTGTAGTTAATTATATTTCTCAGAGTCCTTCTGCCACCGAGGCACTGTGCTTATGTATAAAGGGGCAGAGAGGCAATTTAAAACCTAGCATGTACTTTCCCAGAGTTTGTATTTGTTTGATAGGGGCTGATGCCCTCAGCTTCTTCCACTCACTGTGTGAAGTCTTCGGACCAGTGTGAACTGACAGATTTGTGTAAGAGCCTGACATCAGTCTGGACAACAAAATTTGGAACCAGGTTTAGGTCCGTATTTTGAAGTTTCCCTTATTCTCCTCTCCAAATTTGGAGCTGATCTGCCTTTTATAGAGTTTTCCTCTAGCAGCGGAGCTGGGGGGTGATTCTCTGGAGCTGGAAGTTGGGGGGAGTGACTATGGTGAAGCTCTGCCAATTTCACCAGCTGAGGAACTGGATCTCTATAGCAAATTAAATTATTTCAAAATCAGTGGGATTTTAATTTCAAATTCCATCTGGGGGGCCATCTGTAGTAAATATGTTGCATATTTGGCCACCGGATAGATAAATAAATCCATTTAAAATGCACAAAATGGAAAGAGTTTACTGTAAAACAACAGTTCATTTGCCTCTGACTATGTAGCTAGTGAACCAAAAAGTATATATATACATACATGTCAGCTCTTGACAGTGCACTGGAGTAAGCACAATACATAGGGTGTCACTGTAGGGTGGCAGCCATTTCATTTTTCCATGATGCCTTTAGGATTGGCACAGCAGGAACCTGCTGCTTCCTATTTAATTAAGTGGAAAAGCTGTGAGTAAATTACTGCTAGTTCAACAACGTTGTGGATAGAATCGGCAACTGCCAACATATGCGATAGTGCATATGCTGCACCTGATTAAGTTAAGCAGAAACTAGATCTTAACCTGCTGTTTCACTAGAGACAAACCAAAAATAATTAATCAGTCTGTTATTAACCACTTGTCTGCTACCTTAGTTGTGCAATACAGGATTGCCTTTTCAAAGTCTTGCTGATCTTCTGGATGGGATTCTCTGCAGAGCACAGCCGAGCTGAAATCAAACCTTACACACTGAAGGGTGGCAGAGCGTTGAAGTTTAGCCAAGATCATGCAAAAAGAGGGCAGGAAATACAGGAGGATGGGCAAACCAACCTGTCCCTGCGACATTTCCTCTAGGATCATAAAGGTGAGGTGCAGAAAGCTCCAAGTTCGAAGAGACTTTTGCCCCAAAGGGCATGCCATGGGGGCCAGGTGTGCTGCTGCCCCTGTGTCCCTCCTTCCCATCCTTGAAGATGGGGAGCAGCAAAGCAGCTGTGCTATGCCTGGTTTCCTTGTCCACTGTTGTCCATGATTACGGTAGCTGACAGCCTCTAAATTTCCAGGCATTGCGTTAAATTGGCCAAATCTTAACCAACTTTCTGTAACAAGTTTTACCCTGCGTTAGATTTTCTTACCTAACCTGGGAAGGCATTACTAGCATGGAGAAAGGTGGTATTCTTCTTTCTAGGTATTTCTGTGATGTTAATGAAATACCTACATCTGGTTAGAGCCAAAAGAACTGGTGAGGTTTTTTAGGTTGTTGGGGGTTTTAGGTCTTGCAAGAAAAAGACAGTAGAAAGCAAAAATGTTGCATTCTAATTTGCTCAAACACTAACTTATCTCAATTTCCAAAACCTGCCATGCTAAAATTGGCTTTCTGTTTTCAAACAGTATCTAGGCTTCTGCTTCTAGCTGCATTTCTGCATATAAATCATGTCATATTAAGAAGCTGCCAAAAATTAATCATATTTTCTTTAAATAGGACCATTTCAGTTGTCTTCAGGAGTTTTAAATTGTCTGCAAAATGGGGTTTAGGGATGCTCATTTTGAGAAGACTATTTTGCACTTTTAATAAAATACAATAAAAGCATCTGATCAGTATGTATAGCTTTTTCAGCAGATAAAATATGTCCTGGATATTATCCAAGAGAGAGCTGTAGATATAATTCTGTTTACAATAACTTACTTTGATTAACATTTGTTTTTAATCTGATTTCCTGAAATCTTTCATCTGAGCTTTCATTTTATTAGGCACTAGAAATTCAAGCCAAGATATAAAAATCTATAGGAAAACAAATTTTGCTAAACCCAGTTTTCATGACACATTTGTTTCCCTTGTTTTACCCGAAAGGATTTTCAGGAATTGATGTCTTGGCTCTGACAATGCTCAGTTATTTCTGGGATCCAAATTACGCTTAAAGCAAAAATGATAGATAAAGCAGTGCTGTGTATAAAAGGCCAAAGGATTGCAGACTCTTTTGCTTTGTGTTTAATCAGTTTAATAGTTTCAGCCTTGCATGTGTGCCTTTACCAACAAACTTAATAATTCATCAGGTATATATGACATCAGCCAATGATACAGTAAAGATATTGCAACCCACGAGAAAGGGTATTGAGCAAGAAGTATGAAAAAGCATGTACAGAGGAGCTTTAGCACTGTATTTTTGCTTTGCTTCATGTCTATAAATATAATTTTATTTATTTGCTAATTTTTCAGTTATCCAAAGTGGATTTTGCATTACAAACAGCTGCACATATGTCAGCAAAAACCAGGCCCAATATCTGTTTATATACAGTATTACGTGTGTTAATGCTACATTTTGATCTGGTTATGTGGGTATCAACTGTAAACACTGAAGGGTTTGCGTAAGGGCAGTTTTGCTAATCACATTTCCTTGAAAATGGCTTTTCCTGGTTGTGTCCCATGAGTGATCTGCCTTTCATTCTGCTCGTGTTATAATGTAAATAGACTTGTTGGACTCATTCATATAGTGGTGGTGTGCAATGGCTGTTTGCGGTGACGAAGGAGGTCATATGTACAGTTTAGCGGGGACGGGACTGCGTTAACACTTGCTGGACGGGTTCATGGCTTTCAGCTGCAGCCCAGATCCGCGGAGTGCCAGGCGCCGAGCAGAAGCTGCTGATCTGAACTGGTACCAGGCGGATCTGGGCTGGCATTTCCTGGGATGAAGCAGCATGTCCTCACCTTGTTTCTCCGAATTGTGTGTGCACAGGTTAACTGATTGCGCTATATATATCGGTTGTGTTTTGTGTATTTTCTTTTATCTTGTTTTTTGCGATCAGAGAGAAACTATGCAGTCCTTTATGCTGATCTAACTGCAGAATCACTCTGGGGAAGAGACTATTTGAGTTACTCTAACTTGGCATAACCGGATTTGGCACGAAAAGCATCCCTTTTGTCCTTGTCCCACAGTATTTAAGTTATGCTGGTATAGTTAGGTTTCTGAGGTGGTGTACTGACATTGCTATGAAGAATACTGAAATTAAGGACCACATGGAAATTTTTAAATTTTTATTTTGTAGCCTCGCTGCAAACGTGTTGTAATGTTGAATAGAATAATGATTTTCTAGGTATAACTATTCTGTTAGATTAGCTATAATGCTTGGTTTAGCACAAAATCCAGGGTGGAGTAGTGCTTAGGAAAACCTGAATCAGAAACATTAAGGCCTGACCTTGCTCATGTGATCCGTGAAATCTGAAATTCACAAGAGCTTTGCTGTTCGCACCCTAGTAGAAACTGTTGGCAGTATTTAACATGAACAAAAAGATCCACCAAAGTCTTTAGGCTATAGATGAATATGCCAAGTCAGCAGGTATTTGAACATTTTGCCCTTGATCTGCGATACCTAGGAACAAAATATCTTAGAAATCCTTGAGGTTTTTCATGGGATTGCACAGAGCTGCTGAGGCTGGAAAGGGCCTCCGGGGTCCACTCCGACCCCCTGCTCAGAGCAGGCTCGGCAAGGGCGGCTTGACTGGAGCCATATCCAGTGGGTTTTGAGTGTCTCAGGATAGAGACTCCACAGCCTCTCTGGGCAGCCTGTTCCTGGGTTTCACCTCCCTCACAGAGTTTTCTTATGTTTAAATTTATGCTATTGTCTCTTGCCTTTTCAATAGATACCACTGGAAAGAGTCTGGCTCTGCCTTCTTTACCTCCTTTAGCCCCCCCCCCCGATCTTTATGTACGAGCAATTTTTATTTTCCTTCATAATTTTTATAAAGGCAAAAAAGTGTTTGGCTTTAAAAGTAATAGAGAAGAAAGTCATACTGATGAAATATTTTTACTTTAAATATTTTTACTGATAGCAAAATTCTTAGTAGCTGTTTTCCTGTAGCTGAATAACTCCTACCTTGACACTAATACACTAGTAGGTGTAGGCAGTGGTTTAAGTGCAGTTTCTGACTCAGAGGTGTCTGGAAGATGCTTTATCTGTAAGAAGCCCTGTGCTTATCACAAGCACTCTGTGGGGTTGAGGGACAGGAGTGTATTTTTTGCAGAGTAAATGCACCTGTAACTATGTCTGGATTCTGCAAGACACTCGTCTTTGGTCATTACTTTTATGTTATAATGATGCTTTTCATTTTTTTGAGTTTCTTAATTTATGAAACCTCTTTTTAACTGGCTGTTTTAGAAAAAGCCAGTGTGACTTTTCTGGTTTTAAAAACAAAAGCAAACCAAATGGGAAAAAAAAAAATCAAAACCAAAAATAAAGGGTAATCAACATCAAGCTATCATAGCTAGAGGCCTGATTCTGCAGCCTGTGTTCGGACCAAACCCCCACTCCCTCCACTGAGGGCTGTGCCTTTCCAGGTCATACGCTTTCTTGCTCCAGGGAGCAGTGCGTTTCCTTTGCCCTATATGACAAGGGAAGAACCATCCCACTGACAGCACCTCGTTTGGCTATAAAAGGGTCAAATCACTTAATTATTGCTTGCTTTCAGGCTGGGAGCAGCAACCCCAAACACCTTTTTGTGAGCCGTCTCTTTTATGAAGATGGGAGATTCCCCACCACCTCTGTTGCTTCTGCAAGGCACAGGGAGTAGCTGGGTGCTCAGGGAAGGGGTATTGCCTTCCTACTTATTTTCTGCGTGCTGTTGTACAAAGGAACATGTTGCACTAATAAGTAGTGAACGCACAGCAATGCTGATTTCTGTGTAGAAGGGATATAGGAACTACACAAATTATTTTTGTTTAGCTTCTATTTCTCCATGGGAAACAAAACACATTCCTTCATCATGTTCTTGCAGCACCTGGCATCATCTTCCTGCATTTTAGTTGAGTCCTGCAGGACAACATTGTTTCCTGCTGCTGGTTTCTAAATCAAGATAATTCCATGAAACAGTATTAATGTGTCACTGCTAACGCAGGTCAGTGACTGTGGCTGGTACCTACGTTAAGGAGAACAAGGTCACCATATTTTTCATTAAATCACTGGGAGATGAATGCAGAAAATGAAGGAAATAGATAATGGAAAGATTGCCAGGAGAATTATTTCTTTGATTGAAATTATTCTGGCAGATACCTTCTTTTTTTATATTTGTTGTTATTCCTTTTTGCTTATATTTGACTAAAATAAAAATATATTAATTTATTATTGGATATCTACACATGCTTTGCCCTGGGCATTTAGGCATTCAGCAAACAAGATGTTTATTTAAATTGAACATTTAATCACTTGCTGATTGCTTGTACCATGTAGTAAGATTTACAGGAATGACCTATCACAGTACTGACAGTTCTTGTGACTGTACCGTGACTTTCGTTACTATCATTGTGCTGAAGCCTCCCTTTGTTTTCATATAATTTTTTTGAAGCCCAGCTGAGATTGGAAGGCAAGTTACTAGATTTCGTAGGTAAAGAGGAACACTGAAAAATTTATACAAGGCCTATAAAGAGAGAGTTTGGAGTCTGGTCCTCCAGAGCTAGCAGCCTGGGGAGGCATGTAGGCTTCTAGTTTAAATACCTAAGGAAGGCTGTAATGACGTTATTGGCGTTGAGATAAAGCAAGAATAAATCTAGCTGACAGGATGAATATAACAAAGAAAACCTTGTTTAATGTAATAAGGCATGTGTGCACGCACACACAAGCACACAGAATTTTAAGCAAACTCTGAATGTTTAGGTTTGGTTAAATGCCTGGCCGCAGTCAAGGCACAGCACTAATGGAAGTGAGAAGAAAGAATAGGAGCAGCACAGCTGTGATGTATACAAATGAAATAATGTTGTTTTTCTGTGAGCCACTGTAATTCTGAAGAGCTTACAGTAGAAAACTACAGTAAACAAGGCCATCTACTCACTTTTTTTGGCTTCCTCCAGTTTGTCCTTGGCACGTTTTTCTGCCTGCAGAAGCTGCTGGATTCCCTGAGACTGGCTGGTCATGCTGATTGCTGAGGCCGGTGCACTTCTGCGGGGACTGGAGCTCGGAGGGAGTTTTATACAGCCGCCAGGCTCTTCCTTGTGCTTTTTGTTCTGTCTGTTATTACAACAGCCTTCCAGACTGCGCCAAACCAGCCGGCTCTGCCTGGATTGCTGCTGGGCAAAAAGGCCTGCTAGGGTAATCAGAAAAACACAACAGCGAGGTTG
The DNA here is from genome assembly GCF_030463565.1 of Pelecanus crispus. Classification (NCBI taxonomy): domain Eukaryota; kingdom Metazoa; phylum Chordata; class Aves; order Pelecaniformes; family Pelecanidae; genus Pelecanus; species Pelecanus crispus. Next base: position 58,773,649 of record NC_134647.1, read on the forward strand.
AAAGGAATGTTCTCCCCTCCTCAGGGTCACCGAAAAGATGAAGTGTATGATTAACACATTGGGAAAAGAAGAGCACTCCAAGTGGCTTGTAGTTTAATGGGGATTTTTTTTTTTTTTAATCTTCTATTGCTGAAGCAGAACATAGTTAATCTTGTCAGAGGAACTGAGGAAAAAAAATTGTTTCTTGGAATTCCTTATTAAACTTCCTGTGAATGTGAAGAATCAGACTTGGTCAACAAGTAGTTTTGGTTGAACACAGTGAACTGGTGGTGGGTTTCTGTTTGGTGTTACTACTTAACATTATTAGAGTATTTTCATTTTAAAAAAAAAAAAATCTTCATTGGAAATGAATTCATCAGGGACTAAAGCTTAATAAACCATGTGGTGGTTGAGGTGTGCTCTGTGTTTTAATCTGCCATGAGGGAGATGAGTGCTGTGGTGGGAAGCCGTGGGATTAACTCTAAAATACAGACTCTGGGAAGGTATGAGTGGTGGTCTAGGTCTTACTTTCAAGTCCTACTAACACACACAACAGTCAACTGAACATGTGAGCATGGCTGCAGATGCTCATCCCATTCCCGACGGTAGGAGAGAGTGTCTTGTGAGCTACTGCATAAATGAGCAGCACATTGATATTTTGAATCCTTACAAAAAAACACAACAAATCCCACTGTCAAAGGTACTTCAGCCATTGCACAGGAGGGGGACATGTCAAGATGCATAATTAAAATAGTTTGTTTTTTTTTTTAAAAATACTTCATAGCATGAGTAAAGCGTATTTATTGCAAGTACTTCTGACACAATTTTGACAGGACCAGAGATTACCTTCTGATGGAAATAGTTTTTTCTGGCTGCAATTATATAGATAGATAGATAGTTATGCCTATATGTGTGTATATATATAATTTCTGCATATATATTATAAAATAAAATACGTATATATAAAAATTATTTGGTGTTCTCTGCTAGTGGCCTTTGCTGTAGGGCCCTTTCTTTTCTGGGGCAGCTGTGCCATGCTACTTGCTTGCTGCAAGGCTGTTACCTGGTCCTTATGAGGAAATGTGTATTGTTGTTAATGAAGTGTCCCCTTCCTGTGTGTGTGTCACCTGCCCCTCCAAATAGCTGCAGGCTCGAGGGAAAATGGAGGGAGAAGCCTCTTGCCATATTACTGTCTTCAGCTGTGCTCTGAATGACAGTACCACTGAGGCTTTGAAAAGGAAGTAGTTTTATTTTCTGATTTGTGATATCATGGAGTCAAATTCCACCCAGGCTGCCTCTTGGGAAAATCCCTATTTCTTACCACATGTTAGTCACCAAGTTTCTTCCAGAAACCGTGTGAGATGCCTCCTCATCTCCAGCACTGAAGTCTGAGATCTGCTCTAGCTACAAGAGAGCAGACATGGCACTATTTTTAGAAGATTTTAATGCATAGCCTTGAAGTGTATTTTATTCAGACATATAAGAGGAAGTGATGATCAGTTGTACAGCAAATGTGGAAAATGGTAGGGTTAGGAAGCCTGTTGTGCCACTGGGGCTCAGCTCCAAATGATCTAACCAGCAAAGAAAAGCAGAAGTGGAAAATGAAAGTGAAAAATGAAGAGATTTGGTTTACTTGGGGCAGGAAGCTTGGGCTCAGAACTTTAAAGCAGTAGTTACTTAAAAATTAAATAGGAAGCGGAAATGTCAGGCTTGTCTCAGGCATCAAAAGATTATTCCAGGCAAAGGGTCTTGTCAAGCAAATCTCATTGCTACAAGAAATGTTACAAAACTGCTGGCAAACTAAACTCTTTCAGAGTTTCTGGACTTGGCTGAAAGCATCAGGGGTCAGACCTTTTGACTTTTCAGAGCAGTTCTCAATGCTGTAATTATGTTATGTGGGCCTCAGTAATGATCTGAATTTTGATATTTACAATCTGTTAATTTTAATTAATATTTCACAGAAAATAGTTCTGTATGATGAATTTTTATGGGAAAAAATCCACTCTTGAACAGATTACAAAGCTCTTCCATTGTTAAGAAGTTCATATATTTCTTAAGCAGATCATTTGAGCTGCAGATGTCACAGTTCACATATTTCAATGTTTTTCTGAATGAAAAAAAAAAATCTCAGTTTATAATTTTCCTTGTAGTTAGTTCATCTACAGTGTGGTGGCATGCCATGTTGGCACTCCTCACTGCATCAGGCAGGTACTGGTACGTCTCTGCAGGGGAGATGATGATAATTTATTTTGGCTGGTGCTTGTACACATTTTGTTAGACTCCACACAAAGTACTGTCACTCAGAACTAATTTCAAAGCTTGTCTGATGATGACAGTGATGATCTCAGACTATGTTGACATGGCACCTCCGTGTATCCCACTTCATGGATAATTCATTAAAATAAAGTAGGTTAAGCCATCAACTGACCAGGCAGGCTCCTACTTCATCACACAAGTTAATAAGAAACTTCTCTGTCGTAGTTGCTGGCTTTCTTTCCAAGTCAGCTCCAGACTCATTTAATTAGAGTAGAGAAGCCGATGTGGTGACTGGTGGTAGTGGGGGACCAGAGGTGTTACCAGAGGGAGAGAGGGCAGAGAGAAGGGGTTTTTTTTTGTTGGGTTTTTTTTTTTTTTTTTTTTAAAAGACTCCCCCCTTTTCTTCTCAACATTTCATCCAGCTATCTTGGTCCCCAGAATTTCCTGAGCCTTTTCTGGTTGTCTCCACTAACAGAAAGGGAAAAACAGGATCAGTTCTGGCATTCTTGCTCCCTCAAAGCAAAGCCGTGGAGCAAGGAAATGAAGAGTCTTACGAGGGACAGGAGACCCTGCTGATCTCCCCTGCTTATCCACAGCTTAACCAGCAGAAACACCCTAAATCAGGCATTTCTAGTTTAGATGGAGGCTGTGCAGCTGCTGTCTTTTCTCTGCAGTGGGAAGGTCAGGGCCAGTGGGTAAGTCCACCCCAAGTAGTTCAGATTATTTTATTTGGAAAAAAATCTGCTTGCTGTTACTTAGATGGAGCCTTACCTAGCATAAATATAACAACTTCTCAGTCTATCTACCACTGAGCAGTAAAGGTAGTTCTGTGGCATCCTTTTATTGTGGTTTAAGTGTGTACAGGCTCTTCTGCATGTAGGAGGGCAGCAGGCGGAGTTTCCGGTGAAATGTGTTTAAGTTGAAGGTCTCCCAGGCATTGTCTCTGTGGCTGTATTTCTCAAAGCATGCACATTTTTTTAATCACCTTTTTTATTATAAAAAATATTCTTTCCAAATGAGCTGCTGTGACTACTAAGTAGTACGCTTTGTTCAGGCTACAACTTCAAAGCAGCGACATTGATTCAATGATAAAGTGTTAAAATCAGCAGCATGTCAGGCAGGGCAGCTGGCGCGGATGCTTTTGTGTGTCAGTGTGTGCCTTTTGTTTTGTTGCCCTAGAAAGGCCTAAGTATGAAAAAACAGGGTGCACACCTGCATGGCTTCCTACATCAGGATGGGGACTGCTTTTCTGGTGAAAATGGCGCGCCTTCAAATGGAGTAAGATCTATCACGTTGAGAAAGAGTACTGGGCTCCTGTCAGCATTAATGTCAAAAGGTCTTTGTGCATAAATTAAAATGCATGCAGTGAAAACTGTCACACTTTTCTCAAAATCATGGCCTTTTCTCTCTGAATTCAACAACCACATTTGCTTATATTAAAAACAGTTACGAACTTTGTGCTGAAGTTGTAATTATGTCTGCAAGTTAGGATTCTCACTACACCATTTTCTGACAGTGACGTTCTCACTCTGTTGGCATCAGCGCAGTTGACCTCAGCAGACTGAATTTCACCCAGAGGCCTGAAAAATATGGGAACAAACAGGTAAGAAAAGATGAATAGATATTAAAATATTGCCAGAGGCGGGTTGCTGCCATACTGTCTGGGTGAGCTTATTGACTGCTGGCCAAGTCTGTCAACACAGCCCCAGCTTCAGCTGGCATAGCAGTCTGCCTGCCCTATATTGAACACATACCTGTAAACCAGCTCATATTTTTTGCTAAATTTGGCCTGTGTCTAGATATGAGTAATTATGTTTGTAACTATAGTTGGTTTAGCTTTCAGAGAAAGCCAATGTGAGCTATGTATTTAATTATTTTTTTCTAAAAATCTCTTCAACTCCTAGGAGAAAAATTAAGAAAAAAATATGTGTCTTCTTTTTTTTTTTTTTCACTACCCATGTGATAATTCGGGTAAAGTAAATAATAAACAAGTGCAAAAAAGCGCCCCCCCCCTAAAGCTTCCAGGTTAGTTTATAACTTGACCATCAGTATGGTTGTGATTATTTCCTATTCTCAGTGTATGGTGTGTTCACCCCAGCCAGCAAGTAAGCCCTGACCAAGCAGATTGCTCTCTCCCCCGCAGTGGCATTGGGGAGAGAATCAAAAGAGCAAAAGCAAGAACACTTGTCGGTCAAGATAAAAACAGTGTAAAAAGTGAGGGGAAGGGGTTGGGGGAGGCAAAGCGATGCAAAGGCAGTCACTCATCACCTCCCACAAGCAGACCAATGCCCAGTCAGCCTCAAAATAGTGGTTACTTCGGAAAGACCAAATCCCCAGTTTTATTGCTGAGCCTTGGCATTATGTGGCATGCAATATCCCTTTGGTCTTGCTGCAAAGGGCTTGCTGCCCTGGCTGTGTCCACTCCCAGCCTCTTGCCCACCCCTCCTGCTCCCTGAGGGGGACAGAGTGAGCAACAGAGAAAGCCGTGACACCCTGCAAGCACTGTTCAGCAACACCTCAAACATCAGTGTGCTATCAACACAATTTTAGTCACAAGCCCACAATGTGCAGGCTGCGATGCAGCAATTAACTCCATCCCAGCCAGACCCAGTATGCAATGTTTCATTTCAAATAATGTTTCCTCTTTTTTTCTTTTCCCAGTGCAGCTATTTGCTATCTTCTTTCCCACCCTTCTGCACAAAGAGCATGCCTCTTCCCTTATTACATTCTCTTGATAACTTTTAGCATTGCTGCCTTCCCCAAAAGAAGTTTGCAACCTCACCAGTGTATGTGTGCAGGCGGGGAGGGGAGAGGAAGTGGGGACTCATGTAAATAGATTTTGAACTGTGTAGGCTGACCAACAGCTTGCATCCATGTCACAGCTCAACTTTAACTTGAAGAAAACCACGTGTAGTATATCAGAAAATTTCAGTGCTGCCTCAAATTAGATTTACCAAAATCAACAAAGATATCACAAAGAAAATAGTTCAACTTTGCAGTCTAGAGGAGCTGAACCTGTAGTCCTCTGTACTGTACTTATGTGTTGCTGCTCTGTGTATGGCTCAAGGTCATTTAACCAATTTGCTGACCTTTGACAAAGTCTTGATTTTCTACTCGGTCATTTCACTGTATTTCATTCCAGCTCTGAGCAACACCAGCTTAAACTGAAAGTGAATAAAAGGAATAAGAAGAATTTCCTTTCTTCTAGTGAAAATATTAATACTACAATAGGAAGAAGGAAAGCCTATTTTTTTTAAGTCCTCATAAAGCAAGTGATTATCTGGAAAGGTGAGACACAAAACCTGGGGTGGAAAAATGACCAATACCGGCAATCTGTCTTTAAGACCAGAGTAGATGTTGCCTTAGCTAAGCTAGTCCCTGTAAAATTTCCTGACATTATTCCTGATACAGCGAAGGGGATGGGGGTGCTTTTCTCCTTATTTTGTAAGACCTGCTTTTGAATTAGTGTTCCTAAAACAAGAAACGTGTACATGCACTTATCCTAGTACGCGTGTAAGTACACAAGCACATGTTCGTGCACTGAGATTTAAAATCTCTGTTCCTTCATTTTCCAGTGCTTTCTAGGATTTTTGGTTTTAAAAAAAAATAGAACTTACCCTTCCTTCCTTCATAAAACAAATTGGAACGTTAACTAATTTTAGCTTATTCACCACTTTACTTCATGTCTCTGGTATTTCTGTTCTCTGTTTCTCTCACTCCTCATGTGGCTGTGAGAGAAGCAAGTCTTGCATGTCAGGCAGTTCCTCATCTCAGAGGACGAAGGACTTTTCTTGTCAAACCTTCATGCAGTAAACACACTTTTTTTTTTTCTTTAGCAGTCCATTGGTAACTCATAGGGCTTTGAGTTTTGCTTTGCAGAAAGTAATTCTGCTGATAGGGATCTCTGTATGTTTTATATAGAGCATTTGTCCCTCTTATGGGCTTGGGAAAAAGGTTGAAATTCACCATTAGTTTTGCTTTTCTTTCAAACACTTCACTTGCAAGTAGTTTCAGAGATTAGCTAAACTAAGCATAGTTATAGCACGTTAAATGTCTCCTGCTTTCTAGTGTCAGACTTCTTTAAAAGCTGGTTGATTTATGCTGCTGCATGCAGAGCATAAAAAAATGCCAGCACATCTGTGCGCAGCACGCTTCATGTTTACCTACCTTGAGGAACTGGGCCACTTCATCCAGCAAGGAGATGTATCTAAGGCCTTGCTGATAGATTTTCCTTATATTTTCAGGGCTGCCACTGCAAAAGTTGCGTCAGATTATTTTGTCTAAGCCCGCTCTGGTGAGTATTTTGGGCAACAGCATGATGCATCATCAACCGGTCAGTGTTTCTAATCCAGTACTGTTGTTTTTAAAGCATTACTTTATGCATATAGTATCCTTTAAGATGCAAATACTGTGGCAGAACTTGTGAAGGAAAACATAGGAAGTGCAATCAGAGAGTTAGAGCGAGCTAACCCTTGCAGCTGACGGAGCAGCGGCACCGTGCACGGGTGCGAGGCCTTGTACATTGAAGGAAGACGTGGCCGCTGGATCCGAAGGCCCCCACGTAGATTATCTGCTCTCGGTTAAACGCCGGAGACAACCAGTCTCACAGAAAAGCTTGGGACACAGCAGAGACACCCCCCCCCTCTTCTCCTTGCGCTACTTGTGCCTCCCACAGGCCTGTTGCTAGGCTGGCTGCTGGTCAGGCATCGAGCTGCTGGGCTAACCCGATGGGGACGAAGATGCGAGGTGAGGGAACAAGACATGGGTTTATGGGCCTGGTCTGAGGTAGCAGGATTAGGAGAAGAAGATGAAGCTGGTGGGAGCCAGCTGCAGAGAAGTTGGGGCCCTCGTAACACCGTTTCGGAGGAAGGGTGAGACTCAGCTCTAAACTTTGCTTTTGGCCCAGTATTGCTGGAGATTGTCCTTTGTGTGGGATGGAAAAGAACAGGAGTGGTGACCCGGAGGTAGATCAAAGATCAAAGAATCATAGAATTGTTTAGGTTGGAAAAGACCTTTAAGATCATCCAGTCCAACCATTAACCCACACTACCAAGTCTACTCTAAGCCAATCAAGGGTAGACCAGACTAAACCGTGTCCCAAAGTGCCACATCTACCCGTTTTTTGAACACTTCCAGGGATGGGGACTCCACCACCTCTCTGGGCAGCCTGTTCCAATTCTTGACCACCCTTTCCGTAAAGAAATTTTTCCTAATTTCCAACCTAAACCTCCCCTGGCGCAGCTTAAGCCCATTTCCTCTCGTCCTAAAGATGGTGTGTATCATTGGCCTGGAAGTGTAATAGACTGGAAAGGTGCATTTCTGACAGGAATTGTGCTCTTAATGGTGGATCTTGGAGCAGGGTCTACCGTGGAAGAAGAGCTCCTTGCATGTCTCCCTCACAGCTCACGTGTGGCGATGTTGGCTGTGTATTTCTGTGATCATTGCACAGAAATTTTAGGGATCAAACTTTGCCTGGGAGATGCAAAGAACAAGGAGGTTCAAAGTATTGTACAGTAGGAACATTTTGGAAGTTCCTTGTCTACCCACAGGGAGTACTTTCTGGCCCTGTGGAGAGCCACAGGATTGCTGGTATCGTGCTGCATTTTAAAGGGGAATGTCTGACCACTGATCTGTGCTGTTCAGAAGTCATCACAAGAACAAGGTGGATGACTTTTTAAAAAAATATTTATATTTTTAATATAAAATGGCACTTCATTAACATGCAGTTAATGTTAATATGAAAAGTTTTTGCTAGTAAATATATGGTCAGACAGGAGCTGCTGGAAATGACAATATAGACAAATTATTATCAATTTGGTTATTCTAAGCAGCTGCCTAATTTATCTTTGAAATAAATGCCTGGAAAGATTTCTTTTTCTAGAGAAAGAATTGGAATTGACTACTATGAAAGCACGGAAGTATTCTCTGTATTTTTGTCTGAGGATACTGTGAATATTTGCATTGCTCTTCTGTGACACTATGGGTAACAGCAGAAGTGGCATGGATTAAACCTCCTCTCAGAGAGCATGGCACAGGCTATAATAGAAGTCTCTCAAAAGAAAAAATCATTGCTTTGAAAAACCTCAAAAGATAGATTAAAAAAAGAAACTTCATGCTTATGGTAAGGTAACCCTTGATAAAAGGCTACACAATATTGGCTCTCAAAACCCTCTTGAAATTAAATTAAATCCATTGAAATTCTTTAGTAAAGGCCTAAAAAGTAATAGCTTTTATTCTGTCAGTGTGCCCTACTGGATCTTTTCCTTCCAAGCCACCTGAGATCCTCCCCTTAATCGCAGAGGTGATTGTAGATACATGTCCTAGAATTCAGAATATTACAGCAGTTCGGCTGTCCATTTCGCTTCTCCCCCTTTTCTAGGTAGGGGTGAACACCTTATGCCAAAGTACTGGGAATCTCAGAAATTCTTCTTCTTCTATGTCTTTCTGGCCACTTGACTCCTCCTTGCCTTCAGAACGAAAACGACTCTGGCTTTATGAAATAACCTGTTATAGTACAGAGCGCGCTGCATTTTGTAGGTGCCAGCAGCTCCCTCTCAGCACTGGCTGTCCAGAGCCTTATGTTCAGTATGACCTTCAGGCAGGCTTCTGCACCCACCTGCATGCATAGCACTGCCAGCCCATTCGCTCGCTCCTATAGCCATGTTTTTGTAAATCCCACCTGGAAAGAAGAGGGATAGAAATGGTAATGAAAAGACAAGGCTTTCTCCTTGTGAGCTGCAGTGAGGTGAGGCAGGAAGTACTCACCTATGTACATCAAATAACTGTGTTGTTTTACAGTGTCAAGCTTTTCTGATGTTGTGCAAACTGACTCTAAAAGCAACAGGTTGGTGTATTTTTCATAATGTGCATACTGTGTCCTATATACTCCAGAAAAAAAACCATGACTACGTCTTATTACACTGGGGACTGCTTTGAAGCATTACGGGTAGAACAGTATAATTTCCCTGTAATTTCCCAGTATAAATTACCTCCTCTCATTATAATATCTTTGATATCAGTGTTTTCTTCTGACCCTCTCACATTTGTTCTTGCAGTTCTGCAATATGTGAAACACTTCTTATTACAGCAACAGTGATACTGAAGAAATAACAAGGCTCTACAGCGTAGAAAGTTGTGTCAATAGGTATGTGAATTAAAGGGTGGGAGGAGAGCTGGCGGTAAGAAGTTCAGCAACCTGACACTTTACAGTAACTTTGACTTCCTCTATACAAATTTTTGCTGTTTTGAAGTTTGCAGATTAAAAATATAAAGGGATGACTTGGTTATGGGAACCTTCCCCCTCCCCAGGCAGTATCTGATAGGCTTGTTACCAACAAACCAAAGGTTTGTGTGAAAATATACTTATGCCTGTGGCTAGATGGTACGTTGTGCTGTTACCGGGCTCAGAAATCTTAATAACATCTTAACGCACTCCCTTGTCAAAGAATCTATGTTTATTTTAGAAAACTGGCCTGCAAAATAATTTTGCAAGGGGAACCTTCAGAGTTCTCTGCAGGAATGTGATTTGAGCATATTGAATCCTACCAGCATTTGAGGATGAAGATGCTTTAGTTCCTCATCTACCAGCAGTTTGCTTGAGCTCTGAAGGAGCAGATTAGTGGTGCAGCAAAGAGGCGGCGTCAGTCCCCAGAGGCAAGAACTATGGGTGCTATGGCATGACAGGACCTCTGCCACACAGTCTGCGGACAGCCCGTCTGTGTCCTGGTCTAGAGAGGATGCAGAGATGGCCCAGTTCTTTCCTGTACTGCATGATGTCTTTCAGGTAGTCTAACAGCTGCAGGCAGCAGTGGGGAGCAAGCAGTGCACCCACGTTACTTTAATGAGTGAAGTTTCATTTCTAGCATTTATTCAAGGGACATGATGTTGGAAAACTGCTGTATACATCTAGTGTCTAAATGCTTTCTAGAGCTAGTGCTCTCTAGCTTGCACTAATATCCGTGTGGGAAAATGGTGAGTCCTGAGAGGCTGTATTTCTTCCTCTGAAATGACCAAGAGCTTAGTTAAACATTCTCAGGCCTATGGTTTTCAGTAACGTTACTAAATCACAGCCTCTGCGCAGAAACCTTAAAGTGTCAGACTTCGAAATTTGAGCAAAGGAAAGTCTAAGTGTTGGGAAATGGCTGGAAGCTCTCATTGCATTTAATGCAGTGACTACACAGACAATGCTCAGAGTTTTAGTAGAAGGTGAGTGGCAGTAGGCTCTACATTTGGAGGAAACCCTCACATTAAAAAGAGTGGCATAAACGAAAACCTTTGCTTCACTTTGGAAATCATATTCTTCTTCATAGACTGTTCATTCCAGAGGTAGGGTTTTTTGTTCTTGTTGTTTGTTTTCTAGTGAAATGCCATAAAAATGGAAAGAGTTTCTAACAGTTTCAGTATGGAGTGTGCCTAGGTCTCTATCAGTGATTGGGACTGACTTTAAAGGCCATGTTACCTATCTTTCCCTCTACCTACAGTTTGATTATTGTATTTGGCTGTTTTCTTAAATCATATGCCAGGATTAAGAGTTTAGTTTTGAAAGCCTTTTTTTTTTCTACTGCATAGGTTGTGGTATCTTGAAGTTCCTCTGCTATCTTTATCATCCATGGTATCATTACTGATAAAATAGTGGTATCAGAAATATATACTTACATTTTTGGAAACAAAAGAATACTGGAAATATTTTGATCTCCAAAACACCATCTCAGATAGGCAAGAAATATCTACATTTATCTATCCAAAAATCAAAAAAGCAAATTGAACTTTAAGGCAAAAAAAGGAAAAGCATAGTATTAATTATGGAGGACTGGTTTTTCAGAAAAAATAAATAAATTTAAGGTGCCCCAAACAAACTTCATGGACAGTTCTGCAAACTGCTTTCAGTTATAGCTCTGTGTGCAAATCTGTAAACTTTAGATATTAAAAGAAAGCTGGATTCAGTTACTGATTCATAACCATCCTCAGAATTCACCATCCAAGTGTCCACAAGAAGTAATGTCAGTTCAGAGTCCTAGCATTTCAGAGCTAACTTGTTAATTATACAGAGAATAATTAGGAGATACTTATGTCTATAATCTTCTTAGTCAGCTATGTAGATATTTGCAACTACAGAACCTTGGTTTTTTTCCGTACCATTTGTATGCTGGGCATGATGTATAGAAAAATGGATTCTTACATTTTTGCTCTTAAATACGCAACATGATTTTAAACAGTATGAAGCAATTCAGCTAGCATAATTTATTTAGTGGGAACTGATTGATGGTTAGTAATATTTTTAAATTATTTAAGATAGTTTTAAAAGTGAATCAAATTTTTAATTAATTAAAAATTCCTAGTTACTAAAGGAGGCAAATGGGAATGAATGCAGATATTGGGTAGCCTTATCTTACTTTTTAGGTGTTCTTGCCACATTGGAAAGCATTGCCAGATTAAAATATATTATTGTGTGTAGGCTGAATGATACTACTGTGTTTACAGTAGTGGGAAGAGATTCCCTTGATGAAATCTAGAGAGCTGCTGTACAAAAATACTTGTTCTACCGTGTTTTGCAGTGTGGAATTTTTTTTTTTTTTCAGTCCTTACTGGCAGTTACAGATCAGGGAAGAATCCTCAGTGGAAGTGTGGTGGTTGGTGTGTACATATGCGCATGTGTGTGTGTGCACGCACATGTTGATGAAAAGCTCTACCAGTCCTACTCTGCGCTGCAAAAATAATTTTAAAGTCCCTCCCCCTCTCCCTGAAGCATCTTAGAGCTAATTCCAGAGATAAGGAGAAACATAAAGGTGGAATGCAGAAGGCAGCAGTATTTATGCATAAACCAGAAGGGGAAAAAATGTTTTTAAAAGAAAAACCAAAAATAAATGCAGTGATCACTTTGAATTGCCTAACTTGACACTACTACTTATCTGTATCTTTTATCTTTTCTACCCTTCTTTTCCTGAAATATAGTTTCAATACGTTGATTTGAAACATGCAAAAATAAGATACTGTAGGCCACTATCTCAGGGAACTATTACTTAGTGATACCAAAGAGTATGTAGGTTTCAATGTGTTATGACTAAACATAAGGGGTAGGCTTTTTAATCTGAATAGCTATATGTGGAATGAGGTGTGTGTGTATACATGTGCATATATGTGTCTGTATAGACACATACAAATAGTTATATAAATGTCAGCAAAAGCTGCTCAAATACACTGTAATAGATCTCCAGTGTTTATTGAGTGCATTTTAAACGCAGTTTTTCTTTCCATATGGACTCTATTTTCAAGCTCCTTTTCTTTCTGCTCTTCACCTCATTTGAGTATTCATTTTCTTTGTACAGAAGACCAGCAGGAGGTCTGTAAAATGACTTCTTTTTACTAAGAACTACAGGATTTGGCCTATAGTTTTAGTGTAGATGAAAGAAATAATGGACTTCTTTGAAAAAACAAGAAAAATCAGGACCATTTTGTTCAATACTACACCACTGTTTCCAGTAATTGCCTTGTACAGTTTGCAAGTCTTTCCACTTTATGCAAATACTTTAACTTCTGAAAATCTCTTATAGCTGTGAGGTGGGGCCTTTTGAAAGAGGTGTTCTTTTGAAGGTTGGTGGGTCTCTTAAACACACGTTTTTTTCTTCAAAGTAAATCTTGTAGACTCCCTGTCACAAATCCTTCTTGTTAGGAATTCTGCTTGAAGAACTGTTTGAATTTCAATATCGGGCATTTCAAACAAATACATCTAATGCCTCAATACATTTTTCTTATGGTCAGTCAGTGGCCCTAAATAAGAAAGGGAACCTCTGATAATTTGAAATCTATTCCTAGCAACCCTTTGAAGAAAAAAAGAAAATAAAATCTGAGGTTTTTATAGTTACTCCTGGAAACTAAGAAAGGGAAAGTAACTGTAAAGTAAACTTCCAATTTTTGAAGCTGCTGAAAACAAAAAAAACCCAATCCCACCAAAAAACCTTTCAAATTTCAGAAACCAACTCCCCACCCCGTTCCCCAAGCACTTGGTGAAACTCTTCTGGTTCATATTTATGCAACGGTGTTAGAGAGTTATGGAATAACCTAGGCTAGCAAAACTCTCAGGACATCATCTACCTGTATCCCTTGCTTAGAGCAGGGCTTACTTCAATGTTAGTTGCTCCCAGCCTTTTCTAATTAAGTTTTGACTCTGAGGATGGATGCTCCACAGCTGCTCTGGGCAGCTCATTCCACTAGATAACTGTCCTTGTGAAATTTTGGTTCTTAATATTGAGACATAATTTTGCTTGATGCAATTGGTACCTGTTGTTCCTCATCCTTTCATTTTGCACCTCTGAGAAGTGTTTGACTTTGTCTTCTCTATAACCACCCACCAGGTAGTTGAAGACAGCAATAACATCCCCTTTTAGCTTTTTTTTTTTGTCTAGACTGACAAATTTAGTTTTCCCATTCTCTGCTTCTTCATCATATGCTCCAATTTCCTATACTTTTATAAAAAAGATAAACGAGAAGTGCAAAACTGTGTAACAGAAAACAATGCAATAACATATAGGTAGGTTTTTGTCTTGACTCCTAAATAGAGGAAATAATTAATTATAAGCATGTCTGTCATCATCAGTTTAAGCTGTCAAGTGAATAACAGTTATATTCAAGTTTTCTGTAGTGAAATCCTATTCTAGCAGATTTTACTGACTGCAGGACAAGGGGTCTGTTTTACACATTATGCAGGAGCGAGGCCATAAGGTTTTAAAGCATTTACCTCTGAATTTCTTTCTGTAGCTAAGAATGGCTATTGTGTTTGATATAATTTTGAAAATTCCTATATGCTCTAGTGCAAAGGTTTTGTAAGCTACAAATCTGGGAAGAGAAAAGGTACTTTTAAAGTTTGGATATGGAGAAAAAGTATATCATAATCTTAAGAAAACTTCATAATAAAAGCTAAAATTTTTGCTCAGTGTCTCTGTGCAGTTGTGGACATAAGGAAGTACATACTTCACCTTGGATTTAAAACCTTTAGCTATAAGACAATTAAGGGAGCACACAAATTACTTGAAAGCTTGTCTGGCTTATGTTGAATTGTTACAAGATTCCTACAGCTCAAGGACAGCATCTTGTTAAGAAAACCAGAAGTGAACTTGCTTCTTGAACTCCAGCCTCATTTTTATAGTCGGGGTCTCCAGGAAGGAGAATTATAAATCTGGAATGGTATAAAATCTTTTCCCATAATTTAAGGTCAAGCTATAAATCTAAGTTACCAGGTCTCTTGCTAGATATGTATTTTCTCTGTTTCTTAGAGCTTAAAGCTTCCAAGAAATGACCTTTTAAATGTTATCGACATTAATTTTAGCAGCAAATGTGAACATTCACCTTGCTGAGCTGGGCAGTATGAGTTGCTTAAAACAAGTATATGATCAAAGGTTTTTATGTAACATGGAACACAAAACACGTTCCATGTTACACAAACATGGAACATGTAAAGGATCCTCTTAGCCTGGTAACCTTTCCATCTAAAAATGGCAACTGCTTTGCAACTTCATACACGTGTGCATACTCATGTACATGTTCCTATATACACCTACACACACACACAGAGGATCCTGTTTATCATTGCCCCTTTGGAACACTCCTTGGGACTTCCCAAATGCCGGTACAGCTGAGTGTAGAGCATAGCAACCTGACATCTAGATGAAGCTGGATATAGTGGCGCACGTTGTACCAGCATTCATGCTTTCTCTGCTGAGATTATTACCAGCATCTTGCTTTCATCTGGAGAGCTGTGAGTGATTGCCACTTCTTACTTCATGATCTGCATTTCTCCTCTGCTTTCCTCCTCCCACTTCCCTCCCACACACATTTGCATTGTTCATCCAGAACACGTGTGCTGCACAGAGCCGGATTAATGAAAGCATGCATTTCCCTGAACAGTAGTATGGTTAGGGGACATCCGGTGAAAACAGAAAGACGCTGTCAGTGCTTGCCCCCAGCTTAGGAGAAGGACAACATAGATCTCTGCGCTAGTAATATAGTATGTCTTCCAAAGATGAAAATGTTCAAATTATGCCAAAGAATGCTGCAGAAATGGCCATAAAGCAACAGCTATGGCTTTCTAAATACAGAAAACCTAGCTTCACACCTCATTAGCTGCTAAGGGAAGGAGGCAATACTAGCAGCTGTGAATAGAATAGGTAGGTCGAAATGTGTGGTTAAACTACAAGCCAAAACACACTGAGACATAACACTCATCCCATCAAATGTACTGCTGATAAGTGGTATTAGGGAGGGCTGTCTAATGGTCCATTTTGTTCTGTACAACATGTTCACATCCTATCTTGTCGACTGGAAGCAATCAACAAGCTGAAAGAACAGCTGGGGGCTGGGCAGAACGAGAGAGATACTCTCAGCACTTGAACTGGACAGAACTTCAAATTTCTGCACACTTCTGCAACCCCTCCACTGCCCCAGAGCAGGGTTCGTTGGTCCTGCAGGACCTGGGAGTCAGTGTCATGTATGCTTTAGTTCAGCACAAACTTCAAATCATCCAATGTATCGTGACAAGAGCTAAGAAACCAGCTTTAGAAGCTGGTTAGAAGAACCCGAGGCGACTGACTGAAAAAGTTTTGCTGAATCTTTAAAGCAGTCCTTAGGTGAGGATTTGGGTATATTTATCTGTCACTGTACTTTTCTACTTTCAGTAAGAAAATGCTGGCTCCTGTGGCACTTCAGATACAAAGCCAGACTGGTGACAAGGAGCTCGGTACCTCTCATGTACAGAATGAAATCCAAGATATTAATTAGATTGTCCCCAAAGGACCAGCCTTTTCACCCAAACAATCCAAAGGTAAGAAGGCATGCACTGACATAAAAGGTTTCAATATGTTAAATTGAGGTTGGGGAGCCGGGGCCTGGATACCAACACTGCTGTTTTCAGCTCCCGGAGTATTTCTTAACTTCAGGGACCTGCAGTGGGCTGCATCAAAATGCCTTAGCTGATCTCCAGAAAGTCCGTCTTCAAAGACATCTACCAGAGACAACATCAGCAAAACTGTGGCTTCACCGATATAGCTTGGATTTCACTTAGCCAGAAAAGAAGTGTATATTCAGACCCTTGGTTATGAATTTTGCTACTCTGCCCCATTGCTGGGCCTTGGTAATTACCATACAGGAACCAGAAAGTGAAACCAGCTTGGAAAGCCGAGAGCAGCATCACTTTGCAGGTCACGCTGAGGCAAAAGCAGAAAGCAGTAGTCAGGAGTTCTTGTTTTTCAGTTATATCAACTTCAGTTACATCTTTTTGGGGCCTAGTAGCCTTAATCTGACAGTCCTGAAAACACTGCTGATCATCTTTCACAGTGTAACTGACAGTAAAGGCATTAAATGTATCTAATATTGCAGTTAAACGAAACTTGCTTCCAATATGTAAACTATTGATAAACACAGCATAAAAAGTAGTATCAGCAGTAAAGTAGTTTAAGTGGGTATTTGCTTGGATTCAAGGTAGATAATCTGTTTGACAGGACTTTTAGTTTTTGGTTTTCCTTTTGAGCTTTTGCTTGATCATAAGCAATTTTAAGAGGTTTTGAAGATTGGCGTAGATCATTTATAAAACTGGTTTTACACGATTTAACTATTGCAGACCATGCAATGCAAACTATTTTTTTCCTTAATTAATTTGAATGTTAATGAAAGCAAAAAACTCTCTACAATAGGTAAATAAGTAAAGATGCATGATCTTCAGATAGTTCACATGGTTGGATGGTTGTACAAAGAATATGTACATTTTCAGCCTGCTCAACTTTCATACACTGAGCTAGGACATGTATCAAAACCAGACTTTTCAGAACCACTTTTTCTCTTCTTGTTATCCCTTGGAGCAGAGGCCACTGTGGAAACAGCAGAGAAAAGCTCTTCCCGCCTCATCTTGGAACTTCTCTTTTTCTCACCCTGCTTATGTTCCTCATGCAAACAAAAGGGAATGAAGACTGAACTCCCCAGCTCGCCCCAAACTCAAGGGTTTAATGTGAGCTCGGTTTCCTCAGGACTGGTATTTGGTGCTCTCACTGTCCAAATATTGTAGTAATATGCGAAAGATACTGTTTCCAGGTAGAAGGAAGTGTAAGTCTGACCTTAAAAGTCTATGATTTAAGAAGGAGAGCTATCTGTAAACTGTAATGAGAAAGTTTAGATGTCAATAGGTATTTTTTCAGGCTGATGTTGGAAACTTGGAGAAAGGAAGGTTCTAAGGGCAAGGAATAACACAAAGGATTTTGTGGGTCAGAGACAGTGGAGGGCACGCTCGTCTTATTTTATTCGCTAGCATCATTTGTCTTTTCCTGTTTGCAGTGGAAGAAGGAAAGGAAAATAAACAGTTTAATTGCTTTTTTAGAAGAACTTCTTTGTGAATCTGTATTGTTCCATAGTGGTTGGTCTCTTCCACCTAAAATGACAGAGTGCTGGACAAGGGGGTAAAATCTGTCAGAAACTTCACCCCTCCAGAATGTGTCTCTATTGATCAGTGTGGGGCAAGTTGCTGAACATCAGCAAACTGAAAATAAAGCTGGGATGTCAAACTGAAATGAGGTTGATATATTTTTCAGTATAACTTTGTCTGAAGAAAAAAAAAACCTTCTTTTTCATTTACCAGTTTACAGGCTTGATAGACTGACTTTGCTCTAGGAACTGGCCATGTTTAGCTAAAAAGCTTTTCTTGTTTTGCATAAAAACCAGTTTTAAATAATGCCTCTGTATTTTAACCCAGAATTTCATAAAATCTAAAGCGGATCTTCTTATGAGAAGAAGAAGATGACAGACAGAGCCTCTTGCCAAATAATTGTTGCATGGAGTTTCATCTTCTGTGATATTTCCTAACATACTAAGTATAGGAAATAACACTTGCTATAAGGCAGAAAGAGGATGTGTAAATATTTTATGCTGATCTTGGGAGGGGGAGAGAGCATTACCGCTGTTAGTATGTCAGACTGAGCTTGATATGGGAAAAATGAGCTATTCTTTCTATGCCAGAATTTATATTGCTAACACTGTCACTTTTTAAAACAAACTGAAGAAACAATAGTGATACTAGGCCTTTTTTTCTCTTTGACAGAGACTAGATTTTTGGCAGTGTACACATGAGCACAAATTATAAAATTAGCTGTTGTGAAATTGTGATATTTCTTTGTGAGACACGTGAAAGGGTTTTTTTCTTGAACTAAAGGAAACTGATACCTTGTTTTACTCTTGTTGAGATTCAATTATTTACATACTCTGAGAATTCCAGGTGTTTTGGGAATATCACAGCATGGACTGTTTCATCATGATAGATTACAAGCTTCCCCTCCTCCTCCTCAGCCATCCTCTTTTGGCTATTTTTGGCTATTCCATTGCGTTGTATGCAGGGAACATATTGTATGTGTTTATAAGGCCCCAGTGATATGTTTCTTGAGCTTTTCTGACACAATTAAAATAGCCAATTTGTGCTAAATGTCTTTTTATTTCAGAGTGTTTAATTTCCCAATGCTGTCTTTTCTCTTACCTCTCTTTAAATCACTCAAGTATTTACTTGGCTCTTTGCCACAATTTGTGTCTTGCACAAGAGCCTACTGTTTACCTGGCTGTTACTTTGAAAGTATATATTTCCAATATTTCTGCACCTCTGTTAGCTGACTTTAATTATGCCCATTAACAAGAAGCGATAGAAAAGCATTTGAAATTACATAAATGACTTTATATAATACTTATTTTAATCCTTTTAATGAAATTGAAATGCTTAAGTGAGTCTCTCCTTCACTTTTGCTCAGATTTATCTTCTGCAGTTCTCATTCAGACGAGACACCAGTCTACCCAAGTAGGACAATTTTCACTGAACTTTCTGAATACTGTAGAAATTTGGAGAAGGCCAAATGAATATGTGATCTAAAAAGACCAGTCGGACCATCTTAAATTTGGTAGGTCTGAACTGCAGATCTCATTTTTCCTGAATAATCTGGTATTGTCTTCAGTTTTTCTCTTCCATTGTCATTTTTAATCTGCAGTAAATGTTTTCTATGTCCCAGGACAAATAATATTCTTGATTAAAAGAAAGGATAAAATCAGTATGGAGGTAGCAGGGAAAATGAGAAGGCTGATAGTTCGGTAAATTTGGATTTAATATAACTATTATTGCAGACAACTAATCAATTTGAAATATTTTGACGAAGAAGTACATATAACATGCAGCAAGTAACCTTCTTTCCATGCTACTGCAATGCAGCTCATGTATTTTTTACTTCTGCCCTCCACCCTTCCCCCATTTCTTACCTGTGTTGTCGATTTTTTTTTTTAGCACTTCTACTAAAAGAGCAAATAAGCAAGGTACATGGACTTTCACGAGACTGAACAGGAAGTGTTTCTGGGACAATACTTTAAAAATATATTTTAGAAGTGTATGTCCCAGGATGTAGCTTCATGGGATTTTCAATGTTACAGAAGTCTTTTTATGCTACAGAAACTTCTCAGAAAAATTTGTCTCTACTTATAGTGAACTGTCAGTGTTTCCTTCCAGTTTTGATAACTCTCTTTAAAGAAGCTTTGAATTTACTGCCAGTGCTAATTACTTTGTTGTTTTTATAGTGTGAGAATAAACAAAGCCAACCAGTGTATCTTTAGACAGACTTTTTCTGAGTATCAGCATTATGAACTTGCCACATTTTAAGATGGCTTACAGTGTGTGTGTGTGAGAAACATATAAATTGAAGAGCTTACAGGCAGGGAAACTGGGGGAGGTAGATGTGACATAGACCCTGATGTGCAAAGTTAAGTCTGTGGGGACAGTCTGATTTCCTAACTGTTTCAAATTCAAAGATGAATATTATGAGTTAAGATTATAGAAATCTTTTGGACTCTTTTAGCTTTATAGCAGTAGTTTCTTGACAAGCCACTGAGGAAGAAGTAATGCCTGCCACATGCTTATCTTTGGAGATGTCTATCTAACCCATTTGGACAGCCCCAGAGAGAAAAATCATGTCAAAA
Organism: Pelecanus crispus; assembly: GCF_030463565.1. Classification (NCBI taxonomy): domain Eukaryota; kingdom Metazoa; phylum Chordata; class Aves; order Pelecaniformes; family Pelecanidae; genus Pelecanus; species Pelecanus crispus. Next base: position 58,793,863 of record NC_134647.1, read on the forward strand.
TGTGGAGAAGGGTAAGAGATGGGCTATCAGAAGTTGACCAACAGCATCACTGTAAGCAGACCAGCCTTCTAGGTAAGTATTTGTGGTTTATGCTTGTATATACCTTGCTCAGAGGCATTTTTGTGCTTCTGTACCATAATGACTGCAATCAGCTGTAGGAATACATTTCCATCCAAAAATTAATCATAGTTTGGATGTTAGGAAAGCATTTGGTGTAAAGTTATCCTGTATCTTATTGGAAAAATGAACACAAATACTCTTGGATATAAGCACTGTCATCTGACAGATAGCAGAACACTAGGAGGACTTGTAGACAACAGCATTGTATGACAATGAATCTGGCATCCTAGGTGGGAAGCAGTCCAGGTGGAAGCAGAACACAATGCTAGAAGCAGACAGTACGTAAGTTAACGTCACAGAAGATACCTACTTGGGAAAAACTGAAAAACGGACAGAGAACTCACAGAAAACAAGCTGGTCTACTCATTTACAACACAGACTAACCAGCAGTTAGCTCAGAAGTACCATATTGTAGAAAGATAGCCCAAAACACAGGTTCAGTAGCCTACCCTGACACTGGTCCTGGCTTGCTTAAAGTTGTGCTTTAAAAAAACCCAAAAGTCCCCATCTTATTTGGTTATTTCAAGCACTAGCTTCAGAATGAACAGACATGTCTTTAAGTATGCTACAGAGCACACAGGAAACAATGTCCAAGAGATAAGGGGATGTCCACTGAACTGCAATGAAGTATGTAAGTGCTGTTTTGAAAGGATGGAAATACTTTGGGAAAGATTGTTTCAGTAGGCATTTTCTTCTTTTTCTGTGTGGGTTCTTTTTTGTTGTCTGGTGTTACTGTTGCTTTGACTCATGTTCTGTCAGGCCTTCTGCAAACATGGCACCACTATGACTTTATGGTGCAGGTAAGACAGCATTTACTGCAGTGTGTCATATAGTTGTGTATAATTTTGCATATAATTTGAGAAAATTAACTAGCAGACACAGATTAGCTAATAGGAAGCAATCAGCAAGCAAGTAATCAGTTTTGCTTAAGGCAGGGTGGATTTGGTGAAGGTAATAGGGGGGGATCCTGCCCAGAGGGAGCTTATTTAGCACCTCCAGCTGCAGTACTCCTCCTGAGTTTCAGCGTGATTGCGCAGAGCACAGCTCCCTGCCTGGCATTCAGCTTGCTGCTTTTTAAAGCTGTGGTTGCTCATTTGCTGAGACAAAGTCATATGAGTTTCTATAAGAATCTAGAGGTTAGCACTAGGAGAAATGAAACGGGAAAAAAAAGAAAAAAAAGAGAATCAGACTAAGGGAAGGAAAAATCTGCCATTGTTGAAGGGGGCTTCTGAATGAGAGTTCAACAAGGAGTGGTCCATGGGTGGCAAATATTCAAATAAATGTTGCCCCTCCTTTTCATTTTCGCTTTCAAACTGGATGATGGAAGGTTATGAAGAAAAGACGCTGTGGGTAAAAATGTTTATTTGATGTTTCATAATGTGAAACAAACTCATTCATTGCACAATGTTTGAATGCCGTATACGAAGATAAATCCTGAGCTGTTCTCAGCATCCAGCACTCATTCAAAACCAGGAGGAGGAGCAGATATTCAGCACAAATCTGACTCAGTGCTTATGGGTATGCTGCCGCTGTCTAAGGGCAGCAAATTCTAAGGGGGCACGTTCAATGGAGCTATTCAAGAACACCCATTTCACAATAACTGTGCCTAGTGTTATCCTGGAATGATTTTATGTGTAAGCAAGAAGTAAGTGCCTGGCACTTCTGAGAGCTTATCATAGACTTATGATCATTTTGGGCCAGATTGTGAATAGTGCCTCAGGGATACCAAAATACGATCTCTGTCCTGAGCAGGTACAGCACAATCATGCAGGCAACATATGAAGTGAAGATGTCAAATCACCATTGCTTGAGGGTTGACCGCAGCATAGCAGTATGCCTGCACAAAAAGCTGTATTGTTTACTCTCGACCTTAAAATAATTTGATTCAATGTGACATATTAAGTAAAAATGTTTTCTTTCTTCAAGAAATAGTTCTTGGCAATTGCAAACAAGCCTGAAAAAGTATGTGCAAAATGAATTCTTTAGCAAATATTCAACATAGATTTAAGAACATTATAACATATATTCTTTAGCATGATCAATGTTTTCACAGTAAGGCTGTCAAATTAATTTTACAGGATGAAATGCATTATGGAGGTACCCGCCTTGATGTGTGCCTTCAGATTCTGTGGAACTGTTTAATTCTGATGTGCAACCTTGGCGAGCGTCAGTGTAACTGAGCTGAGCCATAAGATCTGACTTCCATGCAAGTAAAATTATGCAAAACTAAAAAAGCGTGCATAACTTTAAATCCAAGCTATGTATGGAATATGTAGAGAATTTAATTTTTATTGAATTAAATGCTCTGTGCTTTATTCTTTCAAGGCCTGTGGACAAAAAGAAGACAAAAGTGGCTTCTCAACAATACATTTCTTGAGAAAACTAATTTATACAACATTTTGTAAACATGTTAACACAGAACAGCATCAGGTTTAGGTACCAGTGGAGAACACCGTTTCCTGAATTAAAACAAACAAAGCAAAACAACCCCCCAAAAACCCAAAACCAACAACAACAAAAAAAAAACCAGTACCAACAAAGAAAACCAAAAAAGCAACACAGTTAAAATTTGTGATGAATGCCAAAGTGACACCATATTGATATTGAGAATCTGGACTTGGAAGTTGTGTTGGGCGAGGAAGATGAATGCTCCATTGTTATTTCGCTAAACTCTTAGGGAAATGAACGCAGGGTGAAACCGAGCAGCATGAAATCACCTGAAGAGAGAACAAAGAGAGTGCAGTTTCATTGGTATCTTTCGGTCCCAGTTCCTTTGGCATTCAACACAGCAAGCACCAGGAATGATAGCTTTTGGGTGGCACAGACCCTGCAGGTGTTAGTATGCAGGGTAAGCATGGTTATTGTTTGATACCTGATGGCAGATAGCGGGTGGCCCAGTCTTTTGGGGGCAGCTTGCAACAATCCAACCTGAGACACAAATTTATTTGCTTGTGGCTATATGAAAATGCTGCTCATACCCTGGTTACTACTACTCCTGCCTTCCCTCCATCCTTCCAGTCTGTTTCCTCCTAGCCCTGTGGTACCAGGCAGAGAGGGGGAACTATTTGGGGAACTCTGTGTGGGGTGAAAGAGGGGAGTCTCCAAGTCACTTGCATGGAGTGTAACGCTTACAGAGTTCATGCTCTCCCTGCCTCTACAGTAGATAGTAGTGGTTTTTATGGCTGTTCCCTACTTTCCTCTACCCTTCATTGGAATGGGAATCAGCTCCTTGGCTTCTCCCTGAAGAACAGTAAGAGATTTTTTAGGTGCATTAGAATTTGATAGAGTTGTTGAAGGGCAGAGGTGTCGTGTGTTCTCTCTCCATCACGCACACACGCACAGACATCACTGTTACTTGGAGGGAGGAAATGAGGCAGGAGTCTGTACTGAAAAGAGCAAGATGCCACACCCCCTGAACTGCCTCCTAGTAAAGCTATTGTAGAGCAGGGAGCTATAGAGAAGTGTTTATGTTTAGCCCACAGGGGTACCTTTTTACTCTCCAGTCATTGCTTGTCCTTTCTGTTTCTTAGATGTATTTGAAAATGCTGTCGCCCCTTTTTGCAGGTTTCCCACTTGAGTACAATTGCCTTCATGGGTGACTTCATTCCCTGTGAGCTCCTGCACATCAGGTACAGCCCAGGCTGTCCATTTGGGTTTTTTTCAAAGTCGGTGAAATACTCTGGGAAAGGAAATCTGCTTAACCACAGAATCAAGCATGTTCAGATGAATTTCCTCTTCCTCTGCCTTTCTTTTACCTACACAGTGTGGTAAGACCTGGCCAAGCAGGACCACTGCTAAGTAATGATGCTTTCAGAAGAAAAAAATGTGAAATGCTTTGTGTAGTAGTGTTTGAAAGTCACACCATGCCCAGTGCACTCTGTAATCTGATGCCTTTGCGCAGCACAACTGAACAAAACAGAGCTACAGAAACGCGTCCTGGTAAAAAGGAAGTTGGCAGTGACTGTGGAGGCTATTAGAGATCTTGGTCTCCCTCAGCAAGCTCTAAGATTGTTTGGGATCTGGGCAGAGCTTTTGCACTGTTAGGATCAGTCACTGAGTAACTACAGCATTTCTGCCTGATGTGTTAGGAGAGATCGCGCAGGAGGATGGGCGTGTGTAGTGGTTTGAGGATCACAACTCCTTGCTCCAATGCTGCAGTCTCATTAGCAGTGAGCGAACCAGATCTCCCTCCTGGCTTAACCAGGGGGACAATTGCCTAGGGCTAAGACTCAGCCCTGGGAGCAGGAACCAGTTGCCCTCCCCTTTCCCCCATTTAGGGAAAAAGTGTAGGGCTAGCACTGAAAGGTCCATCTGTGCTGAGACTCCTCTTTCCTGCTAACTCAAGTCACTGCCAAGAACAGTGGATATGTGGTTAGAAGGGAGATACTTCCCTGCCAGAAGGGGACTCTTGGTTCAAGGGCTTGTATCAAATGCTGTGAGCATTTATGAGACCTAGCCAAGGACTATAGAGGTGGAATAGAAAGAGAATTGGGAATGAGGATTTGATGATATCTTTATCATCATCTCCTTATTCAACAATTAATATTCTCATGTGGGACATCTGGGTCATGTGTAAATCAATGCAAATCAAAAACAGTGGGAATTTTCATTGCATCTTTCCATAGAATAATTTGATTTTTCTCCCTCCTTAGGTCATCTGTTTCAGAAATCCGTTGCAAAGATAGAATATCTGAATATACAGAATCTAATAGTAAGTTTCTTTGAGACTTAATTTCACTCTCACAGTAGAGCCAAACGTTTTTTGGTGATTATCAATGATTGTCAATCAAACCCAGTTGCGGTGTATTTTAGGTGTTGAAGCTGAATATAGCCGACGTATATTCCTGTAAACTATTAGCTAGTTCTGAAATGCAGCCATTTTATGTGTCTGTTATTTCTTGTGAGTTTGTTTCATCTGTTTGCTTTTCCGATTTTTAAAAAAAAAAAAAAAAAGATTTAGACTAGGTCTGGGATGGTTAATTTATCTGCAAATATCTGGTAGCTTCAGCATAGAAATATTTTCAAATGGCATAATTAGTGTCATATAACAAATATTTATGTCATAAACCACTTTCGTACAGAATGAATCTAATTATTTTATGATTATGATTTCAATGTATTTTCATGTAAAATTATGTGAATTGCTTCATAACAACATTTGCAACTCATCTGGAGCAAGGACATATTGCTTACATTCTTTCTACTTTGAATTCCCTTTCTTTTCTCTATATTTCAAGGGCTCTATTCTTTAAATTTTTGGTATTTGTGATCTTTTCCAAAGGCTTCAGTTGTAAATTGGAAAGAAAACTAACTGGTTCTGGAACTTCATATTTTTAGAATTTTATTGCAGTTGTGATATAATTACCCTTTGAGCTGCTGTTTAACTGCACAGAGTATGGAGTGATTTATGGTAATTTAACAAATCTACTGTATTGCAAGATAGGTGAATCAGACAAGGCAAGATTTGCTTCTTACAGGTTTTTTTTTTTTGTCGTTTCTTTGTTTGGGGTATTTTGGCTCTTTTCATAACTTACAAAAGAGAGAGACTTCCAAAGAGATGGGTAACTTAAGCATCCACACATGTTTTAATATTATTTTAGAAATCCTTAATGGTACAAATTGATGGTTCTGCCTTTGATTCTTTCCAGCGCGGGGGAAGTATACCACTATAGTTATATACTGACATAACCATTTGACTGATTAAAAATTTAGGCTGTGTCCTGAGAAAGGATTTATTTTAATAGCCCATTGCTTACTCTGCAAGTAAATTAATCCCCTTCCACTCCTCTCCTCCAAAAGTGTGGTTTTGGGTTTATCCTTGGGAAGAAGACTGCAGTTTTTGTTTGGGAAAAGACTTCATTTGTTGTAATGGCCTTAAACCCATTTGTGATTAATTCTGGCTGAGCCACGAGTAGGAAATAATATATGGGGTGTAAGTACATCAGTGTAGCCATAATATATTAATTTATAGAAAGCTGCAGACTGAACCTATGTGATATGAAGCTCAATATAAGACAATGAGTGTAAAATCCCACTATGGCATCTTAGTAAGTATTGCTTTCGGCACAGGTCTGAACCACACTAGAACTGAAGTTTCCATACTTTGTAGTCTGGTATTTGGCTTGCTCACAATGCAGTGATCTTAGCTAGCAAAACCAAGCAATCTCTCCTTGACAGAAGAGTGAAACAGAAGAGCTTATATCCTGGCCATCAGCCAGCCCTACATTGTAGGAATTTCCCCTTCAAACCATCTTCTCTTTCTTTTTCTGGTGCAACTGCTTTTATGGACCATGTTTTCCACTCAGCAAGTCTACAACAACCATTTCCTGACCTTCCCTGTGGCTGAGAGGAACTAAACTGCTCTCCTTTATTAATCAGTAGAGCTGAGATTGCTCTGTCAGTTCTGAAGTCCTCCAATACAGACAGCTTTATATCCCGTGACATTTAGGTTTTTCTGATTAATGAAAATGCTGGCAGAGTATACTGATTCCCTTTGGCTGATTCTATGTTTTTTGCTTAAATCTGAACTTTCTTTTGTGCAACTTCTAGCTTTGTGTATGTAGTTGAAAATTACCTGCTTTCAAAGCCTTATTATGAGGGGAGAAATCTTGAGAGCTTTCGCTTCTTGTCACACACTTACTTCCTCCTTCTTAGGACAGGTTCGCAGCTGTTTTGAGGACTTAGTGACTCAAATGCACATGGCATCTCTCAGTAAAAACATTGGCTTCTTAATTAGTCTTTGAAAAGCCAGTGTTTTAGTACCACGATATCCTTTATTTCTTCCTCAGTTGTCCATATAGACAAATGTCAAATAGACTACTGAGATTTGTATTTCACATGCACTGCAAGCAGATGGAATATTAAAACATCTGAGACTAATCTGAAATCAAAGACACAATGTAATTTCTGTGAAGATGTTCTCTCTCAGTTACAGGGCAATGGTTTATTGCCAGAAAATGGGCTCTGAAATAATTTGCTGATTGACAGATCTGCTCTTGGAAAGAGAGATTTTTCTTAGCACTTCACTGAGACGATATATGGTTTGAGTCTCTGAATCCTCCATGAGTTTCATTAGTAACTTTGGTCGGTAATTTTAACAGTTGATGGTTTCTCAACTGTTAAATGAGTGTAATAATATTATACCCAAATGGTATGATGGCTAGACTGTGTGATGTTATCACTAAATAATATATATGATATATTGCAATATTGAAGTGCTACGGAGGCTATGTAAATATCACACAGCCAGAAAAGGTCTACTGTGCAGGAATTTGTCTTGTGGACACACCTTGAGAAGTTGAGTGCAGGTTGTATAAAAATTCTGCCGGAATGGAGCCCAGTTCTTGTTGAGAGCCTTTACCTGAAATTCTCCACAGGATATCATGCGTTCTATTCATGAGATGGCACACTTCAGCCCTTTTGTTGTCCTGGTTTTGTCTAGGATAACAGGGACTAAGATGTCAGTGCAGCAGACAACGTGTGGCTATAGTCCAGATGCAATTTGTGACAACTCCAGGATGATGAAGTTATTGTATATCAAAGCTGGAGTCTCTGGAGTGTCAGAGTGATATCACTATGTCAGTTTAGTTCTGAACATACATTTACATTATAATTATTGTTACAGCCAGTTTGTATAGAGACATACTGCTTAATAGAAGCTAAGATTTTGGCCTGTGTTATAAGACTTGACTCAAAGTTGGTTGTGTAGAAGCTGGGTTTCATCTCACAAGGAGTTTGATTCACTCATGTCATCTGTGAATTACTGTGTGAATTTGTGCAACATTTTCCTGTGTGATGCTTAGGAAGTCTCTGAAAGACCTACGACATGAAGAGTAAGCACAAACACATTCTCTTCCCTTCCTTATCTGCTTTATGACAGGATTCTGCTGGTTCTTTTAAAAGCTTTGAAACCTCCAATAAGAGAAGCAATCCCAACATTTATTCCATTTGTAATCTACTGTATAATGGGCATTTGTTATCAAGTTGTTGAGTACTATTTCAGTGCATGCATTGAGGGGAAGTGTCTTTGGTGTACCTTCCATCAACTCCAGGAAGGGGACCGCAATGCTCTGGCACTATCATGGTAAAGAATTGCATTGAGCTATCTAATTAGGCACTGAACATTACAGAAAACAGAATTAGACTGCCTCTGTCCATTTGTAGTATATTACTGTCATACCTATAATTGCATTCTTGTGGAAAGATTCAGAAATATGTCCCATGTTTAAAGGGTTTTCATTTAATCAGCAGTCACTTCACTTGAGGATGCATCTTCTTATGAAGGCCTTGTTGCCAATATAAGGGTTTTGTTGACTGATGGTTTGGGTTTCTTTTTCTCTCAACAGAAATCTCAAGAAGCATCCATAACATAGAAGGGACTCAGTGAATGTATGCAATAGAAAAGCGAACATGAAGAGAAAGAATGACTATCTGTTAAATCTAGTCCTTTGAAAAGTTAAGTCTTGTTTAGCTCCTTAGTAGAAAGAAATAGCTGAAAATATCTATTTCGTTTGAATTAAGGAAGCTGAGCATTACTGCAGCAACTTAAGAAAAAACCTCTTGACTTCCTGGAAACTGAAAGAATTTTTTTTTAAGAAGTAATTGTCTCTGACATCACTAAACTGTATAGCGAGTTTGCGAGTGGTTAGTTTGGGGCAACAGAGGAAGCAACTCCTTCACAGATAAGCAGGCAGAGCAATGTATGTGCCTAGTTACTCTCCTTTTTGGTTCAAGTTTTGCTGAGAAATTCTTTTGCAGACAGATAACACTTCTTTTGCTTTCCAGAGAGAGACACATGCTGTTTCGTAAGGATACGCCTGATTTCCAGAAATAACCATGGTTTTGTGGCTTAAACTCTTAGCATTTGGCGTTTTATTTCTGAGACAGGATGCTTTTATCAAAGGTAGGTAGCAATTCATATTTCTTTCTCTCATTTTGATCCCTTAATGTCTTCTGTAGAAGTAAAACAAATGAAAAGTTTTGCCAAGTGGAGAAATGACATCTTTGTTCAGAAACTAGAATGCAATTGTATGCGATGGTGTCAGAACCTAGATCAGGAAGATTGACGCATAATGTACAAGGCTAAAATGTCTTCCGCATGGTCATACGTGAGAGTTATACGAACCATTTTAGAAAAAAAAAATAAAAATCTGTAGTTGTATTTGAAAAAGAATACATTTAGCTCTGTTACGTGAACCTGGTCGATACAGTCTTTATGTTTGGTTTCATCTGACGGTGCAGTATGTTGTTTTCTGTGTTTAAATCATTCAAGAAAAAAATCTTCCCATCCATTTTAGCCACTCCCTGATCTCAGAATCTGCTTACAGTTCCTCAAATTTTGATTTTTACTGCAGTGGGGTCAGTAAAAAAATCTAAACATTTTAAGTTAGTATCTACAGTTGGGAAATTACTTATTTTATATTAATTTTATAAAATATAAATTATTTATTTATTTTCTAAAAATTGCTTCTTAAAGAGCCTTCAGAATTTTTAATTGTCTCATTACCCCACTGCAGGTCAATTTGTCACTTGACTTTTTTTAATTTTATAAGAGAAAGATAGAGCCCAAGAGGTTGATCTTGTAAAACATGCTAGATGAGACAGACAATGTGAGTAGCAAGAAAAACAGTTAATTTTGAGGTAATACTTTATACAAAGACAAAAATGGATCTATGTTTGAGAAAATATTTTCTTGAGAAGAACATGCAGCATTCTACGCATATGTACCTTCTATCAGTTTATCTAGTTAATGTATTTTGGGATAGTTGATGGCACACACAAAAGCTTTTCTCTAAAGTGATGTTCACCCTAAAAAGTGGCTTGAAACATATATTCTGAAATAGCAGCAAATTATATGGAGGGCTGAAACCTCTTTTCACATACATTGAATTTATGCATGCTTTTGTCATCGTGTCACTATAGTAACTCCAGGTTTATACTGATGTAAGCAAGAAAACGATCTGCCTTTAGTTGGTAACCAGCTAAGAAGAGCATTTGAAGCCTGAGCATTAGGTCTCTTGTCCTTCAAAGTCTCTGAACAGAGGCAGCACTGAATAAATCCAGTTGGTAGCTGTTGGACATTATAAGAAAACAAGTGAATGCTGTACTGTAGAGGACAAGAACAAAATCTCTTGCTTGCTTTTCCTGTCCTTTTTTTTTTTTTTTTTTAATCTGCTGTCCTACTTTTTATTTTATAAGTCTGTCTGAGACTTCCCACCACTCCCTTTTCTCCAGAAAGGGCAGGTGACTGTCTGCTCTCTCAGCCACCTCCACAGTCAGTCAATGTGTTAGCTAACAGAGAGGGCTGGAAGACAGAAAGAGGGGTAACAGTATTTTATTTCAAGTAATAGTTATTTTTTTCTGTCCATACACAGTAGTCTAGCTTGAGCCAGTTCTTCTCTACATACTTCTACTAAACAGAAGAGCCTCAAAGAAATAATAAGCTTTAACTCCTCTCTAGTACACTTAAAACAATTAACAGTCTCACACTGTAGTATCAAGCACTCAACCTCACAGACCTTGTTTTCACCATGTAGTTTGGTGCAGAGATTGATTCTCCTGTCGGGGTGACAGAACCATTATACTTCATCTTTGCTGGGTAGATTACTCTGCCTCATAGCTACAGAAAAGAAAACCACAGAAAAGAAACTTTGCTTCCATTTAGAAAGAAGAAAAAGAAAAGCTTGTAGGACTAGCACTTTTTTTTCCATTAGGTCATTAATTCAGCTTCCTTCCCCACCCTCCGCCGAAGTATTAGCAATTTGACAGCTTTCAAAAGCCTTCACCCACTTCTGAGCCACTTCCTTTCTTTCAGGAAACTAAATAATTGCTTGATAGTTTTGGGTGTGACTTTTTTATTTTCCAAGTTAAAAGTACCAAGCTTCAGCAGGCACCTGAAATCTGGGGCCATGCAGTCTCCATGCCCAACAGCTGTGGACGTTTCCACCTGGAAGTGTTATGTTTTCTTCGCACAGACATCAGCGTCAGTATAGCTCATCCTATGGCTTTGACTTTCTGTGAAAAGCTTTTTCACAGATTGGTCTATCCCTTTGGAAAGAGTCTGGCAGACCTAATTTTTAAGTAGTGGAACTTAGTAATATTGGCTCATTTTAGGATAAAGGATAAGGGGAATTGCTCTGGCAGGAGGACAGGTATTACGGTAGAAGAAACTGAAGTGAAGGCTTTAGAGTGCAGCCTCTGATGTTTTCCTCTTATGGATGCCCCACTGCAGGTTCTGTTTACGACTGAATCATATTCTTTTTTTCTAAGTGGTGCATGTAAGGCTTTCTGAAATACATACCCCAGAGTCCTGCACTCAGGGACCTCTTAATCATTTGAAACAAATTGTCTGCTTTTCACGTCTTGCATAGTTCCAATACTTTATTCAAAATCAACTGAGACAGAGAGTTTGTGTATGCACAGGGGCGCAGGCAGTCCTGCTCACTTCCTGGGCTGGCCAGATGCAAGCCAGTTCTAAACTGGAAGCCGTTCAGTTTTTTTTTGGTGTTGTACCTAAGCCACCAGCAGGACACATGTCAATGGAAGCACAGCAGCACACTAGCATAGCTACATGATTTCTGGGCTAGAATTAGCTACTTGATTTGGACGAAACATGTCATTTTCTTTACCCATTCACCTAGACCTGCACAAACATAACGAGCAGATGGCTGGGTTGTTGGTGTGTGTATTGATTATAACTGCAGATGGGGCAAGAGACATTGGTTCTGGGCTAATGCATTAATATACTTTCTTATATAGTGTGGAAAAGACATTTGCTAGTCATTCTGTATTCACTCATATTGGTATATTGACATACTGAGAATGTTTTACCAGTATTAGGTCTAAAGACACAAAACTGCCATGCAGAAGAGACCAGTTCTAAAGAAAATCCAGCTCTCGGTGGCATGGTATGTTGGAAGCACTTCCTTTAGTTTTATTTTTAATTTGTTGAACTTATGTTTATATATTTAGGTTCTGAAGAACAAATCAACAGTGAGTGAGTTAGAAACATTGCATATATGAGATAAGGCAGAAGAAATGGGGGGAGGAAACAGGATGAAGTGACTTTTCAAAATGTTCCTAGCGTCAGGAATCAAGCCCTGTTTTTCTGACTCCTGTGACCTATCTGCAGAACTGCCTGCCTCCCTGGTAGCATGTGTATGCGTTAAACAAGGAGGCAGTCTCCACACTGAACTTGCAAAACCATTGTACATAGTGCATGAAAATTATCCTGTTTTCTTTTCCTGTGCAGCTGCATTGTGGTGTATACTGTACCATGCTGGGAGCAAGGAAAGGAGAACAGCAGGCCATGAAAATGTTCTGTCCTCTGTTTATATTCTTGATCTAGTTTTAAGAGTTAATATTCATAAGCATACATCTGGCCCACCAGGAAGGCAGAGCAAATTAACCCACAGTGAACTCTCTGCTGTCATGGCTTGACTTCTCTTCGTACTCATTCAACTACCTCATTTAGAATTAGCTCAAGTGTCTCTGTATTACCCTGTGTTTTGCAGCACAGACTTGCCCTGAGTCTTGCCACTGTCATTCCCCTTCGTTTGGGTGGCTGTTCCTCCTGTGGTGCCAGCCCCAGGGGCGAGGACCGCAGGGGAGCGCAGCGCAGGGGTGGCTGCCGAGACGGCACCTGAGACAGCAGAGGAACGGGAGGCACTGCAGGGAAGTGTCGTGTGCTGGGCAAGGCTTGCTAGCATGAGTTTTAGCTCTTTGTGGCTGTGAGCGAACTGCTTTCAAACCCAAGCAAAAACATGTGTGTTACAGGAATGTAGCAGCTTAGGTAGGGCTGGACTGGATGTCTGTGCCCTGCTCAGGACAGACGTGTGCTTTGAGCTGGCTGTGACTGCCAGCCCAGCCTGGGATCCAGCAATTGTCCCTGAGCTCTGCTGCTTTCTGCATAGTGCGGAGATGTCCGTTGTTCGCATTTATTCATCGCTAATTATATATGACTAGAAATCAAGCAGTTATTTCTTTCAGGCAAACTTAGGAAGTACAGAACATCCAAAACGTTTTGGGGGGGAATAGTTTACTCTCTTCAAAGCTCGGTTTAGGCCCTGAAGCACTTATGTGCAAAAACTGTAAAACGTCTTAAAGTAGCAAAACTCTGACTACCTCCTGTAAATTTCAAGATTAAAATAACAGATACAGTTGTGAAAGCTGGTGTTTTTTCCCTGCAACTTTACTGTGCCTCAGACTGTTGTAGTCTGTGTCCTGATGTATTTCCAGGCTATCCATACACTTGCAAACAGATCTTGTTCACTGGTGTTTCAGTAACTGTTACAACATTTTATCTATTTCCAGGCTTCTTTCCCTTTCAAGTAAAGCAGTTTGGGGCCTTCAGTGCCGGGATTTTAGAAACTAGCTGTGAGCACTTTAGTGCCAGCTTACATTATCCATAGTGTTGTATAGCTAACAGGATCCACTTCTTTTCTTTTGTACCACTACTTTGCAGTACTGTTCTTCCAGTTATTCCCTCTGTGTCAGTGTCTCGTCGGCTAGCCTGCTTGCTTAGGTTTCTATTCTCTGGTTTCAAAGACTTCTCTTACAACCTGTCTGTTCTTCATTCATAATCCCACCACCCTGCACAGAGCTCTAGAGGTATCTTTTGTTGTGCATGAATGACTTTTTTTGTTGTTGCAAAAATGTGGACTCCATGGAGCAATATTTTTAATTGCCTTTTGAAATACATGCTTTTCCTGACAGAAAGAGAAATAATCAAACTAGTTCTCCAACAGAAAAAATGAAGCCATAAAATGAAGCTTTCTGTACAAGGAAATAGCAGTTCGTTAAATGAAGCATATATGTCCTATATGAGCTGAAAGATTTTACTCTCGGGGAAATGTAGTACAATACAGAGCCTCAGCTGAGATAGTACGAAAATATACGGCTAGTAAAGCATTTCCAAGTAATCGTATACATTGCAGAAGCTGTGAATGGAATATTTAAGATAGTATTAGTCCCTGAACTGTTTCTGGGTGCTTGTGAGTTAAGGCATATGTAGGTGGAAAAAAGGGTAAGATAAATGGCAGAGCATAGTCAAGCTTCTGGAATAAGATCTGAGAGGCAGAAGTCAGCTGCAGTCTAGGCTGTCTCAGAAACTCATGGTGTGAAGTGTTAAGTCATTTTCATTTCTCCAGATCTCAGTTTCATCATCTGTTAAGTTGAAGGTAGTAATGCTTACCTTGTTGCAAAATGTAGAGTCAAAATTCCTTAAATATTCTGAGGGATGCTTGTCTCTTGCAACCTGTAAACTACCACGAATTAATCTGAAGAAACTGATTGTGCATTAGAGTATTTTGAACAGTGTATCTGAGCAAAGAACATTAAAAGTGTGAAACAAATGACTTGTGCATAAATTTCTACCTTGTTCTTAGTCTTAAAACACAGGTGTTGTCAATGGGGAGCCAATACTTTTGTGCTGAGTAAGAACAACCCATACTGTGCTTAACTTCAGCAAATCTGAAATTCTCTAAAACATGATCATGTCAGCTGTAGTCTTCATTTTAACCAATGTTGGGTGAAATAACTGAAGTTGGTCAATGAGTCCTTGTGAGACACAAGAACAGGACTGCCAGCTTTTTATTTCCCATGTGTGCGGATGAGATGAGAAGATGTGCTAAATGGACCATAGCTGCAAAAGGCTTCATGTTACAAAGCATCCTCCACACTTAGGGCTAAATACAACAGAGAGTGAGCCTGTCTGGTAAATTAGGTGGTTTAGGAGTCTCAGTGGTAGCATTTATAAATGTAAACCAACCATTCTAGAGAAACGCAGGCCAAGCTGACTCTATCAGCATATGATTTAAAATCATATGATCGCATAATCGAAGGAAAGATGACCAATGTTGCTACTGCAGCAGTTTAGTTAATCTTCTTGAGATAGACCTCAGATGTCTAAAATGAATGCAGTATCACATGCGTATACACCTTAGAGAAATCTTTTGGTTTTGATGAGTTTTGGATAGGGTATCTGGAGGATTTCTTTATTCATATCACTTTTTCTTGGAAGAATTTAAATGATAATGAAACATATGTTTTTAAAATTATGTGTCATTTTTTTTACTTGGTCCCTGATGGCAGTGAGAGATTGTTGCCCTAGGTCTCTCATAAGCAGTATTCAGGTTCCCTCATCTCCAAATAATGTGTGTGGATGTGCATGCCTGTGCCATGTATCTGTGTGTGTGAATGGAATTACAACATTTATGATACTTGAGACTGCCCAATAAGTACATGAAAATACTTGGCCTTGTTTGCAGTTTTAATTAGTGCTCAACTGTGCTGCCTCAACAGAACTGAAAGACTTTTCTACATCCTCTGCACACCTGCAGTCTAGTGCGTTAGTCTGAAGTAGGAAATGTGGTTAAGGTTTGAGGGAAAGATTTGAAACAGCAGTAAGAAATATGCGTTAGTACAACTTAGTAGCATTTCTGATTTTGCTGTCCTAGTCTGCTAATCAAATGACTTAGAAATAAATGTTTCTGAGACCTGCCCAATACACTCACTCTCACTCTTAGAAAACGTTAGGAATAATAACAACTTAACCAAGTGTCAACTTACATACTTACAATTCAGAAGGTTTACAGTGGAATGGTGCTGAATATGAGGGAGGCAGTTCAAGGAAATGAATGTGAGATCTATACAATTATTTATCCTTGATACTAATGGATCAAGGTTTTGTAATACTTAGAGGTTTTGTAATACTCGGAGGTGAAACTTTCATAAAATCCAGTAATGTTTGGCCTCCTGAATTTAGCACTTCATAGTTTTCTGAAGATTGGCCAGTTTGGCTGTGAGGATTTAGAAGTGATAAAATAGGTAAGTTTTAATGCGTAGTAAGGTAGTATTTATAGAGGCATACCATTTATGGAAATCTTGTCTACAGATGCCTTTTGAATCAACGATACATCCTGGTATTAAGTTCATTAAGAAATCATAGAAGAGTTCAGGAGAAAAGGTCCCACAAAAATTCCAAGATTTGAGGATCAGATTATTCCAAAAGCTAATAAAAAAGCAACAGCTGCATTTGTCTTCCTGCTGTGATTAATGGTGGACTTAAGGGCCTGCTAAGATGCAGTTTTGCACCCCCCTGAATAAACAGACAGGTGTTTGGTGCAGTAGCTGGTTTAAGTTTTTGTGTTAATGTTGGGAAGAGAGGCATTTACAACATGGAAGTGATTCTGCTCCGGACATGTCAACAAGTGTGTCATCACTGCAGGAGTGAGCCTTAAATGGCAAGGGAAGGATTGCTTGCAAACCACAGATTCTAACAAAGCCTCTTCACTGAGCAATGAAGATATTTTAATAACACTGAGTGTGTTAGATATGCCATTTTTGCCTGCTCTCTCTGCAGTTGATGCTCTCTGTTCTCTTTGCAACAGAATTGCTGCTCACTTAAGTCTCACCTCAGTGGTAACGTCAGTGGAAAGTCTGAAAAGTCTTCCAAGTGTCTTACAGGATTTATTTTATCTTTGTGGTTTTTTACTGTATTTTGTTGAATTTGCCTTGGCTTTCTTTTAGAACAGGAAAATAAAGTCCACTGTTTTTTTTTAACCTACTGGGGGTCTTTGAGCAAACTCAAAGTTCTGCTTTCCTGTTAGCTGCCCTGAGAAAGTTGTTTGGAGGAGACACCCCCAGTTTTGACTGTAAGCTCCGAAACACTTGAACTTTTTTTTCATAGAAGAAAATGATCAGATTTTCAGAAGAACTCCATGTGTTGGTCGCTGAGACAATGTGAAAAATCGGAGTGTGCAGCCTCAAGTTAATCTTTTCCGAAACTGTTTCTGGAGTTGTGAATACTGAATGCTTGGAAAGTCAGGAAGGAGCTGCTCCCATGTGTGTGTGGCTGTCTGACCTGTGTGTACAGTAGGGCTAATGGCCACAGTCATGACCAAGCATTCATGTTGGGCCAGGTGCTGTACAAATGTAGGATGAAATATGATCTTGTCCTCAAAGGGTTTATGATCTGATTCTGGACAGCATGAATACTTCTTAAAAAGGAATGGTATAGAGGCAAGAGGAAAGACAGATAAGGGAAAAAGTAATAGTAGTCTTTCATTAAAAAAATAATCCAGCCACCAAGCCAGGAAACATGAAATTATTCTCTACCCTTAATTGGTTTAGTGGTGGACTTGGCAGCGTTAGGTTAATGGTTGGACTTGATAATCTTAAAGGTCTTTTTCAACCTGAACGATTCTGTGATTCTAGTATATGTGCCTAGCCAAAGAGCTTGCATAATCCCCTGTGCTATTTATTTCCTTTTCTGAGAAAGGGGCGTACAATATCTTATTCAAAACAGCATGCAACTGAATAAATTATTCCCTGGATCCAGAATAAACTCTCCTACATAGGTCCATGTATTGCAGGTCTCACATTGTGCTCTTATAACTTCTTTACGTGACAACAACTGATGCACATATTCCTGGAAGATAACTCTTAATGATAAAACTGCTGCAGGTAAAAACTTACGGTGCTCCAAAGCTCCTCTCTTGCTATATAGAAACAATAAAAAATCAGGTCACATACAAAGGCACTATATTTATTTACAATGATTATTTTCTCCAGCTGTTTAATCCTTTCATTAACATATTGCATTCTCTCACCAGTGAGTGAAATACGGTAAACAACAGAATGTGTAGATGATGTGTTACAAACACACACATGCATTCATTCTCTTGTGTGGGAGAGCATATAATCTCACCCCTCTGATTCTCAATTTTTGTAGCAGATACTCTGCAGGAGATGAGCTAACGTGAACAACATCTGTATATGGAAGAGAGGGACCACATTCTGTTCTGTTCAGTTCAGAATTTTTTTTATGTTGCGTTCAGTATTCTCATATCTCAGTGCTCATAAATAGTAATAACAATAATAAATAAATTTTGACGTGTAATTGACCTAACAGATTTATTTAGACTGAAAAAAAAATGCGCAGTATAACTCCTTCTTCTTGAAAAAAGCAAGGGGAAAGAAATACAGAACTTGTCTTCAGAGTTGCAGAGGATGACATCATGTGTCCTGAATATCAGATGGTGAACTCTGTAGACACAAGCTCTGGGAATTGCCTGCAATTAATTCAAGTGTGACCTGGATGCATATTACAGTATTGAATAGTTTTGAAATATTTATTGAACTCTGCAGAGGGGTTTTGTGGAATGGGTTGTGATTCATTTGTTGAGTTGGAGTTCAGGGTCATAAGGACTTTTGGGTTCTAGATGGCTGCAAGTTTGAGTGAAAAGATTTTGTTGAGAAATGCTAAGGGTTTGGAATGGCTGTGTTTTCTATTACAGTAGTTGATCATAAGATACAGCTGTGAGTAGAGTCTTGAATGAAGCTGATGTATTGTGTAATAACTGTTTAATAATATTGCCTTTCTGTAAAATCTGAGCTCTACCTGTTATGTCAGCTTGTCCTTGTGGCAATGAGCAACAATAAGTAGCAGGAAACAGGTATATAACCCTACATCCTTTTTAAAAAATCACTTGAAATCTTTATGGTAATCTTTTAAAAGCACTGCAATGATTGACAGTGTGATAAATCTTCTAATTTATGGCTGATGTCAGACCTTTACAGTGTTAGTGGCTGCAGTCAGTGTCTTTTTAGTGAAATTTTCTGTAGTTATAAGAATTAACATTCAGAAAGAAGTTCTGATCAGATATGAAGCCAAAGGAGGGAGATCAGTGTTGTGGGACAGGGAGTCAGGATGTGATGGTACAGCTATTGCTACCCCAAAGCATCAGAGGAAGGATGATGAAACTGGTTTAAGAGAAGAGATTGGATGCTGGGACTGAGATGGCAGTGGGGAACAGAGCAGCTGAAAGGAGGGGGAGAGAGAAGCACACAAAAAACTGATAGAAGGCCTCTACGTTGTACTGCAAAGCCTGAGATAGCAGCCAAAGTCCCTGAGTTTCACCACTTCTGTGCTGTCAACAAGTATCTGCAAAACTCATTCATGAAAGTCTTCTAGCACTGTCCTACACAGAGGATGAAAATGTCCTAATGCTATCAATAGTCCCTTAACCCCAAGGGGTTGATCTGAGCAAGGAGATAAACACATCCCAGTCCTTCTAATAAAGCCTGGGAAGAGCAGCATTGTGCCCTTTCATAGAGTTTCTGATTTTTTTTGAGGGTGGAGGATGTTTTTAAAAACTAAGAAATCACATGTACAGAATGACGAAAGGTTACGAAACTAAGTACTCAGTTTTCAGGAAGTAGCCTTGTCTCTATATCTTAGGGCAGTTTTTGCTGTCACATACTGTTTTTCCACTACAGGATTCTCTTCTCTGTGTAGAGGATGAAGATATGTTCAGTGTATTATTGTATCGATGTTGCTCAATGTATAGTGCAGGCCGTATTTACGGAATTACTACTCAAAAATTTCTGCAGCTGGAAATATTAGTTTTTTCTTAGGCTTTTTGATGATGGTGCTCATCTTCTGTAGGTGCTACATACAATTTTCATATTTGTGATGACAAAATGATCCAAAGAGAAGATCAATCTACTGATTCAGAAAACTTAATCCGAGACAAGCACCATACTCTTTAAAGCCCCTGTTACTTCAGTTAATTTGCAGTTTTGAAAGGTCACCGCTTCTGCAAATCAGACTGGTATAATTAAGATAAGAACCTGTTAAATGTAGATCAATTATTAATGACTGCTGTATGGAAAATTAGCATAAGTAGATTTTGTAGCACCATAAAAGAATTCTGTGACAAGACCTGGAATATAATCCTGTGACCTAAACCAGCATTTTACTACTTAGCTGTGAGATCTCTTTTCTTTTTTGTGGTCCCCTGCCTCACTAACTCATTGGCTCATGCACAGAATTAGCTCTGCAGGCAAAAGGTATCTTCACTGCATGCCCTGGAGCATTTCTGTGCTGGACTAAAAGAGCAGTCTGCGATCACATAATGAAAGATCTCGGTGAATGTTCGTAAGTGTTAGGAAAGGAAAAAGAACTAGGGCTTTGCCCTGGCAATGCAAATGGACATTTGCCAACTCTTGAATAATTACTTTTGCTCCTCAGACAATGTCTTTTGGAACAGCTTATGTGTGTACGATTTTGTTATAAAGTAGTCATTGTACCTTGTGAAAGTCACATGTATCTGTGACTTGCTGGGGTGTAATTCTACGCTTAAGTTCTGGCAACGTTGTAAATGAAGCAAGTCAAGCTTTTTCATCGCTGTTCTTCCAATATTTGGAAGAGAATTGAAGATCTAATACTGGAATTCTGGTTTCTTGTGTGTTGATGTGGTTTGTGTGGAGGTTTTGGTTTTGTTTTTTGGTTTGGTTTTTTTTGTTTGTTTTTTGTTTTTGTTAAAACACCTAGTGAGGTCTAGTTAAACATTCAGTTCTTTGTGGTAGTGTAATGCCAAACCTGCCACATTTCTGCACCTCTTGACCAAGGGCAACCCGTTGGTAGCTGTCTTTCCTACTTATTTCTGAGGATTACAATTGTTTCTATTGTGTTTACTGTCCATGAAAGTGACTTGTATCATGTTAGTGTTATCATTTTTATATTGTTTTCAATTACTGGTATCAAAATAGACATTGCATTTGTTGATGTTATTTATTTGACAAAGGGCTTTAAATACTGTTTTATGAGGCATTCCTGCTTCTTGCAAGGAGTGAAACATTTTAAAGTAGAAGCCACATTTAAAGTATTATGAATACTGAATATTGATAACGTTTGTAACAATTTCCACTAGATCTGTGTGATGTCAGGAAATGCAGAATTACAATTTTCAGAACGTGTTAAGTTTCAGTTTGGATGAAGGGCAGTATAATTCCCATTTAATGGAGCATAGAATTGAGATGGAAGTAGGAGGAAGATTGTACTGAAAAACCATCACCTTTTATCTGTTTTGAGCTGTAGCCTTTATTTTTATATCCTTAATCAGCACCAACACTTGTGAAGTGGATGCTGGTAGAAAATTTAAGTGCAAAATATTGTATAGAAATATTTGATATCTTTGCTTAGGTGTAAGAGATGTTTGAGGAGAAAAAAGAAAACTGATTTGTTGACTATTTCAAGTCTTTCTAAGTTAAGATGTCAAGCAAATTTTGTGTTGCTGCTGTAATGCCAAGATAAGAATTAAGTAATAAAAGAAAATATTTTGGTCTCTTTGGGATGTCTGTCTCATGTTAGGATCCCTGAAGCACAAACTGATTTCAGTCTTTCTGATAGCCGCCAGAACTAGTGCAGAGCTTAGCTCTGCTGACTACTTAGCTACTACTGACTGATTTGCTGCTTGGTCCCTTGTCTCCTATCACCAACTCCAAAGCCAGGGAAGAGCTGGATTGGGGCCCACATTGGAAGAAGCTGTGGAATCTGATAAGCTTGTAATTCTGAGCACACTTATAGCCATGGAAATAATGTCCTTCGTTTTCTTAGTGATTATATCTGATTCATTTTGAGGGAGAAGCACTAACACTCTTGAACTGATTCATCAAGATAGGTAGCATCTTTGTCTCTAGATGAGTATGGAAAATTACCTGACCTTTGATGGATATTTTGATAAAAGCATACACACAGGCCTAGGCTGAGTTTCCAGGAAGTGTAGGCAGAATACTATCATTCTTCCACTTATAACAAAGATTAAAGGCAATTCTTAAAGGGGCGGGGGAAGAATTCTTGCTCGGAGAAGTTGCTGAGAATGTCTCTCTTCTCTAGAGAGTAAGCATATTGTGCAGAATGAATGCAGAGGGGAAGGAGCAATGTCTAATTAAGAAAAATACATTATTTTTCCAGTCAGGAAGGCATCTCATTCATATCTTAATAATGGTTTGAGCTGCACTACTGAAATGATTATAGTGTCCCTTCAGAAAATTCTTACCTAGAGAAGCTTTCAAACTATGTTTGTGAGAGTTTTGCCTGAGAAAAAATAGCTTGTCTTTAAAATAAATATTACTAAGGTTTTACTAATTTTACTTATTTAAATCTGTGCTTTCAAGAAAGCAAAGAGTTATTCACTAGTTTAAATTTGAGCCAACTTCTGTTTGTGAAGTAGTGAAAGTAAAATATACTATAATGAAAGTAAAATACATCACTTTCATGCTAGACACACAAGGCTTGATCAAGCCACCATATAGCCACCATTTAGGATTCCCAAACCATTAATGGGATGATAGTTCTCTATAGCATGTGGTTTTATGTAGGTAAGTAGAAATACAATAACTATTCCTAAATGCCAAAGGGTTTAGGATAAATTTCTGTATTCAGGAATGTACCTAACCTTGATTATTTCGTACACATATAATTGGTTTTGAGTGAAACATAATGTTAGTGAGTGTCATTTTTATCTTCCGGGTGAGACAAAGAAATGTAGTTTCCTTAAAAAAAAAAAAAGGAACATTTTTCATTCTAATATTACCTTGAAAAATATTGGTGTCATGAGAGGGAAAAGTATGTATTTACAGAAATCAGACCACGTATTTATTTTAGTAAGTGCTGCTAAACATTAGTTATTAAAGGAAATGCAAAAGAAAAGAGCCTTGGGACACCTGTTCATCATAGCAAATTGTCACCTTGTAGAGCTGATACAAAATATTTCTGCTTCATAAATGGACTTCAATGCACCTTCATAAATATCTTGCTGTTACACAAAGCTCAAAACACTTTAGCAAAGAAAAGTCATTATTCCCAGGTTAAATGGAAACAGATCCAGAGAGCTGACTTCTAAAAGGTCACCTGGAAAGTTGTTGGACAAGAAGAAATATTCTGGAACTTTTACTGAGTAAGAAGCGACAAAAGGAGGGGGAAATGAATCATAGAATCGTTTAGGTTGGAAAAGACCTTTAAGATCATCAAGTCCAACCATTAACCTAACACTGCCGAGTCCACCACTAAACCAATTAAGGGTAGAGTCATAATTTCATGTTTTCTGGCTTGGTGGCTGGATTATTTTTTTAATGAAAGTAAAACTAGAATAGAATCATTAAGATTGGAAAGGACCTCTAAAATCATCAGTCCAACCATCAACTCAACACCACCCTGTCCACTAAACCACGTCCCAGAGTGCCACATCGACATGTTTTTTGAACACTTCCAGACATGGTGATTCCACCACCTGTCTGGGCAGCCTGTTTCACTCTTTCAGTAAAGAAATTTTTCCTGATATCCAATCTAAAC
This sequence comes from Pelecanus crispus, assembly GCF_030463565.1. Taxonomy (NCBI): domain Eukaryota; kingdom Metazoa; phylum Chordata; class Aves; order Pelecaniformes; family Pelecanidae; genus Pelecanus; species Pelecanus crispus. The sequence goes on from NC_134647.1 coordinate 58,817,120, forward strand.
CTCCCCTGATGCAACTTAAGGCCATTTCCTCTCATCCTATCTCTAGTTACTTGGGAGAAGAGACCAACACCCACCTCACTACAACCTCCTTTCAGGTAGTTGTAGAGAGCGATAAGATCTCCCCTCAGCCTCCTCTTCTCCAGGCTAAACAATCCTAGTTTCCTCAGCTGCTCCTCATAAGATTTGCTCTCTAGACCCATCACCAGCTTCGTTGCCCTTCTCTGGACACACTCCAGCAACTGAATGTCTTTCTTGTAGTGAGGGGCCCAAAACTGGACACAGTATTCCAGGTGCAGCCTCACCAGTGCTGAGTACAGGGGCACGATCACTCCCTGCTCCCGCTATTCCTGATACAAGCCAGGATGCTGTTGGCCTTCTTGGGCACCTGGGCACACTGCTGGCTCATGTTCAGCTGGCTGTTGACCAACACCCCTAGGTCCTTTTTGGCCAGGCAGCTTTCCAGCCACTCTTCCCCAAGCCTGTAGCGTTGCATGGGGTTGTTGTGACCGAAGTGCGGGACCTGGCACTTGGCCTTGTTGAACCGCATACAACTGACCTCGGCCCATCGATCCAGCCTGTCCAGATCCCTCTGCAGGACCATCCTACCCTCGAGCAGATCGCCACTCCCACCCAACTTGGTGTCATCTGCAAACTTACTGAGGGCACGCTCAATCCCTTCATCCAGATCATTGATAAAGATGTTAAACAAGACTGGCCCCAAAACTGAGCCCTGGGGAATACCACTTGTGACCAGTCACCAACTGGATTTAACTCCATTCACCACAACTCTCTGGACTTGGCCACCCAGCCAGTTTTTTACCCAGCAAAGAGTACACCTGCCTAAGCCATGAGCTGCCATGAAGACAGAAGAAGGAGCATTTTTTAATTCAAACTTTTAATTTGTTTGTTTGACTGTTATTTCATAAAGGAAGTCACATATTTTGTAGCAAACTCAAGCAAAAAGTCATATTGAACAATGCAAAACAAGAGGAGAGTGTAACATTGATTATTGTGCGAAATAAACGATTCATTTAACAAATCCTGTTAGTCAATCAGCGAAGTGGTAGGAGGCCTGTATATCACCTCAGCTCGTTGCAGAAATCCTGGGTTAACCTTCTGCATAAAGTACTTGTCACCCTGCCAAAGGGTGGACACAAGAACTTAATCTGATATTCAGTAAAGACTAGCGGAGAAAGACATGAGGTTATTAATCCTTCTTCCTGGCAGAAGATTGCTGTCAGCTTCTAAAGAAAATTTCTGCCTGCTTCCAGGCAGGGGTATCAAGTTGAAGCACAAATAAAAGGGTTGCTTGGACAGTTCGGTAAGGTCAAAAGGTGACACCTTTCAGATGTTCTGGAGCATAAGCAAGAGTAAATCAGGAGCAGGGAAATAATAATACACTAGTAGTTTTGCAGCAGGGGTCGGTACATTTAGCAGCTGCATTTAATTTTATGATCTGGAGTTATTGTGGTACTGCAGGAGGCAAATGCAAATGAGAATTAACATGATCAGGACTCTAACGATAGGTCTTAGCGAGGCAGATTTCTATAAAAGTTACCATCTACTCTCCTTGTAAAAGAAATCCAAAACCAAAATCAAACCAGTTCAGCCGTGCTGTTGATGCAGACTCCTAATCTATGTCTTAGGTCAGTGACACATCTCTTTGAGTCCTATTTCAATCTGTGCACATATAATAGTGTTTTCACTGGAGGTGGAAGGTGTTGCAGAGTGCGTGTGGTTGCAGCGTTGGTGCAGTCATAGAGGCAGATGAGAAGTCTCACTACAGGAAATGTGATCATTAGGGAAATGATCTGTCACAAAATTCATTGTAATGCCATATTTCAGAACAAAAAGTACTTCAAAGCTTTTAGCCCAAAACCAAACTCAAAATCAAATCCCTATGACTTCTTTTCATACTGAGACAGGAGATTTCACTCTTAATGAAGAGTGCTGGGAATGACTGACAGTGTGTGATGCTGAGTATTTGAAGTGTTGGATGTTGGTTTCTTGTTTGCAGATTCCATCTAGAAGCTTCACAATGCAGTTGCTGGAGAAGAAACCAGTTCGATTGCAAATAGATCCTAGCTTGGTCTCTCTGCTTGTTATCTTTATGGTACATTCGCTTTTCATATGCCTGCTGTTGTTATCCAAAATGCTTTCTGAATTTCAGTTCTTTGATGATACTTTGCTAAAAATAATTAGATTTAATATGTTAGGTGTCCAGTGTTTACAATTTACTGCTGCATGTTTTTAATATTGCTTTTGATGCATTTATTAACATAATGATCAAATTGGCCAGCTCGTGCCTTCTTCGTAGGTGAAGCCTTGCTACAAGGAAAATAGAGGACGTCAAAAATATTCCTTAGAGTTTCTCAACTCAGACAGGAGTTGTCTGCATGCTACAGAAAAAAAATAAGCTTTAAGCATCACATAGTACAGATTCTCCAGATCTGGAGGGATTCAAAGGATTCTCTGGAGATGCAAGGGTTGTTCATCTTCTACAAAACCCAATTCTTGCCACTTTCTTGGCTTACAAGGCCAGAGGCATTTCAAGGATACATTCAGGTCTATTGCACTAGCTTTGTACTCTCAGCAGACTGATAATTAATTGGAATGAACTTTCTGTATTTTGTTATATAAATATACCTTTAATCCAGGGTAGGAACCCTTATTTTCAATGGCACTTATGGCCCATTTATCAGGACAACTTTATTGAAATCAAGCGATTTCTTGCTGCTCTCTAATTTTTGTAATTCTGCCAAGCAGACAGAAAGAATTATTTGTTGCAGTTTTTTAATTTAAACTAAAGAAACTGTTTGTATTGATAGGAATTTTTTTCAAAAGCTTAATAATGCAAGCTATGAAATAAAAAAATCCTTAAAAAATTACAAGGTAGATAAGAAATATCATGTGAAGTGCCCAGGTGTAAACATCTTTGACTGGATCTCTTCTGCAGGTAGTAATATGCTCTAAGCTGCCCCTTGCAGCCTTGGCCCTCTGCCTGTCCAGCGGGATATCCTGGCACATGTTGCTGCTCCCTTCCCTCCTGCAGATTTAGGCTTCATTCATGTAGCAACCAGCATCTGGCAGATGGAGGTGCTTCCCCTTTAGTGTCTGGTATGCTTGACCTGGACCTGTAATCTTGGAAATGTTTTCAGGCCTGTTGGTATAGAGATAGTCATCCATTTCTATTGATGCATTAAGGATGAAATCTGAGGCCACTTGGATGCCTCTTACCATACTGTGTCCAAACCTGTTAGGCAATGTATAATTTTTCCAGTGATTGCATCGCTTTCATTGCAGCGAGTCACCACTTTTTCTGTAAATACGGACTTAGCTTAATGTCATGTTGTAACTGACACTTTTTTACAGAGAATATATTCTACTTTAAGAAAAGCACAGGTAACAACTTGCAGATGCATTAATTTGCTTTTACCTCTGTCAGTTTTAAAGGTGGTCTGAAAAATCCTTCTCCATTTAATTCCCAGTGCTTTGGAAGTGCACAGTAATTGAGTTTGTATGCTTCTTTTTGAGGACAAGACACACATTCATAGAGTCTTACTGCAAATACTACTAAGTTAGACTGGAAAACAGGCATACAAAGAAAAAAAAGTTAATTCACTCAGTTGTACCAAGCTCCCAGTATACCTAACCAAAGGACTTCTTGCACAGTTTTAAGGCCTTGGTAGAAATTTTCCGTAAAGAGCTCCTGTCTTATAACTAGGTATTTTGAGTTAGTCTTATAAAAATCTATGCACACTTGGTATTAGAAAATGAGAGATGCGAGGAAGGTACATAAATGTAATGTCTTGCAAATAAATATGCTATCTTCTAGGTGTAATTTAACCAGAGTAAAAGTTATATCTCATTTGAAATCCCTTGTGCTATTTCTGCAGAATATGAGCACTAGTGTTCTCTGGGACAAATGATGTTTGGAAGTTAGCTCTAGGAGAAAGCATTTTAGAATTAACTGAAAGAAAATACAAAAAAATAAACTGAAATCCTAGAATCTGTAAGGAAATTATGTTAACCACTGTGCAAGTGTGTACATGAGCCTAAATGGATAGGGAGCAGTAAAGCCAGAGAAAAAAAATAAAACCTGGGTTATGAGTGTTTGTTTACATACTAGAGATGTTCTTCTGAAGCTGGAAATCCATCTGCAGTGATGCTAACTAAAGATAATATCAACCGTAGGTAAAATTGAAAGTAATTATTACCAAAATGGAGAAGAAATTAATTCAGGAAATAACATAAACCATAATAAATTAATAAATTGTTCCAATGTATGAGAAAAGCTCTGAATAACTCGGTGGGCCTGCTAGATTATTAAAAAGTAATAGGAGCAAGCAAACAGAAGACTAAAGCCACCTTTTTACAAGGTTTTCATGCAGTACGCCCCGGAGAGATTCCTGTTCACTGCTTGAAAGTATGAGGCAATGTTAGAAACCAGGGTTGGCTACAGTCTGTTAGTAGTGTGGGAAAAGGGGCACAGCAGTGTAACTGCACAGGGTGTTTGCTTCTGTGAGCAGTGGGGAAGAGGAGAAAAAGGACCTGTTGCCTTTTTTTTTTTTTATGCTAGATTTTATTTTAGGAAAGAACTCTGCATAAAGCTTGTGAATGTTGTGTTTAAGAAGTAAGCTTCAGAGCTGAATGATGTGGGATTCACCCAAAATTTCTTGAAGGACTTATGAATATGAACTTAAAATAAAAATAAGAAAACACTCCATAAGCATCAGTTGCTGTGGTGGAGGTAGTCAGGGTACTACACTAATCATTGTTTTAAAGGTGACTCTTTGGGCTTTAGATCAATGAACCTTCGGTAATTACAGAATACTTCAAATAGCAATAGCAGAACTATAGAAGGAAAAAGTACTTTGGATATTTGTACTGGGCAACTCAGATCATCCTAATCTGGGACAGTCACTGGATGTTCTGTGTACAGTGTAATGCTCATGGAAGGTGAACTACAAACAGTCTTATTTCTTAGATAATAACTGTCTCATACTGTGATGTACCATGAGGCTTGTGTCATTGTAGAGACTGCTTGTGTAGTGCCTTGTAGCTAAAGCAGCATGCTAAAAATGAAAGATAAGTCATTAGGGCAACCACACTTTCTGGTAGTTTAGTTTTGCAAAAATCTGTGTTTTCATAGAATCATAGAATCGTTTAGGTTGGAAAAGACCTTTAAGATCATCCAGTCCAACCATTAACCTAACGTTACCAAGTCCACACTAAACCAACTAAGGGTAGACTAAACCATGTCCCAAAGTGCCACGTCTACCCGTTTTTTGAACACTTCCAGGCATGGTGACTCCACCACCTCTCTGGGGAGCCTGTTCCAATGCTTGACTACTCTTTCCGTGAAGAAATTTTTCCTAATATCCAATCTAAACCTCCCCTGGTGCAGCTTGAGCCCATTTCCTCTTGTCCTATTGCTAGCTACTGGACGTAGGCTGAAGTGTTAATATTTTTGTACATTGCTACTATTCACCTTACCTCAGTGAGGAAGTTTTACTCATTTGCGGGTTGACAGGCAGCCTTGCCATGGGAACGGGAAGGTGCTTGCTTACAATGCAAGCTGAGAGCTGGTTTGCTAAGTACAGACCAGTGCTCTGCAAAATGGAGATAAAATTAAGGCACCCACATCCTGTGATAACATATAGTTGTTGCAGGCTGCCATTTATTGGGAAACTGAAAGAAGTCCATTAGTTCCAAACACTGTTAAAACACCAAAATGCTTGTGAAAAGTTATGCTTGATTTCCCTTATACTCTGTACAGTTGAAAGCGTGCCTTGTGAGCTAGATCTTCTGCTGATGCAACTCAGCCTCTTCTTCCTGGCGGTGTCAGAGGAGGAGCAAAAACCAGCTCTGGCTACTTGTCTGCCACATTAGTTTTGCAGGTGAACATGAGTACATTCCCCAGAATTTGTAGCTAACGCAACTTTTGTACATCTAGAATCATTATTTGCTGTTAGTTCCTGTGTCTGTTCTTATCCTTGTTCAAAAAATGTTAAATATGCAGCCTTCAATTATTAAAAAAGTTCAACTGTGTTCTATTTCTGGAATACACATACATTTCAGATGAAATAGGCTGGGTAGAAGTAGACATTTTCTTTTTATTCTTGTGTTTGGCAGGAATAATGGTAGGAACTTGAATTTTTATTTATCTTTTGCAATAAACTATTAAACGGGGCTGACCGGGTCTGTTTTGGAAATTCCTCTGAAATGAGTAGGTTATTGTCTGAAAAGAAACATAAATTTTCATTAAGCTTGCTCATTTACCTGAAGTCAAACAGTATTCCCCCAGTGAAATCTGGTCAAGACTAGGAAGATAAACATAGTGCCATGGTTGCATGTCACAGGCTTGCTGGTCAAGGAGATCTAAATTACTATCTCTGTAGAAGGCTGAACCAATCTCTTTGATCTTGTCACCTCTGAATCTCAGAATTTCTGATCAAGTTGGCAGCGAGATAGCGAACTGTCCAAGCATCCCAAAATAGGCAAACTAGATGACAATTCTGAAGCGGCTGCAAGTTCATAGTGAAAGTCTGGTGTAAGAACAGGTCAGTGTTTAGGCTATGGAGACTGGACACGTCTTTTAGGTGGAGATATTTGTGCTGTGGAGGCATCATCAGAGTCATGGACCAGTTTCCTGGAGTGTGACATAAGCAGATGCATGATGATAAGATAATGAACAGAGCCAGGCAGGAAGGGATCAGCTCCTTGAACACAGGACCATTGCAGTTTAGAGGCAGGCTCCTGAAACTGCTTCAGAAGAAGCAGAGAATCAGGAACTTCTAACCATTGGGGGGGTTGGGGAGGGGGCAGGGAAGGGGAAAAAAAAAAAAAGCAAGAAGCAGCCAATCACATACAGCTTTTGCAATTTTGGATTTCCAAGCAGAGAGTAGCATTGTCTGGTGCATGTGCAGAAAGCAGTGGAGCCCTGCAGGACCTGCAGCTAGCCCCAGACCCCTCTCTTAGCCCATTAATGTATCAGCACTGCATCATAAGCTGTTTTAACTGTCAGCATTAATGCAGAGCCTGGGAAGAAACACATGAAGACATTTTGTTGGACAAAGTTACTACTAGAGACCAAACACATTTAACAACAGTTTTGTTACTTTTATGTGTTCAAATGATTTTTCTGCCCCATCCTAGTGAGGTGGTGGATTACAGTGGGTTTTATTTACTTTATGTGATATCTCTGTATCTCTGCCAAACCAGCATATGAAGAGTGAGAGAGACTTCAGGCTGACTAATGGGTAAACACCAACACTGACCTCTCAGTTTTGTCCCCTAAGGTCCAAAGGAAGAAACTTGCTTAACAAGACAATGGGAGCCCTCCCATAGTTAAGCCACTCAAATCTAAACTGAAGTTGATTTATACTGAAATGGGAGTTTGACCATGTGGCTGATCAATGACTCATAGCCAAAAAGGACGTGACTACAGGGTACAGCAAAGCAAGACAGAGAGGTCCCTGAACAAGCAGTAACACAACTAGCTGCAGAAGCAGGATTTTTACAACCACATTTGGTAGCATAGTGCCAAAGCTCATTAACATTGATGAGGTAAAAGATGACTTTCATTAGCAACTGCCAATAACTTAAAACTGAAAGAGAAAACATGCTTGGTGATTAAGCCATTTTAGCATTGTGTACCTTTGCACAAGTAAAAGCACCTGCACTCCTGGCTGGAGAGCAGATGCTCTGGCAAGAGGCCCATATTCCTCATGTAATGTAGACCCTTGTTCACAGCGAGAAAGCCATGGTCAAATAGATTGTAATTGGTCTAATTTGAGAAGTTCGGCATGATACCAAGTGCAGTGGGATCCCACTCAGCCATCAGCCACTGACCTCTGCAGAGCCAGCTCCTCCGCTATAGCCAGTTTCCCAATCACCCATGATAAGGGGCTGAGCAGGGGGGATGTCAGCTCATGTAGGAGATTTTAGGGTCATCACTGCCATTTCTTGCATTCTTTGGAGAATACTTCTGTAAAAGTTCAATTTACATTCATCAGGGAACCATATTCTTTTGGGGCAGCTATCTGCCCCAGACATCTGCCAAAATTAATTGACAGCCTTTAATACGATTGTCTTTTATACCATCTGCTGTGGTCCTAGAGGATTGGCTACTCATCCCCTAACAGGAACACATTATGTCCTGGGTAGGGAATTCCATTCCCTGGTAACTGTGTTCCTTATTTTTTGGGAGTTTACTGATCTTTGTAAAGGTTTTCTTTGGCCCTGTCAACCTAAAGAAGGCTGGTGGTTTCCTGCTTTATCTTTCACTACGCTATTTCAGATTGCTTTACATTGTCATCGCTGCAGATGCTGTTGGTCTGTCCTTAATTTCTTTGGGTCTTGATTATGTAAATGTACATAAAGAACATAATTTGTTTCCAAAAGGAAAGACTGACATGCCATTCTGTTAATAATGCACAATCGATTCATTTTGCAGCAGATGTTATGATGGGCAGAGCATCATGCATTCTTGACCATGGAATTTAACTACAAAACAGTCTTGTACAGCAAAGTGGGAATCCAGAAGCTATAATTTTACTTTTTTATAGATTTTTCAAACTTTCTGTGTGTGAGGGTAATCTTGAAAACCCTAACTGAAATGCTGCCGCCTGTTTGAGTCTTCGGGTATAGTGGTCTAAATTGCCTTACTAATGTTGGGCACAGTTATGAATTTGTGTTTCATAACTTTAATATGAATGAAACTACCTTGAAATTTTCAGTTTGAAGTATGAAGTGTTATAAAAACAGACAAATGGACACAGAGCTTGGCTGTGGGTGCTGTGGATTGTGCAGGGTTTTGATCACAGTTCAGTGTATCCAAGTACTCCTAACAGCATACATGTCAGTGCAGAACAGCCCATGGAAAGCCAGATGATTCCACACTGGAGCTGGTCTACATGCACCAAGTGGCAGGCAGAGAAAAGCCTCACATGCCTTCGTGAGCCAGCAGAGCTGAATGCTGAATTAAGCACTGTCAGTCCCCACTTCCTATTTGTTTTTGTTGCTGGGGTGAAGTTAGGGATCTGTTACACCCTTACACACCAGACTCTGTAGCACTCCTGATTCAGAACATCATCTTAATTCAAACTATGGGCTTAATTCCTACTGAAGTGAAGGTGAATTTGTGTGCAGAAGCTTTTTCTTGATCACCTACCAGAACTTTTGGTCTTTTTTTGTTTGTTCATATTATCAAATTTGTGTGGCATATGTATGAAATGCTGTATAGGTACTAAATACGATCTCCAAGTGTATTAGTCTACACAACTTAAAAATTTCTGATATATTCCCTTAGTTAAAAGGGAAAGAGTAGTTACTTTTACCAGGATACATGGCCATAAATTAATCAGCATTTCAACCAAATGCTGTTAAATTACAGACCTTGAAAGAATAAAATCTTACCCACATTTGCACATACTGTGTCTTTCTGCTTCAGCTTTTCCATCTGTCCTCACAGAAGACATTACACATGCTACTTCCAAACTGCTCTATCTATGTGTATGTGTGTATACAAACTGACACTTGTTTTACAGATCAAATCGTGTTTCTGATCTCCCACTTCCAAGTGCAAGTTGTTCTTGCTATTGTCATAAGATGTGTAATGCCGCTATTTACATTATTAGACAACAGAAATGTTTACAGGTCTGCTGAATGTCCTGGCTTGTGCATTGCTGTGCATCTATAAAGGGTGTAAAATTATTTGGAGCATGAAATTGGATGTTCTCTTAGCTTTGGCCTGAGGGCTTTCCCTGGGTTCCTATACTTTGAAAAGTCCATAAAATGCTTTTCCTAAATAAATTCTTGTGTAGCATCTTTATCTAGTATCTTTGATTTTACTTTTCTTTCCCAGACTGCTCACTTAGTATTTTTAAAATAAAAAATTATAAAAAAAATGGGAAAAAAAGGAAAATATTTATGAAATGCTAATGAAAATTGCTTGCCACATACAAAAGGTGGAAGCATAGGCTGTTTATGTTCCTTTTGCCTTGAACTATTTAAAGCGATACTGAAATTAGTCTTGTTCAAATCCTGAGGAACATGAGCTTTAGATTTCTCAGGTTCTTTGCTGGAATATGGGACACCACAATCCCTGAGAGCAGAGTGGAGTCCTTCCATTCTAAGCCTTTATTTTCATCTCCTGGAATGTTCAGCATACGCTGTCTTTCAGAAAAGAATGGTCAGCACAGGATTTAAAGCAAAATCAAATGAACTGTTTTCCCCTCTCTTTGCTTATGATTATCAGATAGATTGTTAGTTAAAGTTGGGGCTTACATCTCATGTTTGTTATGATGAAAGTAGCAAATAGAGAAAGAGAAAAAAAGGATGCATTTCAAATGCAGGTAACTGCCCAGAGTTGGGCACCAAAATTGATGATCTGATTTTCAAAAGAAAAATAAAGAAGGAAAGGGGATTGAGAAACCACTTTCACTCGAAGTTTTTACTGAATTCAGGAGGAGTTGTGCACGCTCAGCTCTCTTCTGAAATCTGTTCATCATTGCTTCTGGCATGACACGAAGTATAGGTCTCTTCTTGATAGCACTGGCTCAGCTTCCCTGAAGGGACAGAGCCCAGGTTTTGTAATCCAGATTTTGAGATAGTGAGAGGCTTTTGTATGTGCATACACAGCTCAAGTTCTAGGAGTTTCTCTCGGCAGCCCTACGACTGTTCCTGTTTATGCAATCAGACGCATGTGAGCCTATTTTTTTTTATAGCACTTTCAGATCCCTTGTCTGCAAACTTCACAGTTTTTAATGAATTTCTAGTTGCAATATGCCAGTTTCGTAGAATAGTGCCATTATCTCCACTTTTTAGGAGATGTTACAGAGGCACAGAGGTGGAGGGTACATCTGACCACTCACACAGTAGTAAAATGTGGAATTCCTGGGTAGGATTTGGTCACAGTCCCAACTTTCTTCATGCTGGCTGAGTACAAGATGGATTTCAGGTTATATGTCAAATATAGGAAATTTTGATTAATGTCAACACTGGTAATTTTTGCTTTTCAATAAAAAAAGAATGATTCCATATTAGTTTATATACGAAATATATATCAATAATTTTTAACAGGCAGTTTTTCCAGAAGATATTGATATGCATCACTGAATGATTTATTTTTCAAATGATTTTTGCATAATTAATGGTGGTAGAATCTGACCCTTAATGTGATGCTTCCTATCAACATTTTGTGTGTATATTTTACTGGGTTTTAAATTGTAACCTAACAAGTATACAGTTGGTTTAGCTGTCGATCAGTGAATACTGTTTGTCACAATATTTTATGAGCAACAAAAATGTTATTCAGTAGCATATTTGATGAACGATATTCAATTATGATCATTTCTGGCCTGAATGTCTGGAGGAAAAAAAAAGAGTCAGGATAGTAACCAAGTAAAATTGCTCTCCCTTGAAACAAAAAGAGTTTGCTGGCTGCAGCTGGCAGCCCCGGGAGGACGAGGGAGCTGCCCAGGAGGCAGAGTTGGTATAGGAATGGTTCTCCACTGAGCTGGCTGATTTTTTTTCCCCTCTGTACTCTCTATCCTTTTAAGAAACAGAAGCTAGATGTCTATCAGCCAATGCTGGTTAGGATCTTCTCTTAATGCTGGAAGAAATCTGGGTCATGGGAGATGACTGAGACTAGCAGGATAGTTTAGAGCGTTGCTGCTTGGAGATGTGAAGCTCATGGAGCACAGGGACTGCTGAGGGTCCCGTTAAGCTTGGAGCAAGGAGCTGTAGAAATACAAATGACAGATCACTGGAAGATGAATTTTTTGTGGAGGATTTGCTGTAACCACATCTTTATTCTGATCTGTGCCCCTCTGCTGTAGTTAAAGGATCTTTCAGAGGCTGGGGCTGTGCAGGCAGAGTAATTGAGCACAGTAAAACCCAGCGCTGTGCGCTGGAGGTGCAGAGCAATGGCACGTGCATTTCTCTGCTGTGAAATAAGGCAGCTAGTTTTCTTTAAGGCTGAACTGCACAATCATCAGAGAATTCAATTAAATAGTCATGTCATTCTTGTGAGCAGATAAAGTCAGATCCTCACTCTGACTCCAGTGTGCTCATCTGAACCATGGGACCTGTTCTCATCAAAGACAGCAGCTGACTCCCCCCAGCCCCAGCCTTGGGCTCTGTAACAGGGATTCTTCAGTAGCAGCAAACATCACTGCAGTCCTCAGATCACCACTCCTGTGAGCCACTTGGCATCTCCTGCAAGTGTGAGAAATTTTGCATTCAGGGCACTATCTGAAATGTGTGATATTTGCAGCAATACTGAATTACTGGGAGCTTCACCTTGGTGAGAGGAAGAACTGTCCTGTGGGAACAGTGCAGCTACTGCCTGTATGTTTACCTGTGTCACTAAACCAGAGGTATTCTGTGACTGCAGCTTTGGAAAGACTTATGGGGCTCTAGGCTGTTTGTGTCCCCAGCCCCTACTGCCGAGGGTCTCGATAGCCAGGTGTTGTCAATATGTCAGAGCAGCCCCCATGAACAGCCTGCTACACCTTTGCAGCAGTATTGAGTGTTGCTCTCTGGTGGATTGTTGCTCTGTGGTTCATCACACTCTAGTCTTGCTGGCATGGGGCTGTTTGCCCTGCCCTCAGCCAAGGTGAAGCCATGGCACTCCTGTGGCAACTTTATATGTCCTTTTTAATTAAAAAAAAAAATCTGCAATGCATAAAAAATGAAGAAGTGATTTGTTAGGGACTAGCCATTTGTGATAGTAAAAGGATGTATTTGTGAATTTATGCAGCACTAGATTGTTTGGGGATCTTGTTTGTAGCATAGACTTTTGCTAAGAATTTGTGAATGCCTGTCTCAAGTTTTATGGTTGGTTGGTTTTTTAATCTTAACATTCCCTTTGTAACACTGAAAATGTTCCTTTCCTTTTCTCCATCTTAGCTGGCGGAAACCTTTCCAGGCATAAGTTGTCTTATACAGCATCCATAGAACATAGCACCAAGTAGTTATGGTTGGGATTGACGAATACTATATTTCTGCATTATAAATAAAATTAAATTAAGAGGAAGTAACTTCACCTTGAAAGTCAGACTTCCATCTAAAATGCCTTACTAGCTCACAATACAATGCATGTCTAAGGTTACAAAAAATAAAAGAAGAAAAAGATTGAAGGAAATATTATGGTCCCTTTTCAGAGCCTATGCGTTTTCTTTCCATTTTTGATTGTGCTTTCATCCTATTTTGTAGGAAGGCTAAGTATTTGCAAATCCAGGTGATGTCAGTTGGAGATATAGATGTTCAGAGCACCTGAATATCAACGACTTATCTCTGTCATCCTCATTCCTCCCTCAGCTCCCCCAGGCCAGTTAGCTATTTTTGTTTGGGTCTTTAACATAGCAATGGATCAGAGAAAAGTATTATTACAATAAGGAAGAGCTCATAGACAGATGTAATTTCTTGAAAGAAATGTTCATTTCTTTTTAAAAATCACCAGTTGCATCTTTTTGAAAATTAGCGGTTAGGGTCCCTGCTGACATAATGCTCCCAGTAGGTACAGAGCTGTTGATCCCAGGACTTCATGCTAATAGATCTCTACCAAACAGAAGCTATTTCTGATTTCAACAGGCTTTGTGTTATCAGTGGCTAAAATGCTGCTATTCATACAGTACTAAACTGTTTATGGTGTGACATTTGAGCTGATTAAAGATAGTTTAGAGAAATATTTCCAAGTTGTTTCTGTTTTACAGAGCAAAGGACCCATTTTCTATTGCTGGCAAAATTATGTAAAAAGTAATGTGCAGCCAGGAAGAGATCTACAATACCAGATAATGCTTTTATCTTGAAGGAACTCCGAGGTAGATAAAGAAGCAAGTCAGATGTTTTAATAAACCATGGTCCAATGAGGTAGTCTGAATGAAGTTCACCCGTACCTCACACTCTAGCCAAAAGTCAGTCAGTTCTCAGCTGCAGCCTCCTTTTCTGGTCTTGAGAACTGAGCTGCCTTCAGCTGTGCTCAATAGCTCCCCAGGACTAATAGAGGCAGCAATTGCAAAAACATGGGAGTAGGAATTGAGAGGACAATGTAATAGTTGCATGTTCTTTCCTCCTTCTACTTGCCATAAACAATATGCATTCAGCAAATCCAGAACCAGCCTGTCAGTATCATAAAGCAGAGCAATATGGAGCAAGTGTTTCTTTCTGCGTGTAGTAGATGTGGGAGAGGAAGATAAGGAAGGTAAAGCGAGGCTAGAAAAGTCATAACTAACGTTAGGGACTGGTCCTTGACAACGGACAAGTTTAGCACAGTATCAATGTGAGTCTGGCTCTTGACTTTATAAATGCATAAATACTGAAAAATATACAAAAGGCAAAACAAGCATTAACACAGTTTTTGTTTTGCATCTTTTCTTTTGCACGAAATTGCCAAGCAAATATCACAGCCAATCTTCCATTCCTTATGTATAGGTGTTTCTTACTACTGTGGATAGTAGCCAGCGTTTCACAGTTGAAGTAACTGTTACAGCAGGGTTTGATATTCTTCCCTCTTGCAGACAATTCACACAGTGACAAGTACTCCCTGCAAAGCCGCCTGGACTGTATCCCAAAGATTGCCACCCCCCACTGTATCATATTAATGAACCTGTACAACTAAAAATAATTACAAATGCAAATTTGGTGAAAAGGAGTTTAATAGGGAAATTTCATGACTGCACTAGAGAAGTTGTGGTTTAGCACTAAGATAGGTCTGATTGCTTGAGCATGTGGGTGCTATGGTAACTCAGTTTCACCATTTGGAAGCACTTAAGCTCTAAACCACAGTACGCTGCACCCTCTTCCTTTTGAGTAGGGTTCTGTAGAAGAAAAACAGAAGTAAACAGCATGAGAGAAACCACAGAGCAGCAAAGGCGTTGTTAGCTGTAGTCGTGCAAGTGGGTTACTGTAGTTAAAGTCCCCCTATGAAGACTGAGGATGTCATTTAAAGTGCAGTGCAATTGATAGAAATGCCTTCCTTCTGCCTGCGAAATGCACAGTATGCATGGATATTTATTTTAAGCTTGCAAGAACTGTGTACAAGGCAAAAAGTATTTCAATTGCTGCTTTTAGTTTTTGTTCTACTTCAGGTTTATGGTTTTGAGAAATTCTAGATATCATTGGTAACAAATGTTGTTTCCATGAAGTTAATATTTCATGAGGGAAATTTCTGTTTTTCTTTATGTTTTTATTTTTCTCTGGACAAATTAAACTCTTAAATTTATTTTGCATAATCAGAATTAGAAAATTCCTTTTTTTAAATGGTCAGAAATATTTCATTTGATTTCAGGTTAGCTGAGAAAAAATGTTATTTCAGTATTGTTCTTGTGCTTTTCTTCTTATTCTTTCCTTAAGACAGGCTCTGTATGTTAGCAGAAGTTATGCTTGGAATTCATTTGTTTCAGCTGATGAATGTTGACAAACTTTGATGTTTGTACTTCCTCCTCTTTCCTGAGCCTGCAACATTGTGTTCCTCCTTGTATCTGCCAGCATAAATTCTTCTTAATTCCATCTCTTTCTTCTGGCTGCTGCCCTCGTACTTGATTGCTGGTTAATTTGAATTTTTCGCCTTCTCCAATGCTGTAAATGCTGCTTAATGCTTATAGTTGACTCTGAAATTGAGAAAGAGGGAGACAACTCCTGCCCTGGAAGCCTGACAGCAAAAAGAGGGTCACAGATGTTGGGAACCAAGAACAAGCATTAATTTCAAAGGTCAATTTTCATTGAAAAGTAACACCACATCCGATCATATTTAGCTGTAGTGTAGGCCTGCACTTATTCCTGAGATGTGGTTCGCAGGAAGACTACGCCTTCCACAATGCAATTCAGCTCTGAGCACTGGTAGGTGTCTCAGGAATGAAAAAGCCTTTGGCTCCCCAGATTTAACCAAAGAATAAAGGTGGTAGGAAAGAGTGAGAGGATCAGGCTCTTAGGCGATGATTGCAGTATGTTAAGGAGCCACTATGGGGGGCAATGATTAATGAACTTGTATAAAAGGAAATATTTTGAGAAATTCAAATGGAAATGTAGTGGTTTAACCCCATTCGGCAGCTAAGCACCACACAGCCGCTTGCTCACCCTCCCCTGCCCTGGTGGGATGGTGGAGAGAATCGGAAAAAAAAAGGAAAACCCATGGGTTGAGATAAAGGCAGTTTAATAGAACAGAGAGGAAGAGAAAATAATAATAATAATAATAACAACAACAACCACAACAAAAGAATAAACAAAACAAGTTATGCACAATGCAATTGCTCACCACCTGCTGACCGATGCCCATCCCATCCCCAAGCAGTGATCACTGCCACCCAGCCAACTCCCCCCAGTTTATATACTGTACATCATATGGTATGGAATAGCCCTTTGGCGAGGTTGGGTCAGCTGTCCTGGCTGTGCCCCTTCCCAGCTTCTTGTGCACCTGGCAGAGCATGGGGAGGCTGAAAAAGTCCTTGACTAGCATAAGCACTACCTAGCAACAACGAAAACTTCAGTGCATTATCAACATTATTCTTATACTAAATCCAAAACACAGCACTATGCCAGCTACTATGAAGAAAATTAACTCTATCCCAGCCAAAACCAGGACAGGAAACAATTTTCATTATAATTTTGGAGAGTCAGAATGAATGTTACATCCTGATACCAAAAGGAAAAAATTGGCATTTCTCAATCAAAACATTTTAGAATTTCTGTTAAATTAAAATTTACAATTTCAACTTTTTATCCCTAATTATCAAAGTAATCCATAATCTAATTGACAAAAATCTTCATAGCCCTACAGCAATCACAGGAATGCTATACATTTACTGTAGCTGAGAATTAAAACTAAATAAATATTAGAATTTCTATTCCCACAGGCAATATTTTACAATATTTATTTTCACCAGAAATTAGAATCATATCCTATCATATCATATCATATTAGAATCCAATCTTAATGATTCCTAGTTTTTACTTTCATTATAAATAATCCAGCCACCAAGCCAGGAGACATGAAATTGCTACTCTACCCTTAATTGGTTTAGTGATGGACTTGGTAATGTTAAGTTAATGGTTGGACTGGATGATCTTAAAGGTCTTTTCCAACCTAAACGATTCTGTGATTCTGTGTTTCTATACTGTAAATGTATAGCATTCCTGTGATTGCTGTAGGGCTATGAAGATTTTTACCAATTAGATTATGGATTACTTTGAAGTGATTTTGTGGCTGCATCTTCAATGACCAAGAGCGTAGGCATTTTTTTTAGGACCCTCTGAAATGTCCCAGTTACCTGAGAAGTTTTTACATGTTAAACTCAGATGAGTTATTTGGTTTTTGACTCAGAGCATGAAAAAGTTCACATATTTTTAATGTGAAATTTGTATGGCATTCTTTTAATCAATTTTCAAAAAGCAGCAGTTTGTCCAGAAACTGGGAACAGTTTTGTTTTTTCTTTTTCTTCTCCAGAGTTAGTGATAAAGAATAAAGTGTAATTCTGCAGTCTATGATTATGAAAGCACTTCGGCACACATGATCCTACCTATAAAATTTGAGGGGTCTTCTGTAGTATAGAATTACTCAGATGTTTAAGTGTTTGCTAGCCTATTCATAGGTCTGCCCAGATTTATTTATAAAGTAGCAATGGATCCCTTTATTTGGTGTTTGTAGCAAAAAGAAGCAGTAACATCTCTGGCCCTGATGCTCATTTACTTTAAGGTCCCTTTAGCTGGTTCTGGCAGCACAAGGGAGCCTTAAAGTAGGTGTGAATTACATCCTATCCCACTTGAAGTTTAAAAATAAATCAAAGAAGGGCGGCTGGCAGCATTTTGTAAGGCTCCTTGCCTTACTCACCCTTCACCTCCCACCAGGAACTGTTCTTTTTTTTTTCAATTTAGTATTGGCTTGCAGTGGAGCTGACTAATGTCTGTGCTGTTTGCTAGAAGACCCCTCAAAGAGCTTTACTCCATCTGAACAAGTAGACCACATCCTGTTGCTTTCTGTGCAGAGGTGAAGAGCCCTGTCCCTGCTGAAGCAGTGCCGTTCAGCTGTAAAAAGACTGAAGACAGAATCTGGACCTACACTAGCTGCTTCGTGTGAACTGCTGCTCGGTGGGGGTTGCTGGTGTCTGTCCGATATGCTGAAGGGTGGAGAGATCCTGGGAAAAGGGCAGCAGCCCTGCAGAATCACTAAGCATTTTTCCTGGCAGAAAAACACGGCTGCCAATGGTTTTGCAGACACGAGGCTGAGAGGAAGGATTACTTCCTCTGCCCCCTCCCCAGGTCTGGCAAAGACACACGGAGTGCAGCTGGACGTGAAGAGCCAGCTGGTATGGTACCACGCTAGATAAAACATGAAATGCACTGTTAGCAGAAAGGGATCCTCCTTTCCACATTTCTCTGTGCTGTGTGCATCAAGGAATGCAATACTGCAGCATTCCGGTGCTCAGAGGGGACAGCCTGAGCTACTGGCATGCAAGCGCAGTCCCCTGCCCAGCCCAGGAGGAAATACAAACCCTGGTCTGTTTTATTCACTGTGCAAATTAAGCAGCAGAATGGAGTTAAAAGGCATATCCCCTGTCATCGGCTAATGTATTTTTGCCCATACAAACATGATAATGTTTTTAGGCTCTTAATGCAGATTCAACAGTATCTCCATCTTATCAGCTGGAGTTTCCTTTAATAACGCACATGCACAGGAAATGTGCGCTGGCACTTTCTTCCTTCTGCTCGAGAAGATCAGACCCTGGACTTGCTTGGAACACAGCGTCTTTTAACATATCCTAGGTCTGAGTTGTCTTCTGTTGAGTCGCTTGGTCCTGCCAAGTCGAAAGCATTTTCACTTTTTTCTCTTTCCTGAGAGGACAGCAGCAAGCAGTAACTTCTTACACAGGCATGACCACAGTTCGCTGCAGCAAGTGCAGAGTCACTGTTGCCGCAGCGATATAGCAGCTCCTGTACCTCCAAATGTGACCCATACAGCCTGCTGTCCTTGGGGTTTGAAGTGTTTGGCTTTTCTTTGTGGCCTGGTTTCTTTCACAGTTTTTCCATTTACTCTTCTTGTTGAACATTGAAAGGTTTCTTCAAAATACGGTAGTCCGATGTTTCACTCCCAGGGCCTGTATGCCTTTTGAGTTTTCAGGAGAAGGGTAGTCAGCTCATCCATTTTAGGTGTATTTCATTGACAGCCTGTCATCCCATCTAAAACCTTTCTTTCAAGCAGCAGCAGCACTCTGTCTGCCAACTGGTAGCAAGAGGAGAGGGAACGAAAGCGATTAGCCCAGCTCCCATCTCCCCATGGGATATGCTGGTTGTATCTTTTTGCAGGGCACCCAACTAAGGCCAGATCCACTCTGACATTACTGATGGGTTGCAAATCTTTCGGCCAAGTCAGCAGGAACCAACTGGTGGCCAAATCAAGAGAAGGGAAAGGGAAGCTTAGAAAAGTTCCTTCAGTAGTAGGAACTTTTTGTATACTTTAATTCTTCCACTTGGGTTATCTGAGCCTATGCTACACATGTTATCTTAAAAATGTCTTATGGCTGGATGCAGTTTAAGATTTGAGAAAAGGTTTGGGATAGTTCCTATTTAAATCCAGACCAACTTGCTTAGTTTGGTAATCATCAGGCTTTCATACCGCACAGCATGTTTTTTTGGGATTGGACATCCTTATTAAATTTTAAAGAAATTCTTAGATTTCAGCCTCCAAGATTCCAGAGATATGTTTTAAAATGTAAACATGAACAGAAAGTTTTGACTTCGAGGTTAGCTTTGTTAACCTGAGGTTAGCTCAAACATATTTGTTAGCTGTGGAAGACTTTGGGAAACATAAATTCATTGTAGCAATATGCCTATTTAATATTGGACTAATACAGTCTGGTGTGTTTGGATCCTTCTTTATTTTCCTTCAGTTTACCTAGTATCTCTCAGTAAGGTTATATGGGGAAATGTATCTGCCTTACTGTTGGAGGGGAGTTTTTTAGTGTTCTGGTGCCACCTATTGAATTCTTTTCAACTGCATCCTATTCCATTGCTATAATAAAACAAATAAATAGAATCATAGAAGAACAGGAGACCTTTAAAATGCTTAGAAGGGCATAAAACTGCCATGAAATTCTGTTAAAATGCCAGTGCTTATTTAGAGGGGAAAAAAGGGCAATCTAGGACTACTATTTTCCAAACTGTTTTAAGAAGCGATCTGCTCTAGTTGACACTGGCCTGAGCAGGGTAGTTGGACTATACAATCTCTTGAGCTTGCTTCCAACCTTCAGTTCTATGATTGTGTGTAATATTTAGCATCTGTTACCGTGAGTGAGCAATAAACCTCATGCTATATTTAAGGTAGTAGCATTATTCCTAACTTTGCAAGGGAGAGGATGGGGAAAATTACTTTCACAGGAATTCTAAGGAAGTAAATGAGGCAACCAGAAATACAACTGTGACAACCTTATGAGCCCTCTGTTGGTCATATGATCTTACTTCACTTAGAAGAGGGAATCTTGAAGTATATATTTTTGTTTCCATCATGTTTGCATTAGAGATCAGTAAATAGCTTGAAAAGTATTTCTAAATGTTTCACTAATCTCTGAGCAGAGTTTCATTTAGGACTTTTTCTGCAATTCCTTTTATTCTTTTCTTGGAAACAGTTATTTAAGTGAAAGTTGATCTGTGTAGATGCTCACAGAAAGTTAATTTTGGGCTTGAGGTATATTTAATGTGCCGAACCGAAGTACAATTTGGGAAGGAGGGGGAATAATTGATTCTTCAGCTGATAAGCCAGTTGAAGAAAAAAAAAAAATCACATTATGGAATTTAGAGTGACCAACTGCCTGCTTTCAAACACCGAATTTAAAAAAAACATGAAGATACATTGAAAATTAATTGCTCATGGGAAATATGAATCAATATACGTTTTAGCTTTTACAAGATTCCTTGACAGTTTAATGTATACAGTTAGATTATACAATTGCTGTTAATAAATGTTCCAGTCCTTACCGAAGATTTCAGATGCTGAAGATACATTGATAATTCAAAAGATCATTTGTGGTTTTGTTTCTTCTCTGTAACATCTCTCAGGTTAGGAAGCTTCATCTGCTGTCATTCTGTAGCTCTAAAAAATATATGTGGTCCTGTGTTTCAGTAGAGATATATATAGGTAAATGGGTTAACATACTAGAGCTGTTAATATAGTGGCTTCTAAACCTGTGTTATTCAGTCTGTTGTCAGTCTACTAGATTTTTTACAGATTATATTCTTACAATTAAGAGAAATTTTATTTTCATAGTTTCATATGATTTCAGACAAACTAGAGGCAGGCCCATATCCTCATCTCATGGACCAGATTTTAGGCAACACACCTCCCCACTTCTCTAAATGAAGAACAAAGTAGCTAGCTCTGCATTACTATTTTTAGCTGAGCTTCATTTGACTTCTGTTGATACTTTTTCTTTAAAATATCAGACTACTGGCTTTTTCCAAATTTTAGTTTGTAGGAAGAGATCTTGAATAATGTACAGTCCACAATGAATTCAACTGCTCACTAGCAAAGTACTTACAAGATTTCAGCTTTTGTTTACATTAATTTTTATACATGGTTTGTGCACATTTCATGACAGTTCTGAGCATAAAGAAATTGCTCACTTTCCACAGGTGACTTTGTTGTCACTGGTCGTGGTTTTTTAATGGCTGTTGTCAGTCTTCTGAACTGTCCATATGGTGCAGAGTCCATGGTGGCTATTGAACAGCCAACATGTGTGCTGCTGCTTGTTGGGTCGATATGGAGAAAATCTTTGGAGTCCTGGGAGATCTGCCTGTGTTGAGCTTCTGTGTCAGAGATGAGAGACATGGTTTTGATCCTGGCACATGAACAGGGCAACAGAACATGTAACCTTCATAAGTATTGCAGTTTTTCACAGAAACCTGGATTTTTGTTTTAAGGATTGAAGGGGTTTGTTTTCAAAAGAGTAGAGTTACAACAGTTGTGAAGTACCATGTAGGGAAGCTGAAGTAACACAGAAATTGTAAACAGTAAAGTACTATCTGAAAAACACGCATGCCAAAAAAAACCCAAAAAAACCCCAGACCAGGAAAGAAACATAGTGGGAAAGAAGTAGTAGAAAAAGGGGGAGAAAGGAAGAGCCAAACGGGTGGATGAAAGTTTGCGGACAGTCACAACAAGGAATGTGTGAATAAGTGGAAGTTGGTTCCTTGCTGAAAGCATAGCAGGCTGTGTTAGAGATGTCTTGAGGGAACAGGCATACTTTTGGGATAGCTTTCAGGATTCTTCTGTCAAAGGGGAAGCTTCTAATCCTCAAAATGAGTAAAAGATATAGCGATGAGAACAAGCTCATGGTTCCAGCCATTGCTATTTATTTTTGTCTCTCCCTCTCACAACAGAAATTTTACATTACACAAATACAAAAGGTTTTGGGTCAGGATTTCAAAGAGTGTAAAAATGAGGCTTGTTTTTATAGGTGTGAAAAGATTATAGCTCCCAGCTCAAGTCAGGAGGTAATTTATAACCTGGAGATAAGAGTTATTTGGAGAGATTCTTAAATATCAGCAGGATGGTCCAGGAAGGGCGCTGCCATTTAGAAGTTAATAACAGGGAGAGTAAACAGCTTTCAGGAATACTGAGGCTTGGCTTTCCAGCTCTTGTATAGTGAGGATTATAGACAGGTAGGATTTTTCTTGACAACAGAATTAGCGTTGGTATCTCTTCTTAGGAATAAAGTCATTCTTCATTCAGTGAAAAGTTACCCTCTATTTGTTGATATTGCATGTCCTTGTATACACTGCTGTGTGGTGATGCAAAATATTTTGAGGGTTTTAGCTTTTGGTATTGCAAAATACATTGTTAAACATGAAAACATTTAAGTATCCCCCAGTCAAATCTGTCTTGAGAAACGTAGTTCAGAGAAAGCCGTACAAACCATTGGCCTTTTTCTACTATAGATGAACTTCTCACCTTCATGCATTGCTCACCTGATGATATCTTTCCCCACTGTGCAGCAGGAGATGAAAATCTGGCAACTGCCAGCTCTCCCTCCCCTGTGTCACCTCCACCTGCACGCTCCACATCACTCTCACCTCCAGGCATCACTGAAGGTAACGGTGAATTCAGGACTGCAGCATTGCTGCTCTTCTGTTTTGGCTGAACTGGCATCTACTTCTATCATACATTGGTTAACTCCATCACTGTTAAAGCAATCTGGTGATTTATGTTGTCTGAGGTCAATTAAATTACAGCAAAATTTGTTAATGTGATGAGGACATATTTAGGTTTTTTATTTTAATTAACTCAAAGGTGGGGATTTGAAACATGCTTTTTGAAGAAAGCGATTAGAATTCAGGCTATAACATGTTGCTGTTATGAGTCCATGTTTTCCTTATGGACACCTTTGGACACCTTTGGATGAGAGTTTCATGCTGAATTGTCACAGTGGCACTTTCCTGCAATTCATGCAGAGCTCCTCGGGCACCACAGCAGTATCTGATGATTGTGGGAAGAGGGTCCTTCCTGGGTCAACAACACAAAACAAAACCACCCCAATCGGTCTGGGCTTTTTGCAAGCTGTACATTAGTTCACCCCCTTCAGCTGGTGTTCTCAAACACCTGATATCAGTGCATCCCCCACACCTTGCTAAAGGATGATCAAATTTCTTCGCCACAAAGGCATCCTGGACAAATTGGTGGGAATTTGGAATTAGTGGTCTTGCAGACCTAATTGTAAGCCATGCTCTTGCAATATATCCAATCAGATGTGTTGCACAGCCTGTGCAGGAACTGGAAAGCAGTGAAAATGTGTTCTTTTTGCCAGTGCTGGAGGGAGAAATATGATTCAGAGAGCACCTGGCAGCCTTTCTGCTTGCAAGGAGCTTCTCACTTTCACGCATTGTTCACCTGATGATATTTTTTCCCCACTGTGCATCAGGAGATGAAAAACTGGAAGACACCAGCTCTCCCTTCCCTGTGTCACCTCAACCTGCACACTCCACATCACTCTCACCTCCAGGCACTGCTGAAGGTAATGGTGAATTCGGGACTGCGGCACTGCTGCTCTTCTCCTGTTTCAGCTGAACCGGCATCCACCGCAGCCTTCCTGATGCTATCTCCACCCCTCAGGCTGCACAGCACAGGCTCCTGGCTCAAGGAAAAGGGATTTTTAATGTAGACAATATCAGTCCACATATCATATGCTTGATATTTTGGGGGTGTGGTTGTTGCTATATGCCACTAAATATTACTTAAGAATGTGTAATTCCCTGGGGAAAGCTCAGCTGACAGTTGGGAGGAAAGAATGTTTCTTTTTATATTTTTGGCATATGATTGTGTTTAATTCCTTGAAAGTTTAATTTACACTTTCTCTTTCTGTTTTTAAGGAGATGAGTCAGCAACAACTATACCTGGTAAGAAACTTCTAATTTAGATGACAGAACTGCATTGATTTTTTTTCTGATCATTTCTTCTTTCCTTTTCCTGCGCAGTTATCTCACAGAGTGTGTAATGCCTTTTCATTGAGCCCAATGAAATTAAATACGCTGTCTTAAGAAGGCAGAATATGAGCGAAGTCTGTGTTTGAGTCATGAATTTGAGTAAATTTTAAAACACAACGTTTAGCATGAAAGAGGTGCAGTCAGCGCCAAAAAGGATTATACTTACTGGATGTTCAGCTGATACCTGTTGGACCCCCTAACAACTTGAGCATTCGGTGTGCCTTTGCTTACTAATAAATTCACAGCGCTTCATGTGAGAGCACTCCAGCACAGCAGTCCTGTGTTGTGTGCAGCTTTGCATCCCTCCTTGACCGGGCAGCCTCCAAAGCGTTAATGAAACTGTACCTCTCACCACAGGTGTCTCTCCTGCAGACAGCACATACCTCTCCACGCACGCAGGCTCCGTCCCTGCCATGGGACTCAGCAACCCACCACACAGCAGCACTGCTGCCCTCACCACATGCACTCCCATTGCCTTCAAGAATGCTTCATCAGGTTTGCTGTCTTCCTTTAGATGCCACTCACTGCTCTCTGAACTGCGGGGAAAAACTAAACGATTACTGTAGGGGAAACAAAGTAATTCAGCCTCAGGGTTGCCTTTTCCAGCTTGTGGTTCATCAAATAGAAAAGGTATCTGCAATTTGGCATAGTGGCAATACCAGAGTAATTTCCAGGATTTGGTATCTGATGGCCAAGTCTCGTAGTCATCATAGTAGTATCAAAATGCCAGCTGCTGTTAAGGAGGCTGTTGCCAAAGCAAGAGCAATAGGAATGGACCTAAAAGAGAATGTAGAAACCTGTCAGTGGTTTATAAGCGGGGAGATAAATACTGAGATATAGTAAATACTATAGTGAGCAAGGTATATGATCTGGCAAATGAACGCTGCTGGAGTGCTTGTTTCTGAAAGAGCACAAGCACTGTTCATAATTGTGTTTTACTGTAAGAACATAGCAAAATGTTTTAGTTTTTTCCTATTAACACCATTTTTAAGTTGACTCCATCCTGGAATATACCTAAATAATGACAAAAATAAATTGTCCTTGTACATTGCAAAACTCATTAGTAAGTGGTATATTCCTAAAGGTTTGCTTTCTATTTAAATACTCATTTTCTGTTCTATTGGATATATTAACAGGATTTTTCTTTCAGCACTCTTCTCGAAATTACAAAAATCCGGAACAAAAAAAAAAAAAAAAAAGCGGAGAAGGGCTGTAGTGTAAGGCATTTCTGATGACGTAGCCATATGAAATAATGAATTTTACCTTTGAATGCTGATACGTTGTTTATTTCCTTGCAGATGATTACAATTCAGCATCCTTGCACAGTACCATCTCACCAGCCAGCATGCCAGCAAACACTGGGACCACCCTCACTCGCACAATAGGTGACAAACTTGCACACAGTTATCGCAATTATGGTACTGCAAGCACAGAGGATGTGTTAGAATGAGGGAGTTCATTCTGAATTTCTTTTATCAAACTTAAGCATACAAATTAGGCATACAACTGCATTAAACTTAAGGGTGTTTTTAGGACTCGTATTAATAGTTTATGAGTAATATTAAAGATACCAGATTTGCTACTTGTCAAGCAAGTGGAAAATAGAAGTTATTTCCACACAGTGGCATAGTAGGAGGGTAAATCTGTCAGTTACTGTGTCAGTACTCCTCTTGATATTCACAGAAATTCATCCAAGCAGCAAAAAAGTTTGAATATATCCACAGATCTGTGTGCTTCTCTGTTTTCCGGTGGCTTCCCTTTTGTTTCACTCAGTATTAATGTCTTCTTGGAATCCAATATTGCAAGCACTTACATACATTATTATTGCAATTGTGCTGTAAGGAATTACTCAGGTCAGTAAAATATATGTGTGTGCTTGAGCAAAGTACATCCAGTAATTGCATTCCTACCACCTTTGTAACTGCCCTTCAAGTAGCTGTAGGCTCATATTAGCTCTTTGAGAGACTAAGCTTAGCTTTTACTCGTGGGTCGTCTGCCCCTAACCATCTTGGTAACTCTCCAGTAGGCCCTGTCAGTTTACCCTCTCATTGGGGTGCACTACTCAGCTAGATTACTCCCAGCCTGGAGGGATATTTTAAGTAATTGTTTTGAGGATGAAGTTTTTTTGCTCAAGCTTCCATACAGGTTTTCTAAATACCAGCTCGTAATTTCTTTTGGGTATTTAAGTGTAAAAATAGTTGTAAAACGATCTGTACTGTTGCATAAATCTCTTTCCAAAGGTGAGAGTAGCTGTGCAAAAAGTAGGTAAATTTTGTTTCTTTAGTGACATTGGATCCTGTTCAGTTAGCCATTCCACAGTGTACGTATCCTGGGAAACTGCTATAGCTTACCATACTGCTATGAGAATGTGTGATTTTGGAATATTCTTGTGTAATTTTGTATGCAGAATAACCAGTTTGGTTTGTAGTCAGTGATGTAATTGAAAAATGATGAAAGACACATGATCCCTAAAATAACTAGTTAAAAAATGGGGTTATATGTAGCTGATGTTTTCTTCCCTTTTTCAAACGTGAGTGGAGTGCTAAGTACAATTACTTGTACTGAACATATTGAATGAAGAGTTTTGGGCAGTACCAGTCACCCTCCTCCAGTGCTCTGTGAAAGAAACCCAAACCTGCTGAGCTACACCTTCATTTTGTTTTCTTTTCTTGTAGAAGCTTCCACAACGCCAACTGGAGAACCTTGTGGTAAGAACCAAACCTCTTATTTTTCTCAGTCCTGAAATTTGACCCAATCAGTAAACTCAAATACAGAAAACTGATCAGGTAGCATCTCAGGTTATTTTATAAACTGTCTTCCAATTCTGGAAGAGTAGGATTAAAGTTATTAACATTTCTGGTCTCATCATCTCCATTTACAGTTCTGTTAAATTGCCCTGTACTATGCTGTTGATATCAGGGCTGCAGAAAAGATCTGCCTTCATTCCACTAGTCCCTCTCTAATTTTTCCCCATCATGCTGATAATCACATGCTGCAAACTGCAATTCATAACTAAAGTAAAACTAAAGTTTGAACATTTGTTTATCTCTCTTCAGAATTAGAGACCTCTTCTTGCTAATTTTCAGGAATAGACTATAGCCATTATTTACTAGATGGTTATGAAATGCTTTGAATAAGAAAATTTGAAATTGTTGTTCAAACAAATGATACAGTGTGTCAAAACAAAGTATTTCACTTTGAACTGACATTTTAAGTTAAAGCAAATCTGGTTCTGGAATGTTCATCTTTTTAATTCTTCCATTTTCCTAACTAGAGAATTATTTAAAAGAATTTTTTCCTAAGGAAGTTTTCTGTTTTAACTAAACAATTTTTTAAAGTAAAAGATAAATAAAAAATAAAACTAAAGAATACAAAGCAGCTAATTTTGTTGTATTTTCTGATTCTTAAAACGCATAAAGTGCTGGGGGTGCCATAAAACATTTAATGGTTCTTAAAAATTGTCAAAAAATCATTGTTTGCTATTTTATCTTTTTGTTTTAGATGGTGATATTGACTACAACATAACACGTGCAGGAGACGAGTATAACACAGTTGAAGTTACATTGCAAAATCTCAGAAAAAACAGAACCTATTTTATTGTGGGGGCTAACAAGACCTTAACGGCGGATTCCAGCAAAATAAAACTTCAGAGATGCCAGAAATACACAGTTAGTGTTCCAAATTGCATGGACAAATATCTTATTATTCCACCTGGTAGGTATAGAAGGGTTTTAGTAGTTTCTTCTTTTTTTTTTTTTTTTTTTTTTTTTTGTTTCTTTTGACATGCAGTAATTCAGCTTTCCTGGATGTCTTAGTCTATTCTTGTCCTTTTCAGAGAATCAGACAGGAAGTTTTCATATGTTGTGCTTGATTTGTAAGATATTTTGCATTTTGAAGTTGCACCTTAAAACCTCTCAGTGTTTTCTTAAAGTAGGATGTAAAAAAATGTAATTTTCTCTTTGTAAAGAAAAAAAGGTAATTTTAACTACATTAGCCATATGCAGAATGGTTAGCAATAGCAAACCAACCAGCACTTGAAACCTCCTATTTATGCTGGATGTTTTGTTCACTAAAGAGGTTGTTGGATTAAAAGTTTCATTTATAATTTGAACACCAGCATTGTCTTTATCTCCTGTAGGTTTTTTCAATTTTTACTTTTCCATTTCTTGTTAACTTCTTTGCATAGTATACTGTGCCAATTGTATCTTTATATTGCAGAACAAGTCAACAAATATAAAAGAACAAACTGCTATTTAAAGAATCAATATAGCCAGTGTCACAGTGACATATAATATTAATCCTTTTCAGACAGCAGCAAGAATTCTTTCAACGTTACGAATTGTACCAACACATCTGTAATGTTGTGTTGGAGAAATTCAACTGAATGTGAAGTTAATGTGACAGTTAACTGCAAAGGTAAGACACGTCTAATATATTTTAAAAGTTGATTATTTATTTATGTACGTATTTATTTATTTTAAAGCAATGTTGATGTTGTCTTTTGATGAGAGACTGGCAGATTTAAATTAATTGTGCCAGTTTAAGGGAAGGGCTGTTCAGAATTTCTGGGATTGCCAGGTTGGGGACTACCATCCCCACGCACTGCAGATCTGAGGACAGTTCAAACGCAGAGAGCTCATTTCCTGAGTTTACCAACTTCACAAATTGCAGACTTCTGAAGATTTTGAGGTCCTGCTTGATGGTCTGAAGGGGAGCTGAGAGTTTGGAAATCCTGCAATCTGTGTGTCTGCTGCAAGCTGATCCCTTGCAGACTACCCAGGCAGCTGGCTCTGCAGGCTCCTGGATTGTGAGAGTCTAGGCTCTCTGCTGTTGGAGCCAGCCAGCCTGAGGAGGCACAGGCTCAAATGCAGCTAGTGTGGTAGGGAAGGTATGGATGCTGGATGTCCTCATGTGTCCCAGAAAAATGCATAATGAATGTCCAGGGCTGGAGATTTCACGTTTCAGGGAGCTGATGAGCTAAGAAGCCACTCCAGGGTTCTGCCAGACCCCCATGAAATGTTTTGATTTCTGTGGGAAAACTGTTTTCTTAGAAAGTCAAATCATATGAGCTTTACTGATGAAAAGCAAAGGTCTATGCAAACTAAGTTAGTATAAAAGAACCTAAAAACTAGTAATTGGATTAGGTTGTACACTTTTCTGTTTGGAATATTATGATAGTTTATGACAAATTATGCTAAATAAATACGGTAGAGAAAAATCCCAGTTAAAATGGTGCCATGTACTTCTGGAGTTTTGGAAAATATTGATAAAACTCTTTTTGTGTCTACAGGTTCAAAAGTCTTACTAGACTTTTTCTTCAACAAGCAATATTGTAAAAAGCTGGACACTTTATCACCCAACCAAGAGTACAACTGCACTGGTACTGTACATTTTTGGGGAAAGGAGGTTGACAAGCAACATTTAACAATAACAACAGATTATGGTGGTAAGTGTAATGCTTATTTTTGCTTTATGTTCCACATATTTCTAGAAGACCCTACTATGAATCCCACTATCTCTGTTTCCTGGGGTTGAAGATATATTTTGAGTAGCATGATCAGCCACTCTCAAGTTCTCCTCCAGCTCCTCCCACCTGGTCTCCCTGCCCTTGTGGTTGTTCTTTGTCTGCAGTCACAGTCTTCTTTTCCCTCCCCAGCCCCAGTCTCAGTCTTCCAGTCTGATGCCTTCCTCTTCTTCTCTCAGAGATTGTGATAATTTTTTTTTTTTTTGAGGGTGAGAACATGGCCAAATGTAAGGAAGTTTGAATGAAGAAAAAGTGCAGGCCTAGTCAAAAACAAGTGTTAAATTATTGATTTGAAGAAAGATGTGATACAATAATTGCAAAGAATAAAATGATGTGTTTTTCCAAAACATTGTCCTTGGAAATAGATGAGCTTGTTTTTCCCTGAATTAAGAAAGAAATCAATCTAAATCAAGTAATCTGCAAATCAAAATTCAGGCCAAACATTTAAAGTTTGTTAAAATTATAAGGAAATCAAAACAATGTATAATATTTGGAAATGGTGGACAGTTTTAGTATTATCTGATATTGCTGTATTCAACTTGTCCTGAATTAATTAAATTTATGAAATTACTCTAATATGATGCTTTTACATATACTCAGTTTATACTTATGTATAATTTATTTGAATGAAATAGACTATGAAAAATATTACATGTTGTTGGTATCTTGATTTAGTATCCAATGAAATTTAATTTGATCAAAGTAGGTAAAAAGAATATTTTGCATTTTCATTCAAACATTTCCTTCCCTCCCCATTATTTTTCTTTTGCAACAGCTCCAGAAGCACCAGAAAACCTTACAATAGTTCAGACAGGTGCCAGAAATGTATCATTTAGATGGGAGAAACCTAGCTGCGTTTCAAAGGGTCCTATACATGGCTATGAGGTGTCATGTACTCCCAACGGTAAGTACATGCCCCTTCAGTACTGGATAACTCATTGCATGCTTTAATACTTATAGAGCACCAAGCATAGAGCACCTGTCAAACCATATTGGAATCTCTTCAAACTGTGCAGATTTTTTTTTTTTTTTTGGTACAAACGTTTAAGTTTCTTTCCCTTGAGGTTGTTCCAGTTGAACCATGTGGTTATTCAGTTTACCATTTCAGGACACAACTCTGTCACCCTTCAGTTCTCAAGCTCTTTGTATTCAGTTATGACAAGATCATCAGTTGCCTGATCAGTTTGTAGCATGGTGCTCTATCTCAGAAAATGCTGCTATAGCTGGTTCATATATTCTCTCAGAAGACAGGGACCTGCCTTCTAAGTAACAACAATACATATAGAACTCAGGGGTCCTAAGTATGGCAGTTAGCATATACATGTTTACATAGGTAAAGCCGGGTGGTTGTCTTCCACTAAACGGTCACTCCTTTCAGATATGCTGGTTTAGGCCACCTTACATTTAGACGGATAAGTCAGTATCTGTTATACTGGGACCATGTTTTCCAGATGTGAGCTTTTCTTCAAAACAAGGACTGGAAAATTATGTTTTGAAAATTAAGAGCCTGATACAAGATTCTAGGAAATATATGTCAGGTTTAAGTTAGTCCCGGGCTATTTCATTCTTTCTGTTCATATACTGAATGTTTTGTAAACCTGGACTACCACAGGAACCAAAGGCTGTCATGCTCATGTGTTCCCCAGATACAAATAATCTCTCCCATTCTCCATGCCCTGAATTTGACCACTACCCAAAAGGGTGGCAGCCCCATGCACCCTTTTCTATGGCTGGTCTGTCTTGGCCAGTGTAGCAGACCGAGATAGTGTGCTGGGGTGTGGAGAGGTCACATCTGAAGCAGACGAAAGGAAACATGGAAAGGCCATTGCTCCCCAGTTCCCCAATCCACCAAAGCCCCAGCTGCAGTGTGGGTAATAGCTTCACTCATGTTGCTTCTTGTGCAATTCCTTTCTGTCCTGCTTGCCACTACCAAAAGCACACAGCTCTTGCATCATGCCAGAACAGACTTGCCCAGTGTGCAGAGTGACTTTTGACATGTACTAACCCCTTCCCAAGCTGAACACAGAAGAAAGTATCAACCTCTCTTTATCAATGTGCTTTATGTTAGCTTTTAATTACACCCATTTAAATGACATACCGTGAAGGTAAAAAACAAAACAGAACAAAACCTCAGCTTTCTACCTTTTTGATTGGGGAATATATTTCTTCCTTTTCCTGACCCTTCACTTAGCATTAGTAAGCAAGACAAACCAACCAAGTACAAGGTAATTAAAATAGAAGTACGTATGACCGGTTTCAGGTAGCTCTGATGAAGTGTAAGAGTTCCCGTGCTCCTAACATAATTTCATTAATTTCATTAATTAATTTCATTTTTCATTTTTTCTTAAAGGGACACAATCACTAACGTCAGCCAACGTGACCAACTTTACGTGCAAGGGATTAAAACCTTATACCAATGGTTCTGTGTCTGTGACTCCATATACGAATAGCAAATATAACAATGGAGTATTGAGGGGAGAAACTAAAATATGTAGCTTTCAAACAGGAGCAGCAGGTAAGTCTCTTGTCTGCCAGCTGTTACGAACAAGGCTGATACTAACACAGGGAATATGTACTTTCTTATTGTACTTCATTATATTTTAAATATGTTATTGCTATTAGCCAAGAAACTGATTAACATTCAAATAATTGTGTTGACATTCATATCATTAGTGTTTCGTTTTTAATTACTTGATTTTAATCTATTTTTAATTATGCATTTAGTATTAGTATTCTTTTTATGTATACTAGATATTTTTCAAAAATTCTTCATTCATTTGAAATTCTTGGTAAGATTTTAGAAAGCATTATGTCCCAATCTAAAGAAAAGATTCAAATTAAACAAAAAGAGAATGAAAACCATTTGGTTTTGCTTTGTGGCATGAAAGCTACAAGGATGTGTAGAATGTACCTTCTCTTCTGTAGTTGCCTGTTTGCTCAAAGCAGACCTGCATTACCCAGGCTACACCAATACTGATGTCTGTACTGGGGTTCGGTTAGTTTGGATGTACATGTACACGGTTGGCTTCTAAGATTCCACATTAGGTTAAAGCCAAATGTGTGCCAACTCTTGTGCTGTCAGAAAGGTCTGTGCACGTTTTTGGGGCTATACTTTCAAAAGCTTGCCCCTGTGGTTCTGATTCTTTGTTTGCCATACATGTTCAGTTGATAGAACTAGAAGAAAAGCTAAAAAGACCCCAAATGCAACCGACTTTGCAGATATTTTCCTGATACAGACAAGGCGTAATAGAAATGCAGTCCTGTCTATTTTGTTGTGGTTTTTTTTTTTTTCCTTTTAATCTTCAGATGTGGAGCCTTGTACTGTTTTAATTCCTTCTTTGAGGGAAAGAAATCCCCAAAACAAAACCAAAACCACCCAAAACCCCATATTTATCTAATTTTTTCCAGCACTCTTTTAGCTCAAGTTCCACCACCTCCAGACTCAGCTAATATAGAGATACAGCTATAGAGAAACTGTGATGGTTTATACCTGGCAAGATACTAAATTAATATTTCCTTTAATTTCACTGAATAAGCAAAAGATTTTTTTTTTAGTGAAAAATAAAATATTATTTTTGTGCTAGTGATGTAATGATAGTTTAAAGTGGTGATTTTTTTTCCCCGTAATAGCAGGAATAATTAAATCTTTTGTTGCTTTTAGCATTCCTGAAAAGTATGTAGAAATGGATATATAAGAACATTAAATCTGACTGCTGTTTTTACTAAATGTGTTTCTGTAGAGCTTTGGGAAATAGAGGGACTTCTGGCAGACTATTGTTTTGAATTTGAATCCTATCCCTCTGTGGAATATAGAGAGCTTTTGTATCCAGTTTTATAGACAATCCATGAAAACATTGGAATATCTGTGTTAGTCTGGGTCATTGACCTAACAAATTTTAGTCTATAGTTGGAAGAATACAGGGATCAAAATTACCACCTGAAGCCCCATGGGTTAAAAAAAAAGCTGATAAATGAATTGATTGATAATGTAAACCATTTGATCTGAGACATAACTTTAACAGAAATTGAAAAACGTCGTTAATTTTTAGACAGCCCTAATTTGAGCATAATCATGATTTTTCTCTCTGCAATAATCTAGTTTGAGCATATTATATTTTGGACCCCCACTTTCTGGGGCTCCACTCATATTTTAATAACTGACATGAAGATTACAGTCCACAATATAAGTTTATGGGTCTGGAAAACAACCTCAGTTCCCTTATTCTTTGAGAGAATAACAAGTTGCTTGCCTTCATGAATTAATGGTATTTATTAAACTTTCTCCAACTGTTACAACAGTTGCTAACATGATCAAGCAGGTAGTGGAAGAGTTTTATGGCTTCTTGAACAAGAGAATATGTCAGTAGAGCACAACTTCGTGGAAGCAGAAAAACCGCTACATTTTATAAAATATTTTTTCATCTTCAGCAAACACATTGCCTCCAGAAATGTTCACTTCCTCCTTGTCACAGCTCTTTCAGTAGTATGCTGAATAGGAATCTAACAAATCTGCCCTGTGGATAAAAATGAGCAGATACATCGTAACCGCACACTCAGCCAAGTAAAATATCCTGCCACTCCCCACATGGGATATTTGATCTGCTCATAGAGCCTCACACACCTTAGCTCTTCATATGAAGAAAAAAGCAACTGCCTTTTTTTTTTTTTTTTTTTTTTTTTTTTTTTTTAATATGCTAGCTTGCAAATTGAAATGATTTTGAAGAAAATTTCCGTGGTGGTGTTCTACTGAAATGTGGCTAGTGGAGCTTCCTTACACAGAAGGTTATTTACTTTCTGAAAGGTTTTATAAGCTCTCAATGAAAAGTCCCTTGGGCTGTGCCCCCAGTCTGAAACCCATTTGCTACAACATACAAAATTAGAGTTAGAAAACACAGATTAAACTTAACAGATTTCTTATGGTTAAAAAGTAAAAAGTTTTTGTGGGTTTAGGCCAGCTTTAAGACAATGTGACACTTTAAGCAAAAGGATACTATTCCAAAGATTAAAATATACTAGTAACTGCTCGTAGGAAATTTCATTTAGAGAAGTTTTGAAACATACACTCACACAGAGACTGTTTGTTCCCCTGTCTTGTCTGTGGTCCTGTGTTCCTCAAATGAGAAAGTGATATCAGACGCAAGAAGAGATAGCTGCCATAATATTATCTTCGCAGCCTGACTGTCAGTAGAGCTCTGATCTTCCCAAACTTTTCAGTTCCACTTCACATCTTTTCCAGTTCAGATAAGCCTATGGTAAACTCAAAATTGATTTTATTTATCCTGTTAAATTGGGGCTGAGGTTTTTAAGGAAGAAAATGTATGACATTATTAAAAGAGAAGGTAAAAAACAGACATGAACACTTACAGCTGTTCAAATGTTAGGTTTGAAATGATGCAAATAGAACCAGTAACACTTCTTTTGTGAACAGAACCAGAACGAGTGACTCATGTTAGTGCAACATTGATAGCTGATAATGCTGTCCAAATTAAGTGCAAAAAACCAGAAGAAGTGTCTGGACCAGAAGAAGCAATTGAAGTGACTTGGGAAAATGGTAAACAAAGGAGCTCCGGTAAATGTGATTTTAAAATAGAAAATCTCTCGTACTTGACGAACTACGCATTTCAGGTAAGTAGGCTTATTAAATTAAATATATAAAATATTGCTGTATTTTCATTGTTTAAGCATATTATACTTGGTTTTAGGATAAAAAGGCAAATATGGTGGCGGAAGAGTTAATCTATGGATCTGTAGGCCACAGATGTAAAGAAGTAGCTATTACTTCAGAAATAAAATGCATATGATGCATATGTGCCTAGCCTATCAATCAATCCTTTGTGTGCTATTCCACATAGGTTCTGACAGCATGAAAAATACAAGCTGAATAGACTGTTTGTACTTGGGACAGAGAGAAATTTGGGGGTTCCATAAGTTTTAAAACAGTTTCTTAACTATGACTGATATTTTAGTGTTTAAAACACATTTCGTTTAATGAA
Organism: Pelecanus crispus; assembly: GCF_030463565.1. NCBI lineage: Eukaryota > Metazoa > Chordata > Aves > Pelecaniformes > Pelecanidae > Pelecanus > Pelecanus crispus. The sequence goes on from NC_134647.1 coordinate 58,853,111, forward strand.
TGTGTGACTATCATTTCAATCAGAGGATAAATATGGGATTTAAGTCTTGAGATAATTGCTTAGAAATAAAGTGTTCAGAATTTTTCACTGTGCAGATTTTTGATGCTTCAGGAACTAGTTAGTGTAAGCAGTTCAGATCCTTTCACATGTCCTTACATCAGCCTTTTAGAAGCCAGTCCTTGTTTCCATACAAAATATATCATCCTCTGTTTACAAGCTTCACTTTCCTGAAGGCCTCCTGCTATTTTCTCTTCTTTCGGGCGTTTCACCCTTTTGGGATTTGTTGCTTGCAAAGCCAATGGTCTTGTGTGATCCCCTTAATGTGTCCATTAGGGGTATTTTTTATATCCTGATAACTCCTCTCAGTGAAGTTTAGGTAACAAAGTAACCAGTAGGAATGATGGAGTTTTATTAATTCTAGGAACAGTTTCACTCATCTTCCACAATCTTTTCCTCTTTTCTCTATGTCTTCCCGAGGAAATGCAGTATCAGAGAACTTGAGTAATCTAGGTTTTGTTCCAGGGCTTTGTCAGTATTTTTCCGACAGATTATGCTCAGAAAGCTCTGTATTTGGAAAGTAAAGATGAGGTCCTGTCGGAGCAGAAGATGCTTGCATTGCCCCAATAGTACAAGACCCCTGCACTCTTGTAAGCTTTTTGTACATCACTTGCGGTGAGCAGTTTGCGTTACAGAAGAAATAGGCTTCTGCTTGGCTCTAAATTCTGTCATCTGTTTTGAACTTATTTTGCCCAATTCTCACTGGAAAAACAGAGAAAGCCTTATGGCCTTAACTAGCAACGAAAGGATTCTGGGTCAAGTTATGGAAGGCTCAAGAAAAAAAAAAAACTGATCACCTGTGAGAGTTGACGGATGTCACAATTCCCTTCTATCTGCACACTGAATTGTTCAGGGAGTAAACAGGAGCCTACCCAGCATACCTTTTGGTTTAGTGATGTTTTGACCCCGACTGCTGCACTAGGTTTCTGGCTTTTGCTATTTGAGAAACTTGCTTGTTTTCTCTGCCACCTCTGCTACTGCTCTGGATGTTGCCACCTACCATGGCTTCCTTCCCAGCTGCTTCCCAGAATTCAGAAACCACCAGCGCCCTGAACACATCGCCTTTCAGAGCAGAGGGTGGGAGCTGGGGCACAGTCCTCTGAGTCTTCAGAAGAGGTTTCTCTTAAGGGATTGGGTAGGCTCCGTAAGAACTCAGCCTGCAGTCAGCAATGGTGCTGAAAGCCCTTCTCCTCCCCTTTTGGATGATTTGGAGCAGGAGAGCATTACTATTGAAATCACTATTATTCAATCCTGTTAGTATTCTCCACTGTTCAGTATTCAATCTTTAAGTTTAATCGTAAGATTAATTTCTCTTCACAAGAAAAGTGTGAAATACTTGACATACAAACTTCAAGCTGCGTATTAGATCTGATAGGAATTTCTGTTAAGGAAATTTAAAAGATTGGATAAATGTAAAGTATCTTGTGAAATATAAACACATCGAAACAAAGTTAGTATTTTAACAGCAGTTAAAGTACCCAAAGTTAATGTTGCAAGAAAGCAGCTTGTTTAAAAGTTTATTTTGGCTTCTGTCATTTAACCTTTTATAAATTACTTCTCATACAGGAACTTGTATTGAAAATATCCAATTCAGTTGACTATTTGTATATTTACTTTTGAAGCAAATAAAATAATGATGTTTTATTACATATTGCATTGTTATTTTTCATATTTGAGAGATTTGATTTTGATTTGATAAGAGAGGAGATACATCTGATTTTGATTTTGTAAAACGTGTCTCCTATTTCACTAACTTTTTTTTCCAGTCATCTACATAATTTTGGATGTAGATCTTGCTGTAACTTAGGCAGAAACCTGAGCTGCACTATAAATGGCTATACGAAGATTGACAGCAGGTCCTGCTGTCAGTGAGGTTGATCCATTGCAAATAGATGGAAGTATTTCGAATATCCACTGTGCTTTGCTTTTTAAAAAAAAATATGCAGAAATTTTTACTTGTTATATCTTAACATCTCTATTTTTCTCACCCACTGCATGCAGATCTTCGTGACTAATAAATTGTATAAAGGGCAGCCAGTAAAGACGAGTATAAGAACCAGATGTAAGTAAATTATATACAGCATTTTCACTTTTAGACTTTAGCATAGTAATGCTATATAACATTGTAAATTGTGAATTCTGTTACAATTGCTCCTAACTAAAAATCCAAACTGCCTGTTTTTATAGCTAATAGTTGATCTCCATTTGAAAAAATAATATTCTCATTCATCATTAATGTAACGGATCATGTTGACAAGTCATTGACCGTAATTCAGAATTACTACACAGCTGTGGTTTCTTCAGGAAACATTTGAATGCAACTAGAAATTCATTTTTCTAACTTAAGTTATTCACTTTAGGATTATTTTCCTGTGTTCAGATCCTGCATTTCAGGAGCTGAACATCTGTGACTTGTCAGGGATTCTCAACTCCCAGATCAGGAGCAGTGGAGAGCTCCACTGCTCAGGTGTACAGGTCACACAGAGCAGGAGACAACCATGGTAATGCTGAACCAGTGAGTGAGTTGTAGCATTTTGACAGGTGGACATGGAGAGTTTAAGTGAAAGTTTTCTTAATAAGGAAATAAAATTCCCTCCTTTTCTGTGAGCTTTTTGGCACTTTGGAATAACAAACTTAAACAAAACACTTAAAAATAATTGTTTAGTTCTTTTCACAAAAAAATCAATGAGCCCTGGTTCTAGGAAGTATACAGATTAGGAAAAAAAAAAGGAAAAAAAAAGTAATTTTTAAATGCCATTCATTATGTATTCAATAAATAATAAATGTATTCTTTTTCTGTTGCTAGATAATTCTAAAGCCCTGATTATATTCTTGGCATTCTTGATTGTTGTGACATCAATTGCTTTGTTACTGGTTCTGTACAAAATCTATGTTCTTCACAAAAAAAAGCTTAGGTAAGCTTCATGTTTCTCTCCCTCTCCTATATAAAGGGGGGGGCCGGGGGGCTTTATGTTTTTCCACAAGATGTCCCAATGGGTAGTGCAAAAATGTTGCAAGTTTGATATTTCATTAATACTGGGAAAAGACATCCTTTTACCTTTTAATCCTTTCAAAAGAAACTCAGGTTTGGTGGTTTGTCTGGCAATGCAAATACAATGAAATAGATTTAAAACCTCTCTGCTACACTCTTTCTCAGGGCACAGAAGAAATGACCTGCTAGAACAAAATGTTTTGTCACTAGTTTAATGAAAAAATATTCACAAATATCTGGAAAACCTTGCCTTCATGATTTAAGTTAAAAGAAAATAATACACACTTTCTTGGAACTCTTTCAAATGCTTATTCACGCAAAGCACTATCTCAGGGAGGCTTTGTTTATTCTAGTCACCTCTAGGGGACTTGGCAGTTCTGTAGGACAGCAGATAGCAATAGAAGAATAGTCATTGCCTTCCCTGACAACTGTTCCAGAGCCCTGGAAAGACAGGCTGACTGCTGCTGTTGCTGTGAAGGGAGGTGGTGCAATGCGTGAGGGGGCATTTGCTGCCGGTAGAGACGGAGGAGTTAGGGCAATTTCTTTGTAAACCTCTCAGCCCTCTGGCAATAGCAGACCTTGGGGACTCATCTCTTCCAGCCCCTTTCCCCCCTCTGCTCTTCCCCTTACTGGGACAGGGAGCTGCTCTTGATTAGATGCAAACTTTTATGCTTAGGGAAGCAAAACTAATTCTTGCTTGTACAGCTCCAGAGAGTCTGGCTTGTTCTTGGCCACTTGGCATTTAAATTTAATTTGATTATATTTTATGTATGTGTTAGTTTTTTGTCACTTATTTAGCAAGAGAAACAAAGGTGGTGTGAGCAGTCACTCAGTGAGGAAGTTAAAGACATGTGTGCTGCAGGTGATATGGACAAAATTATGCAAGCAGTAAAGCTGTTCGATGTGGTTCCCTTGTTTCTCCCACCCAATAGTGCTCAGAGTAGGAAGACAAGGATCCCAACCACCTCTGCATAGAGCCTGTAAGTCGTAGTTGTAGCACTCTTGTTTCACAGAGAGCTTGTAATGCGGTCGGTGGGTTATGAACACTCTTGGCAATCACATATAAAACTGCTTTTATTTAAGTGATTATCATATATATGTCTTAGTAGTCAAAGCTTTTACAGATGCTTTTGCTTCTTACAGCAATTCTTCTGAAGGTGTGAACCTTGTTGCAGGTGAGTATGTTTACATATTTAGCAAGTGGAAATAAAATTAGTCACATGTCTTGCTGCCACCTTTGGATTGTTTACATTCTAAGTTGTATGCATAGATTACAGATACCAACATGATACACCTCATTTGGAGAAAAAAAAATACTTCAGTAAATGCATAGCAGAATTATTTACACTTAAATGAACTGAAAGTTTATCAGTGTTTGAAAAACCCTTATTTATTATTTAATTAAAACCCCAATTTTATTATCCCAGACAATGGTTGGAAATGTTTAACCCTGAGAGTAAGTCCAGAATCAAATACAGCTTCAACCAGAATTTCCCTTTCCTGTGCACCTTTTTCAAAGCATGAATTTAAACATAAGCCAGTCATTCTTTCCTGCAAATTTTTGAAGCCTTTCAAATCCCAAAGACTGAAACTGAACACTAGGTGCAACTTTTTGCACAAGATTTCAAAGCCTGTCAGGAAAGACAGAATCAGTCAATACCAGGAAGCTGCAAGGAAAAAAAAAATTGATGACATTCAAGCCCACAGAAATTAACTACATTAAATGTGAAGTAATACTTCACATTTGTTTATATTCAAATCCATTTGCTTAGACACATGGTTGTTAAAAAAAAAAAATCTTTTCAATGTTAATGAAAAATGAATAAATGTCTAGTTAGACATGTTAAAATGTGTTCAATCATTATCATTAAAGATGGTATTACAAATTACTGCAATTCAGAGAGTAAGCTGGAGAAAATTTGGAAAAGTAGGCAATACATATTGTTACATATGTAGGTTGTTTGCACAGTAATTCATTTTGCCACTGATGATAAATGGTCAGAATTGAAGTAGAGAGCAAGGCCATGTAACTATTGTGGGTGTTGGGGCGGTTGCTGTGACCTGGATGTGACAATCACCACTTTGCATAAAAGCGCTGTTAATGCATTGTGGCTGTACGTGGCCTCCTCCTGAGGTGTCTCCAGTCAGGCAGCAGAGCTGAACAAGTTTTGCTGTTCCCAGGGCCTGTTTGCTTACAGCTAGCTCAAGCAACACAATTTTTTTGAAACATAAACATGCTTACTTAAAATAAAGAGGTTTGTCCTTTTGTTAATTCATCTGAGAAATCGAGACTCATGTTTACTGAAATGTAATTTACATTTTCAAAGTCAGTAACGATAAATGTTCAACGTATTTACACAGTTAAAGATGATGACAGGCAACTTCTGAACATAGAGCCAATACCTTCAGAGCAATTGCTGGACATGTACAAGAGGAAGATTGCTGATGAGGGAAGACTTTTCTTGGATGAATTTCAGGTTTGTCATTGGCTCAAAATATACCACAGATTTGTAGCAAGGTAGTTGGAAGAATTCTGTTCAAGAGCATGTTTGAAGTATATGCACTGGTTATAAATAAATAAAAAAGTAAGAACCTAGAAAAATGAGTGAATTCTTATCTAAGGTCAAATAGGCTTCAGTTAATTTTGCTACCAAGCTCTCCTCAGTATAAGGTGGTGGTACTTTTTTTTCCCCTGAAGGTGTTTTTCAGAAAAAGTGTAAAATACACAGTCTAAATACTTCTCATTCTGAAGTACCTTTTAATGCTTATTTTTAATACTCTCTCTTACTGCATAGCCATGGGGATATAAATAATATAAAATTGTGGTGATATATGTTATTTATATTAAGGGAAAAGAAATTTGTTTATTTTAGATGTAAGAAATATATGAAGTAGTATCATATGAAACAGAATGTTATCTTCCAGACTCAGTAGTACCAAATTTCTTCCATATGCATTTGACTGAAAATAGAAGCTATTTTAAACATATGCTTACCTAATAAAAGAAACATTGTATTTTACAGAGTATTCCTAGAGTTTTCACTAAATTTTCAATAAAGGAGGCCAAAAAAAGCCATAATCAGAACAAAAACCGTTACATTGATATCCTTCCATGTGAGTATTTGTTACATTTTTACATGTTATATAAATATTTGGTTTCTCAGTGCCTTGAGATAATAGAATTATTTTGTTTTAAATCATTTAAACAGATGATCATAACCGTGTTGAGCTCTCAGAGATCCCAGGAGACCCAGGATCAGACTATATCAATGCAAGTTATATTGATGTGAGTGACTTCTACTTAAAAAAAGTCTTAGGCACTATTGAAGAAATCCTGTAGTCTGTACATTTCATGCATCAAACACCTTTGAGGATTTCCATTTGACTTCTTTCCATTTTTGTAATGTATTAGGTATTATTGGACTGTTGCATACTGAATTTATTTTTAAAGTTGCAAATCTTTTAAATTGTTCATGCTTCCTTTCTAAAAGTTGATAACATTGTACTTTTTCTAGGGCTTCAAAGAACCGAGAAAATACATTGCTGCACAAGGTAATTTTTAACCTTTAAAAGAATATGCTTTCTTTATTCACCCATTTTTTGATAGAGAGTAGTAAAAAAGTATTACTAAATTTAAAGAAAAATTGAAAATCTGACATTTTCAAATTTAATATGAAAAAGTTGCCAACGCGTTTTTGCTTAGGGAATTTTGTGAAGTTGAATAAATGGTACTTTGTCCTGGTTTTGGCTGGGATAGAGTTAATTTTCTTCCTAGTAGCTGGCATAGTGCTGTGGTTTGGATTTAGGATGAGAAGAATGCTGATAACACACTGGTGTTTCAGTTGTTGCTGAGTACTCCTTATGCTAGTCAAAGACACTTCAGCTTCCCATGCTCTGCCAGGTGCACAAGAAACTGGGAGGGGGCACAGCCAGAATAGTTGATCCAAACTGACCAAAGGGCTATTCCATACCATATGACGTCATGCTCAGTATATAAGCTGGGGGGAGTTGCCTGGGGAGCAGCGATCGCTGCTCGGGAACTGTCTGGGTATCGGTCAGCGGGTGGTGAGCAATTGCATTGTGCATCACTTGCTTGGTATATTGTTATTACTATTATTATTATATTGTTTTATTTTATTTTTTTTTATTTCAATTATTAAAGTGTTCTTATCTCACCCCAGGAGCGTTTCTCACTCTTATTCCTCCAATTCTCTCCCCCATCCCACTGGGGCAGGGGGAGTGAGTGAGCAGCTGCGTGGTGCTCAGCTGCTGGCTGGGGCTAAACCACTACATACTTCAAAGGCAGATTTCTCATGATGTATAATTTTACACCAAAAGTTTTCAGATTTCACAGTTGTGCACTAAAGATATATATGAGACTTTTAAAATGTTGTAGCCTAATGGCAGCAGTCATAATGAAATCAAGTGTGTGGCTGTTATTTGCGTGATCTCTGGTTAGCTTTTCAGACTGCATGGCTAAGCATGTCAAGAAGGCAAGTGTTTTTTTATGTAGGTGCACTCTTTGAAAAACTCCTTTAAAATATCTCCTGCTAGGTCCCAAGGATGAAACCACGGATGATTTCTGGAGAATGATCTGGGAACAGAAGGCAACAATTATTGTCATGGTGACTCGCTGTGAGGAAGGAAAAAGGGTGAGAAATATCCATCCATCCATCCATCCATCTTTCCATCTTTCTTCTGTCTGAAAACAGAAAGGGTTGCTCTGCTGTGGTGAATTATATTTTCTTCTTAGTACTTTGTTTTCATTGTTTGCTGTTTTCTCATTGTGGCAGAACCTATGTTGGAAAGCATGCCAAAACAGTGTTGCCTTATGGAATTACCAGTCTTATCAGAAAATGTCACTTTAGTCATAGCTGTAAGTAGCAGAGGGTGCGCTTCCAAATTACAGCTAATAAATCCAGAAAAGGGCTCAAGGTAGAACTCTAGCTCCTCACAGACCTGTCATAAAAGGTATAGCTTGTATTTTTCTCCTGTCTATTATCTTCTGATATCCTGGCAATGCCCTCAGTAAATCCTGGACAGAATATTTTTTTATCTGTCGTCTTTGCCCTTCCTTTAACTGGAAGGTTGGGTGGTTCTGGCTTGCTTTTGTTTCTTATTCCATCAACAGCAGGAAGAAGGGGAACTGCTGTTTTAATTGCATTTGAAGACGAAAAGGTTGGCAGCATGCAGATCTACAGCATCCTCAAGTTGATGTTATAGGCAGGCAGGAGCAACACCCCTCACTGAAGACTGAAAAAGAAACCATAGAAGTAGCTGCAAACTTTTCTACCGCCTTCAGGCAACAGCAACAGTAGTTGTTCACTTTTTCAACTACTGTACAGGATTTTTTTCCCCACTTTGTGTTCCAAGTTAAATTCCATGGGCATAGACTTCAGGTCAGAGACCTGAATTGTTGGATATTTGGAATTATTTAAGACTGACATCCTAAGCAGTGGCAGCCTTTTCAGGAGAGGACAAGACCTGTGACAAGTTGGGAAAATCTATACTGAGTTGCCATGTATTTTAAATGAGACTTTCTTCTAGCTCTCAGTTCTCTGCCACTTTGCTGTTGTGCTGCTCACCTAACTTCATATCTTTGTAGAACAAATGTGCCCAGTACTGGCCATCAATGGAGAATGGCTCTGCAACATATGGGGACATCATTGTGAAGATAAATGAAAGTAAAACGTGTCCAGACTATGTCATTCAGAAACTACACATCACAAACGTAAGTTGATTCAAAAGTGTAAGACTGATGGAATTGGAGTGTCTATTTGGAGTCTGTAGGTATGGATGAGAGATGCTTTTAAGAGGAGAAGTCAGCTATCAATGGAAGATGCTCTGCTGTTTTTCCCTAAGCAACATACAGTTAAAGACAAAACTTCTTAGATGTAGGTGTCATTCCTTACAAGAAATATGAGTTAGACATACATTTCCCAACATAAAAATTTATTTTGCTTAGTACTCTGCAATCTACATTTAAAGGAAACTGTTAATATACTGTTAAGTACAGAAAACTTAACACACTGATTTCCTCAAATATTTAGCTTGTTCTTTAACACAGAAATTTTACTGGTTAATGTGTCTCTCAGCATAACCTTCTGCAAGTAAAATCAATGTGATTCACAGAGCACCATTATCTACCCTCGTGATAATTGTACAGTGGGACAATTACAAATTCTGGTAATCTCAAGTGGATTTATAAACATAAGTGTTTTCAAATTACCATTTGACTACGTGTAGAATCATTAAGGCTGGTTAATTGCTGTCTTTTATACATGTGAAATCACATTAGTTGCTCTGTGTGTAACTGAGAACAAAATTTGCTATCTAACGCTGAATGCTTTTCTCGGGCCCCTTGTGAAAATATTTCAGTGAGGATAAATGGCATGTAAGTCATAGCTTAAAGCATTAAGACTCAAAGAGTAAATCTGCTGACAGATCTTCAGCAAAATAGTCAAGCAACAGACTCCACCCATCTTGATCCATGATTACAGCTGGAAATTCCTATTCTGCTGTCTCATGTTGCATTAAAATTGACTCAGGAAGTGGTCTGATTAGAAGAAAGTTGTAACTTAGTGTGAAGACAGTGAGAATATCAGGATGTTAAGAATTAACTATTAACAAAGACGTTTCTCTGTGACTAGAACAGTCTGACATTAGAAATGAGAGATTGCTGTAGGCTGAGGACTGATATTTTTAGAGCTGTCTGCTCTCTGTTCAGCTGACATCATATTAATACAGATAAAAGTGATATGGGTTGTGAAATTTAAGAGTGGTCCCTGGTAAGAAAGTGGAGACTTCTGCAGTTCTGGTGGAATAGTGATGTATAATTACCGAAACAATGGCAAATAACTGCATGAATAACTGTGCCACAACTGGATAATTCAAGTTTGAGTAAGAATTTGGGGGTTAATTACTGGAGAAAACCCATATAGGCATGCTAAATCTTGGCCCATAAAAGAATTTCACTGAGATGTCTTTCTCTTTTTTTTTTTTTTTTATAATCATGGTTATCAAAATGTGTGTCCGCTCTTTTAATCTAGCAGCACCATATGAAAGTAGGACTCAAAAGTTGACATGCTTTAATCTTTAATGAAATGACTTAAGAAAGTCAGTCTCATTGAAAATCATAGGTTTTCTTGCATCTACTTCTAAATGGTAGAAGTCTGAGTGAGTTACAGTTTAAATTTCTTTTTTTTGTACCCTTAGCAGGCTAATCCTAGGAGATATAAGAGAATTACCAACCTGTACCCCTTGAAGTAAGCAGAGCTATACCCTGGCCAAGTTGTTTATGAATAGAGTGGGGAGACAGACTCTGGATCATAGGCTAACCTGAGAAAAAAGTATTTTTACCAACACTGATCCTCCTGCTTTTCCTCTGTTGGAGTCATTGCGTATTCCTGATTCATGGATATTTTTTAATTAAAATTGAATATGAAAAATGTCATAACCTGAGAGACCATTTGGATTACAACATTACAGCACTCTTGAAATTTGTGTTTCAATATTTGATTACCATTGCCCTTATTTTTCTTTTGCTTTGTATATCTGCACTTGATTTTGGCTTTGTTTGTGTGTGTGTGTATATATATATTAAAAAACCCCACACTTCACTTTGTCTAGGGAAAAGAACGGACAGCTGGAAGAGATGTCACTCATATTCAGTTCACAAGCTGGCCAGACCATGGAGTCCCTGAGGATCCGCATCTCCTTCTCAAACTCCGACGCAGAGTTAATGCTCTCAGCAACTTTTTTAGTGGCCCAATAGTGGTTCATTGCAGGTAAATATATATTATTTTTTAAAAATTATATTAATGTTAAATGAACATGAAGTGAAGCTATTCAGAAAAGGGAGCTGGCAAAGGTATCTGGCTGATCCCAAGTTTTGTGACTTGATTACTTGAGAGTGAAGCAGCCAAAGATGCATAAAAAGGCCTGTTTTCTGAAGGATATTCAGGTTGCTAAAATGTGAGGATACATACACTTTTGGACTCTTGGAAAGCAGCCAGATAAATGTTGGGCTACTTTGGCTATAAGCACCACGTTTGGCAATTTTGGCCTTACTTTCATTAAGAGATATTTAAAATACAAACTCATCATTGTTTGTGTTGCCAATTAATTTACAGCAAGAACTTTTTTCAATTGCTTCGTATCCCTTTGTTACACCTTTTCACTATTGCTCTGTCACTGACTGCTCCCCTCTTAGAGTGGGACTGGGAGATGCCATTCCCTCTTGATAACCAAATCCCTTTGTGCTTTGCAGTGCCGGTGTTGGGCGCACTGGGACATATATAGGAATTGATGCCATGCTGGAGGGGCTGGATGCAGAAGGCAGAGTGGATGTTTATGGCTATGTTGTGAAGCTGCGTCGGCAGCGGTGCCTCATGGTTCAAGTAGAGGTATCTTGCTAAGACTCCTGTCACTTAGAACTCTCCTTTGCCAGGGCTTCATCAGTATTTCTCCGAAGTGCACTGCTCAGTCTTGGGTACTGCTACAGTTCAGCTGAAGTTGTTCATAGAAAATATAGCTCTGAAAAATATTTAGAGAGAGAAAAACTTAGAACACAGTTTTTCAGTTTTAGAAACTTCAACTTTTTAAGTTTAGGCTTATAAAAAAAAGAAGCCAAGAACATTTTAGATTTGATAATCCAGCTTTTGGCATACAATACACAAATGCAAAATTGAGCTTGCGTAGTCAAACATAATTTTCTAGAAACTGTCTGTCTAGGTGGGATTTTTGGTTGAGTTGAGAGTACAACAAAAGTTACAGACTGATGCAATACATGTTTTTAACTTACCTAAGCGTTCTGCAGATCTTTCAAATCTCAGTTGCATTTTTCTTGAATGACATTACATTTATTTGCAGAACACTTCTCATCCAACACACTAAATGTGCTCCAAAATGTCTAATTTGGAAGCCACTCTGATTTTTAATACTTGTATTTAATGCCTATTTAATGTTAATGCTTAATATTATTCATCATGGGAGTAATAGTTTCTTATGGTTTTAAAAAGTGTCTGTTTTTTTTTTTACTCTTTAATAACTTCATTTTTAAACCCTTCAAATGGGAAACACCAGTCGCAGTACATCCTTATCCATCAAGCGCTAGTGGAATACAATCAGTATGGAGAAACAGAGGTCAGTCTCTCAGAACTGCATTCCTATCTTAACAATCTGAAAAGAAAAGATCCTCCGAGTGATCCTTCTCTGCTGGAGGCAGAGTTTCAGGTAAATAAGCATTGCATTCTAGGGCTCTTACCTCCCACTCGCATTAGTAAGTGCCTTGCACAACAGTCATGAGATAGAGATACCACACCTAGTAGATCACTTCTGTGATATTTTATTTCTCCAGCACAAAACTGGTTTCTTTACCTTCATGAAAAAAGCTGTAAATTAATGAAATTTTAATCCAGCTTTTGATACTAATATTTTTAACAAAGGTGGGGAGCATAGAACGATTACTTGTGTCTATGTGCATGATTTCCTGTGCCATTGTACATGGTATAGCAGGCATTTTTAAACTATAGTCCAGATGTGACCAAAGTTTAAAGAATTAAAGTAGGAAGTGAGACACTGGGAGATGAAGACTGGGTGTGGGTGTCCAGAGGGGACAATGACCCCAGGAACCATTTCAGTCAAACATAATACCAAACATCCTCTTTCTTTAGAGATTACCCTCCTATAAGGGGTGGCGGACACAGAACACTGGGAATCGTGAGGAAAATAAAAGCAAAAATAGGAACGCCAGCATAATTCCATGTAAGTATTTTCCAAGAACCTTCCCTTATTTTATCTGTTATCTTCTGTAAGAAAACCTACTAAATTTTGAAAAAAATGAGGGCAGTAAATTATCTTACTGAGATGTATTTGATTAATTTTTTCAACACTGTAAAATTAGAAACTTCTTATAGTGTTTTAAAAAGCAAGAGATGAGTTTTTAAAAATGCAAATTATTGGGAGCGTTTATTTCAAATAAAGTTGCCTTTGTTCTGCAGCCTGTTGTGAAAGGACTGGCCTTTTTCTACCTATTTTCCACCCTGCACATGTGGGGACAGCCCCCCTCTAATGCTATACCTGAGCAACAGTGTGGTGTGACAGTGACACTTTGTCTCATGCAGATGACTTTAACCGAGTGCCAATCAGGCACGAAGAAGAATGCAGTAAGGAGGGTGAACGTGATTCAGATGATTCCTCAGATGAGGACAGTGACCGTGAGGAATCAAGCAGATACATCAATGCTTCCTTCATAACTGTATGTATTTAGAGGATCCACTATAAGAATTTCACAAGCTTTCAGCTAAAGCTACATTCTAGCTTGAGCTCTTATTGGCTTCACAAATAGACTAGGATTTACCTGAATAAGGGAGAAAGATCTGAGAGTCAATTGGCAAATCCATTTATAGTTTAAATCATCAAAATCTTCTACATTTTGCTGCAGTTAATAAGATGAATCTTTTCCCCTTACTTGGTCTTAGACTGTGCAATCTCAAATAGTGAGACTAAACATAGAAACACTTTTTTTTTGTGTGCGCGCGTGCGTGTGTGTGTGTTATGTTTAAAACCACTAGCTTTCAGACTGGCCTCATGATAAAATGTATTTCTCTTAGTGGGCATCTGCCTATGTACAAGTTGATCCATACTAATATTTTCCCTGTTAGTGAAATGTGAGTATAGTTATGCATATATACAAAACCGTACTAGTGAAAACTGGGGCCATCAGTTTTTTGGTATCATATATACCTCCAAAAGAAGGAGAGCATTTATCAGTCACTGGTGAAGGAACTGATTTTGACGGAATTACTAACTAAATTTGATTTATCTGAATCCTTTAAAATGCTGCACAGTTAGGATATCTATTCAGAGGAAATGTATTTTTACTTTTGGGTAGCTCAGTGTGAACTGACTGGTGCACCAACTTTGTGTGGTATAAACTCAATTTCTTAGTGGTCAAATTAAACAGCTGTGTGGTTTTAGCCCTTAAAAATATGCTTTGCAGAAAGTGGCAGGGTGAGTTCTCACCTGCTGCAGCGTGAGTATACCTTGTTGTCAATTTAGAAGTGACACTGTTGTTAGGAGGATTGAGTTTAATGTCATTTGGCTTGTAGAATTACTGTAAGACCATTGCCCACTGTGACAGGCATATTTTCCCTATAAACAAAAGGGTTCATTAGTTTATTTCACTGGGTATTCTTTAAATGACAATGAGTTCTGTTGCTTGACAATCACATTTCAAATGAATTTAAGAAAAAAATATGAAAACTTTCCTTTATAGGGTTACTGGGGTCCGAAAGCCATGATTGCAACCCAAGGACCACTGCAGGAAACTATTTCTGACTTCTGGCAAATGGTCTTCCAAAGAAAAGTCAAAGTCATTGTTATGCTGACAGAACTGAAAGAAGGAGATCAGGTGAGGGCATCGTCTTCACACTGACATATTAAGGGTCCTCTATATGCAAAGAAAACACTGCACGGCACTCTCTCATTCCCTTTCTCCAGTTAAGCGTGTTTCATAGGATGAGGAATTTGGATTTCCAGTGTAATTTGTTCTATTATTTACCTTCTTAATTTACTTTCTGATGAATTTTTGAGGGGAAGAGTGTATGATGCTATGTTTTAAAATGCAATGACACTGCTACTACTTTAAAGTTAATACATTATGTAACTGCACGTGGAAGATAAAATGAAAGGAGGTTTGAATGGTAAGCACTGACTTGTACTTTTGTCCATTTTAGGAACTCTGTGCACAGTACTGGGGAGAAGGGAAACAAACATATGATGGCATAGAGGTTCAAATGACAGATGTTAACTGTTGCCCTAGCTATACCATACGTGCATTTGACGTTACACATCTGAAGGTAAAAGTTTCTTTGCAAATTCCCAAAGGAAGTTTTAAATTTGTTTCCCTGTTATAAACTTAGCCTAAAGAAAGAGAAGGGACAGTTCCCACTGCACTTACCTACTGCTCTAAGAAATGGAAATATTTTTCTCTTCCAGACCAGCAGCCAATCATGATAAATGCTATAAAATAGCTCAAATTTCCCATTTAGTGAATTGCTGAGATGGTGGTAGTGGAGTCTTAGGAGGTCGGCTGTCTTTTGTACTTTGAGCAAAGCTTGGATATCTACCTACCTCATATTCATGAGGTAGAACTCACATCACCATGCAGTTCCTCAGGAATATAATTTTTCTTTTGTAAATCAGCTGCAATACGCGTACTATGCGAATCTTTATTTTAACCTGAACATTGACTCCGTCTCCACTGCTGTTTTTCAGACGAAAGAAACACAGAAGGTGTATCAGTATCAGTATCACAAGTGGAGTGGCTTGGATGTTCCGGAAAACCCCAAAGATTTAGTCAGCATGATTCTCAAGCTTAAACAAAAAGTCCCAGCCAGACCAGTCACTGAGGACAACAGGAGTAATCGCAGTGTCCCGCTCGTCGTCCACTGCCGGTGGGTCTGAATTCAGCATATAGCTTAACCTAGTTCTAAGTTCTGGATATACGTAGGAACCACAATTTTGGGATGCCTACCTTTTCCCACAAGCCTTTCCCTGTGTCTGGAGACTCAGCTCTCCCTAGAAGATTCATTGAATTGCTCAGGCTTGACCTTTTTGATTGTAGTGCTGAAAAGTGAGCACACTTCGGCAAAAGCATGGGCATGGAGTAGGTGGTTAGAGCTAGCTGCTCTTGGCTGGTATACATATTTTGAGGTGAAATGCTAGGTCAGAGTGCTCTTGCAGCATACTACTGATGAGGATCAAGCAGAGCTTTTAGGTTCATCTTTCACTCCAGTACATAAGCCCATTTTTTAGGACCGTTTCCAGGAATAGCCTTGCACACCATCTAAAACAGAGGGTAATACTGGTAATACTGCTAACAGTTGTTGAGACTGTAAGTCTGAAGCTTCTAATTTGTCTTGTACCCCTTAAGGGGCCACATGAGATCCAGGTAGCCTCTAGATAAACTGTCTTGTGTGTGTCCTACAGATATTCTTAATTGTAACAATTTCAGTCCAGTAGAAGATGTTTCGGAAATGTAATTCATTCTGTAGTCTTTGAAATAAATCTAATATTTAGTCAGAGGACTTGCTGATTTTACATTTTAAATTTACATGTATATTTTACATCATCTTCTAGTGACGGATCACAGCAGACTGGTGTATTTTGTGCTTTAATGACCCTCTTGGAAAGTGCAGAAATAGAAGAAGTAATAGATGTTTTCCAAGTAGTAAAAGGTCTTCGTCGCACCAGGCTGGGAGTGGTCTCCACCTTTGTAAGTAAATCTTATGAATTACCAGAAAAAATTATGAGAGTACTTATCAGGGTCATGAATACCCTCGTAACCTTATGCATCATTTCTGCATAGGGAGCACTAATTCTAATCAGGACATTCACAGCCACTCACCACTACTCGGGAATTGGCCGTTACTGATAAGAATGAAGGAGTCTGTGAGATGTCCAGAGCTGCAATTCTGTAACACCTTTGTGGAAGGGTGCATATTATAAAATTACAAATTGCATAAATTGATGTTTCTGCAGTTGCTTCGAGGATGTACATGCACAGTGTCCCTTAACTTCTGCAGAGTTGGGAGGCTAACTCCATTTCACAGGCTAGCAGCCATCGACTTGTTTTGTTTAAATCATTCCAGAGGAATTGTGTCTTCGTGGCATACACTGTGCATTTACTAACAAACCAGACCTAGGTGTCATTGATATGGGGCAGGTTATTAGATAACTTTCCTAGACTCCTTAAAATCCGTGTTGTTTACAACTTAGGTACTCTAAAAACATATTTTTGGGATTTTGTGAGCCAAGAGGGTACTGAGTGACTCAACTTGGAACGTCTGATGCAGGCAGTTACAGAGACATTACATAAACATGAAAACAGAATAAACCATAGAAGCTATACTCTGTATGCCAAAAACTGTAGAATCTGCTTCATATGCAGTCTTGCGTGTTCAACTACATGTTACATTTCTAAAATTTAAGAAAACAGAGAAAATATGGGTTTATTGTTGGGCTCTGAGCATTCCATTCATACTAACTTCTTCTCTTTATATTTAAGGAACATTACCAATTTCTGTATGACACCATTGCTAGTACCTACCCTGCACAGAATGGACAGATAAAGAAGAACAGCCAGCAGGAAGATAAAGTTGAATTTTGCAGTGAAGTAGAAAAAACAGATCAGGAGACTGATTTGATCACTATTGATCTTACCCCAACAACGCCAGAGGAAAATGAGTTTTCTGATGTATGTGATGGTTCTAAGGCTGCAGATAGCACTAAGGGAACAGAAAGCTCTACAAATGGCCCCACAACTCCAGTTCTAACTTAGAGGCTATACTAAAAAAAAGTGCTTTTTCATATGCAAAAACTTCTAAACAAAATAAGAAGTATAAGATTTCTTCCTCTTCCCACTTTTTTTTGGAAAACATTTACTGTTATATTGGTTTTTCAAAGGTACAAATTTAAAGGAATACTTGAAGCTCACAGAGAGTGACAAAGAACTGTGAAAGTTTAATCTTTGTGTAGATTTACATTCCGTACTTCTTCAGAAACCTTTTCACTATTTTTATACTTTTAAAAATTTGTGCAGCATAATACTATGCTGAGCTGTGGGAACAAAATTTTTTGACTTCTGTAACAAGGAGAAAAGCACCTCAGAACAACAAGATTAGTGTGTTGCAAAAACAGGTCTGTCTTCAATCCTACTAGCAAGTAACTTAACCTAATTGGTAAGAATATTTTCCAGCATTTCAGGAGTGCTGACCAAGCACTGCTTTAACAATACTCTGTGGAACTTGTGGGACTTTGCCAAACAGTTTTAAGAGCTTATCATTTGCATCATGTGGCAATTCCAAGGAATTCAGACTTACGGAGAATCTGTAAGTCCTCCCATATCAATGTGGAATAGAAATTTTTGCATTTTTCTAACTTGCCTCAAGGTGTCCTTGTTGCTCCACATATATTAATCTGAGATTTCAATGTTAGACTCAAAGAAGAGTATGGAGCTTGGCATTTGAATGATTGCAACGATTCTGATAGAAAACACATTCTGTTTACTCTTAGAGCTTAAAATACTGCGCGCTTGCACATCTATTTCTTATGCTTACTGTTATTTAAAGTGACTGCTTCCATGAATGCATCTGACTAGTTTTCAGAATTGGAAAATACTTAGATGCTTTTCCTCCAAACCTTGTAGATTTTAATTGTAGAGGATTTTTTTTTTTCATTACGAGGTTTTGTATGTTACAGATGTGATATTTTTACTGTTTTTTGCTGGATTTTAGGCTACCGGTTTTAGGACAAATAAAAAAGATAATTAATAGTTGACAAGGTGGAAATTATTTTGTTCTATTGGACTCTGCAAACTGATCATTTTCTTCTAAATGAGCAAAATCTTGTGCTATCCCATACATGGATAAAATTTACAAATTTCAGTAGGAAAACACACCATTTAAATCTTATAAAACTGTGTCTGATCCCAGGTAAGTGTCATGATTCTCTCATTACAAAGGAAGGAAACTTCATTTTTCTTTTGCTTGAAGTCATTAAAGGAGCAGTCACTTAACAGATTCAGTGGTCCTAGTGTATCACTGCAAATTCCTAATCTCTCTTTACAAAACATAATTGAAAATACTTAGAGAGCCGTGTAAACAACATGTACAGTCACACTTGGTTAAAACATTAATTTAATTTTTCTGTTACTCTAGATCAAATATTTAATTCACAATTATCAGCTCAGGCAAGCGCTTCCTGGCAGTCTTGCTTGAATAAGTTGCAGCAAAGGGTCACAGAGGCAGTGGGATTCCCCTTGACTCTCAGCTGAACTGCCTTTTCAGCTGAAGTTGTGCTAGGTGATAAACTAACACAGCTGAGGGGGGTCACCTTTGGAGAAAAAACTCAGACTAAATGTGAAGATAATCTAAAACAATTGTAGGTCCAAAGCCTGTTGGCTGTTTTTAAAGGAACATGTCAAAATTGCAAATTTCGCATCGCTTTGAAGATCAAAAGGATAAAGAGCCTTGGATGCAGATCAACTCAGCTCATTGGATGACAGAGAACAATTAATTTCTTTTTCTTCTTCTAAGATTTGGCCACTGTGAAGCCTCTCTAGCTTGTTCAGGTGGTAAAATAAAGAGGTCAGTGCAGCTACCTATTGTAAGAGTGTGGAGACAGAGACTAGTCACGCTTTTAGGAATAACTGCAAATGTTTCCCAAATCAAAAATTAGGCCCAAATTTTCATTTTTGTGTAAATCTGAGGGCGCTCATACACTTCAATTCCTTGAAAAAAGGTTCTGCAGCTTTTTAAGCTCCTGCAGAACCTGACCTGTAAAAATTCTGGAAGATTTTGTTTTGCTTAAATTGTTTTCTAGAATGATTTCCATGATCTTTTGACTGCACATTTGTAAAAAAATGCATGCCAGGTTAACACTTGATTTGTGCGTGCATTTTGAAAGAAAAGTCCTGAACTATGTTAAATTTTGCCTCATGCCTGTCTTCATTATTAGCCTAATCAGAGAAACAGAGCCTTACATTAAAACTGCCCTCACGTGCCTAGTGTAAACCACTTTTGGAGTAAGTAAGTTCCTTATAGTCACAAGGGGATAAATTGAGCCCTTGGCTTTTAAATATTTTCAAAATAAATAACACTTTGTACAATTAAATCTCATTAAATCCCAGTGTGACAATTGAGGGAGCCTGGTCTTAACACAGCTTAGAAGTTCTGATTGCTTCTACGAATTCTCTATGTATGTACCAGGGACGTTTTTTGCCTTCTCTATTGTCATTTGAATTTCAAAAATCCATGAGGTGGTGACACAGAGCTTGTAGAAGGAGGTCATTATGCTGGATGCTCCATAGTCACTTGGCTTATTCACCTGTAGGCTTAATTTTGTGTCTCCCAGGACCACAGTGATGCATATTACAGGTGAGGCATGAAGCCCAAGCTAATAAGCTCTGCTAGGAAACTATGCTGACTTTGTTAGGGCAAGAACAACATTGTAGCAGGCTGGAGACTTGGCATAGCCTAAAAGCTGAGAAACAAACATGCAGAGTAAGATGCAAAACGTTTATTTTCTCAAGTAGAGCTCAGCTGCACAAAGACCGCTAACCACTGCCTCAAGCTAGGAGTGAGCTGTTGTTTGAAAGTGTTTTGTAATCTGAAGTCCAGGATAGAAAATAACTAAGCAACACATCAGCTGGGAGAGGACTTTGAGCAACCAACAAGGGTGATCGAGGGCTTATGTGACCGAAGGACTGGATTTGTCCCACAACTTGCTGAGTTGAGGCTGATAGAAAGGTGGGTGTGGAGAAGTGACAGTGCCATGTTACTGGAATCCAGTGTGGGCAGATGGGGGGAGAGGAAGGATGCCAGGGTCTCCACAAGATTCCGCTTGGTCAGGTAACTGCAGTGGGGAATGAACTGTGTGCTTGCTTTTGTTTAGATTTTTGTATGTTTCTTGTGCTCTGTAATAAGGCAGTTATATTAAAATCTTTTTCAGAGACTGTACATTATGAATATCAGCCACATTGTGATTCTTGAGGTAAATGATGCACAACACAAAAAACGGCCAGTGCGCTGAGCCGTGGCAGTCGGGGATGCCGTTCCAGGAGATGACAAAAGCCCTGTTGCTTTCCCACACCCCAGCTTCCACTGCTGCATTTGGGCTCTCGCGGGTTACGCTTGTGCCTGCTCCTTTTCCCACCCGCGCACGCAGCCGGTGTCCATGAACTCACCCTCTCCACTTGTGAGCTGGCTGATGGGGAAGGGAGCACTTTCTTCCCCTTGCTCCAAACTGATCTACTGGGAAGGAGCTGGTGGCCGCATGCAGGGGCCCGAGGGGCTGGGCCAGGCCAGGAGGGTCCCCACCTGCCCCTGCACCACCTCTCACTACTACCCTTAGGACATCACCTGGAGGGGGGCAAAATTTGCCAGAGGAGTGAAGCGAGCAGTGGTGCTTTGCATTGCTGCAAAGCAGGAAACCTCAGTTAAATCTTGTATGAGAGGCACGAGCAGAGCCGGATAGCGAGTCTGTGGCACATGGCAGCGTTGAAGCTAGGAGCTACAAAGGGAAGTAAAAGACTTCGAGCCGTTTGTTCGTGTGAGATGGCAAAGAAAGTAAGAATAGTGGCTCAAGACAGGTGTCTCATTAAGCTGGAAATTATATCCTTTATTTAACTTTCCTCTGAAAAACTCTCCAGTAGCAGTGCTTATCTCTTCGACAAGGCATCTTGCTCTTGTAAAGGCCCAGTTTCTTTGACGTTGTACGTTCTCCAGATTGCCTCTAAAAGAATATCAGAAATTCCCCGAGGGCTCTACGCAGCTGTACCACAGTTATTTTTCCATACATAGAGCAACTGTTTGCCAAGAACCAGCGCGCTGTGTTTTAGACTAGGGAAAACCAAAATAGACAAAAAGGAACGTTTCAGTTACAGAGTACAGCACATTTCTATATGCATCAGCTCTACTTCGGGAAAAACGTAAGTCATCTTCAGAAGAACAGAATCCAATAATTTTAAAGGTACAGCAATGTAGAAATAAAGTTTTATACAAAAGCTTGATAAGTCAACCTTTTCAATGCAAATGAAAAGATGACGACAAAAGTACTAAGCAAGTTTGTACTAAAAGATCTCCTTTCTAAACAAATAATTGTTTAGGAAGGATACTTAGTGCAAGTTATTGTAAAATATTAGTCTTATTGTTCTAACCTTAGTGAAAAACAGGGTTTTATTAAATAGTTATGTCCTCAGAGTCAGGATTGTCAGCATCAGCAATGCACAATGTTACGGAATTTTTGAAATTAACACAATAAACCTTTTTTAGAGGAATGGGCATATAGCTATTTACAGCTGGGTTGTCTCAAATCCCACAGCTGCACACCACCGTGGCTGGCAGTAATAATGTAGTCATAAGTGTGACTGTCTAACATGCAGAGGAAAAAATAAAAAGGAATTTACTTTGGGCCAATTTTAGCACTCAGTATCAAATTTTTTTGGTTTGGAGATGGAGAAACCTCATGATAGCCTGACCTTGCCTGGCAGTTAGCTGAGACAAGAGCTCGCACACATCAATACTCCATGGAGTACTTGGGGTGAACCTGGTGTATTTTCAGAGCTTACCCGCCAGGCTGTGCTGAAACTCTTCAAATGCCTTTTGCTCTGTTCAGAGCGCACCTGCAATGCATTCAGCTCGCTCCATTTCAGTAACGTGGAGCCAACTGAGGTAATGAAGATGACATTTGTTTATACAGCACTGCAGAGATTGTGTCTATCCAAGACCAAGCACTAGTTCAGAGTGAGTGTGTGTGTGTGCGTCATTCATAGCCTTACGTGTGAGATTACCTTCCCAACCAGAAATCGATGAGTTGTTGACTTGGCAGCTGCTCAGCTTAAAAAAACTGAAATAGGAGAAACAGGGATGATGTGGTGGGCCTGTGCTAACTTTTTTGTGGGGCAATGCAGCACTGAGACAATATTGGATTGTGTGGCTGATGGACTTTATAAGAGTGGTTTTCAAAAATGAATTTGCAAAAAATAAACTACTGATGAGGTACAGGAGACTGCATGCATACAGAGCACTCACGTTGTCACAGACTAAATTGGTGCTGACATCAGTGACTACTAAAAAATTATTTGTCAGCTCTCCTGATGTTGCAATAGAAGTCAATGTGCACGTTCTTCAATTGCAGAGAAAAATGGTAAAAAAATGACAAT
This sequence comes from Pelecanus crispus, assembly GCF_030463565.1. Taxonomy (NCBI): domain Eukaryota; kingdom Metazoa; phylum Chordata; class Aves; order Pelecaniformes; family Pelecanidae; genus Pelecanus; species Pelecanus crispus. The sequence continues at coordinate 58,875,886 of NC_134647.1, forward strand.
AGAAAGTTATCACTGGAAGATGGAGTTCTTGCCAAATGTCTGCATTTGGCAAGAAGTGTCAATTTTTTTTTTTTTTTAAGAAAGAAATAATGAATCATTTTCATCCTATTTTGCCAATGTTAATACATCATTTTGAGAATAACAATATTTTGTTTGACGTTTAGCACTGTACTTCCATTTACTCCTGCTCTTTTCTGAAATATTTAAATATATTATTTTTAGTATATCATTAAGTCATTGAAACCACTTCAAGACTAGAACAGTTCAGTATCATTAAGTGTTTCCTTTTTCTATGCTGCTTTCTTAATATAATTTCTATTCAGCAATAAAATGAAATTCTGACTTCATGTATTGATTTAGCATAAATAAAATTCTCACGGAACAGGAATTCAATTTCTTAAATGGCATTAATAAATTATTCCATAAAGACTTATGTCTCCTTCCAAAGACGGCAAGGCATTTCCACTATCAAATAACACCTTGCCCCATACCAGTCACAGTGGAAGGACTCGTTCTGTCGCCGTGCAGGGAGGGCAGGGCTCACAGCTCCCTCCCCAGCAGATAGCCCTACTCTCATCTCCACAGTCCAATAAGTCAAAGTCTCTGCCTTTTCCTTCTGCAGCTCTTGCTTTAGTTACTGAATGATGGCCTCTTCTTGTTTGAATATTTATATCAACTTTCTAGGTTTTCTTCTTATTTGGGATATACAGCATTTCATTGACTTGAAGAGCTATCTGGTTTCTGCAACAGACTTCCTCTCCCATCCCAGTCCCTATCCCCATCCGCCCTGCCCCTTTCTCCCCTCATCCTGGATGCCAGGAAGCAGCAAGAGCAAGCTGCCCTGCCAGGCAAGCAGAGCCCAGCTCAAGGGTGAAACAAGGCAGGCAGGGGAGGGACAGCACCCACATGGGCACAGTCTCACAGTGAGAAGAGCAGGTCTGGTGGCAGTAACCACCAACAGACGGCAGCAGTCCACTGCTCGCCAGGCAAGTGCGAAGTGGTGAAGCAGGTCTGAGGCCAAGGAGTCATGGTGGTGAGTCAGGCTCAGCCACAAGTATGGCCAGGCGCAGGTAGACCTGCACAGCAAGTCTAGGCAGGGCTCCTTACTGGAATGCCTCGCATTTCCTGGCCTATGTCAAGATCCAAGTTTCTGTTACATCTTCTTTTCCTATCGTCTTGGGCTCTACTTTGGAGTTGCTGGCTGCGTAAATTGCCCACGCCACCTGGCTAGGCATTGCAGAGGTTGATTACTTGCCATAGTGTGGCATTTATTGGAGCCTGTGACATATTGACTCATGAAGACCTCATACCAGGTCGGTAAGGTAGAAGATGTCAGCACGGCATCTCAGCAGCTGAGCTGTTGTGCCACAGTGCCACGTATCAAGATTCCATGGGCTCTGCTTTATCCTTTCTGAAGATTGCTGATATTTTAGGTCCTGTATGCTTAGATGATAGGAATACCATTGACCCTTGTAAAATCAATACCACAGGCTGAGTGCCAACTGAATATTTGGACTAGAACTTGAAACTTTATTGATAAAAAGTATTAGTTTATAATGATCTGTGCAGAATTTAGAGTTAAGAGTTAAATATAAACGGGTGAGAGAAAAGCAAGTTAGCTCAGTTCATTGACTTACAGATAGGATGCTCATGTACATTTTCATTCAAGGCCCAGTTCTACTCTGCATCTGCAGCTACATCTGCATCTTCTGCATCCTAAGCAAATCCTCCCATTATCTGGTTAGCTGAGATTTTATTTTGAAAGGTCATCTTAGACAAGACAGGAAATAGCCACAAACCGGGTATCTTGCTCTCAACATATCCATCTTGCAGGAACAGTTTTCTGACAGTGTTTTGTGAGACTCACAGTTTTAAGCTAGCTAATTTTGAATTCCCAATTCAGTGCTCCTTGAAGTCATGAACTGTGCAGTGTTGCACAGAAATGGATTAACAAGCACCACATGTCATTTTCTGGTCTCTTGTTGAAGGGCAAAGCTATATAATGTGCTGTATAATTGCTGTTGTTTCCTGAGCTACATCTGTTTTTAACAAATGAGAGAGTTGTGATACCACTTACTCTTCCCTTTTTCTCACCTATGCTCAAACAAGCAGGATAAAGTTCCTTGTCCCAATAGATGTATGTATCCAGATAATATCACAACTCATGACAGGCTACTGTACAAACAGGTGGCTAAGTTTTGGCCATAGTAATTTTTTGGTCTTAGCCGTCTTGAGTTTTAAAGACCTTAAAGCCTAGGCCACCGTTCTAGTCTAATACACCCATAGGTGACAGGCATGATTATGAACTGACAACGTGTGTGAAATGGTGGTCTCGGTCCTATTCATATGGGAAACGTCTGTTTCACTGTTAGAGCAACAGCAGAATTCTGCAAATTAAACCACTTGCCATACATACAAACGGATAAAATGAATGTAGATTGGCTTCAAGAATACTGGGGTCCATTGAATAGGTTTTGTATACCTGTAAATGTCGTCTTTGGTGTGTACACTCCATGGCCTTCCTGTAGGCTCCTCTTCGTAGTGAGGAGCTTCATTAAGCCAAAACAGCAGGCGTGAAGCCAGCAGTGGTGCTAGCTGCATGACAGGATGCTTCTAGCAGGAGGCACTGTTGGGGAAGGAGTAAGGCAGCTTGAACTGAGATGGCCCCACACTCACATGCTCTTTTTATAAAGAAATGTTCAGGAGTCATCAAATGAATGCTATTCAACAGCCATTTCAATTTCCTCTCCCTTTTCTCCTCTGAAGTGTTTGGATGGGTATGTTTTTCCTTATATTTATGGAATTTTCTTTTGCTTCGGCTCCTTTCTGTGTTGCATTTTTTTAAATTGCATCTAGCACTCTATTACTTGACTTCAAGCTTTTGCTTGTAGCTAAAAATATAAATAAATCAAGAGTTTGTTTAGTTTAATTCCTGGTGCTGCGATTTTTTTCATCCAACTGTCATTATGAATTAGTCATTTCTTTGCTCAAAACCATCAAGTACAACAGCATCCAAGGTAAATACTTCAATAAATCAGGTTTGATAAATTAAATAGTTATAACTTCAAAAATCTAAGATAAATAGGAAGGAGAGAATATTTTTATAGGGTTTATTCAGGTTTCCTTGGCAAGAGCTTGATCTACAGTAGACATCCCAGCCAGTACTTTCCCCTGCAACCTGACACTCTTGGCTGAGAGACATCACAAACACAAACGAGTGACCGTGTGATGGTAACTGCTCTGAACAGCTACAACTGTGTGCCAATGGCTCCTCTGAAGTGGTTCACAGGCAGAGATCACATATAAAGGGCTGTTAGAAGGTAGCATGAGTACCGCATCCCAGAAGCTAGAACGGGATGTGCCTCCATGGCTGTAAGCAAGAAATAAATGCAGGTGTCCGGCTGGTCTGTTGGACTTCTAAATTGGAAAAGGGCACACCAGATTTAGCGAGAAAGATTTTTTTTTTTTTTCTTCAGCCAATTATACAATTTTATAGTGGCATTTAAGGGAAAAATTGCAGTGTGCACTAATAATTTCTATGGCAAATTAGCAAAATCATGTCTTAGGAAGGAACATGTTCACTCCCTTTGCTCCCTTGTACTCGTTCCCTACTTGTTGTCCTGTAAAACTGATGCATGCATGTTCTGTAAGGCTATCCCTGGTCCTCAAATGATTAAGGCAGCTTCCACATAGAGGACTGAACTATGCAGGGCCAGCAGTACATGTTATAACAAATATCTGAGCATCCATTGTTTATCAAGGACTAAGGAGAGCAGAAAATTATATTAAAGAAGAAAAGAGCAAACTTTCCTGCTGTGATTACCTTGAGGTAAAGGATGAGCCCAGTGTGTCAGAGTTCAGGACTGGAAAGGAGAGCTCTGGAAACTGAGGATGTCTTTTTCTGTCCAAAGGGGGGATGCTGTGACAGTGTGTCATCTTAGTCCTCTGTTAAAGAGCATTTCTGATGACGTTAACCAGACTTTGGAGGGCAGCTGTTATGAAGCGCAGCTCAAGAAACTGTGCTGCCTCAAGACCTTGGAGCAGCCTTTTTACTTTTATGTCTTGGCTAATGAATAGACTGCCCTTTGGCATCTGTTATATAAGCCAAAAGCTTTTTAAGCCCAATGCCTTTTACGTTCTCTTGAAAAACAAAATTTTTGACCCAATAGGATAATGCATAAGCAATTCCCTGAGTTATAGCTTTCCCTGAGTTTTCCCAGTGTGGGTTTTTACTCCACAAAGCACATTATGAGCATGGGGAAAGCAGTTCCATGGACAAACTGCTTTTACAGTGTTGCTTAAAAGTGTCCAGTGATGTCAATATGATCACACCATTCTTCTGAGCCAGGACTCTGTCCTATATCAACTGAAATTAGTGGGATTATTTCCAATGATTTTGCTGTGCACTAAGTTGGAGCTTAAATAAGAGAAGCAAGTATGAATAGATTACATTCAATGGTTTTTTTTTTCCCCCTTCTGTACCAGAGATGCTGAAGCTCACAAATACTGCCTCTGCACAGAAAGTTTCCCTCCTGTAATAAGCTCTTTCTTCTCCCCCAAAACAAGGGGAAAGCAGAGGTCATCTACATAAAAATGTGCATTTGGCACACTATTGTGCCTCGAAACAATTCATTTCTTGGATTCTGCTGCTCTGTAAGTGGAGAACAGCACAGGATAAGTTTGTGGTGGACTCAGCATTAACTTTCACATTCTGCTTCTTTAAGAAAAAAACCAGTACAAACAATAATCTGGTTTAAGTTTTACCTGGAGCCCACTGTTAAACTGGTTGTCAGCCAACGGCAATCTAAAAATACTCTTTCCTGCTAATTTGGTTCAGTGATAAGATCCCTGCCAGCAGTATATAGTGGGGAAACTGTATGTGGTTAGCCTTGATTCCTTGGCAAACAGGCATGCATTTTGAACAGCAAGTGGGAAATTCCCATTGACATGGTTATACTTTTTTTCAGAGTCTTACACCTGTTTAGTTTTAAATGCTCCGTTCCTCTGCATCAGTTGTTTCTTGGGTTTTTTTGTGCATGTAAAAGATCAAAGCAAGAGGCAACATGAATTTGCTCTTAGAAGTGGCTTCTGTTATATCAAGAGTCAGTCCAGTAGATTAAAAATTGGCATGTAATAAAAAAATCCCCCAAACCATCATCACAGGTACAACTTCTGCTACCTCATGGTTTATTTTCAGATGGGGCCAATTACAAGAACATAGCTGGAGGACACACGAGTACCTGTTACAGTGTTGGAGTTAAGCAACAGGGAAGTGTAATTAAATGTGCTGTTCTGGTGGGCTTGAAAGCTATTTGCAATCAAGCAAACCATTGAGCTTTTCAGCAGCTTTGGCACTCTCCCCTCAGAAGAGGTCCAGTACTGGGACAGCAGCCATGTTTCACTGCCACTCTTGACTGAGGTGCATTGACAGACACATGTGTGGGAGTTTCCACAGGGTCCACTTGCACCAAACCTTGCTCTGGCCAGGATTAATCTCTCATTTTTGCGAGCACTAAATTTCACCAACATTTACCCCCAAATTAAAGAACTAACAAAACCCTATTACTAAAGCAAATAGAATTTGCTTTTTCTGCATAAATAAAGCAGACTCTTATTTAATCTTTGTTGCCTTAGATGAGGAGGTATTAGGTGCCAAACCTTTCATGGCCTCCTGGAGGCACCTGAAATTAACTCTTTGAGAGGAAAATTGAAGTGACGAGTCACACATTGATTTACAGTTTCTTTTTATCTCCCATGCAACTACGGCAAAATTGTCAAAAGCTTGAATGTTATTAAGAGTCTATGTGCAATGTATATTCACTGAAATGTGGGTATCTGTAAGTGTTGTACAGTGGAGCGCAGTGTAGGAGCTCCTCAGCTAATGCTGAACCAGTGAACTTGGAGCCGTGAACCAGATGCAGCGTAGCAATGTTATTCCAGCAGTCTCATCAGAATTAATTAGCCTGGCTGAGAGGCAGGACAGATTTGCCTGGGCAGACTGCAAAGACAGAGCAGCTATAGTGCCTGGTACCTGAGCAAGTTTATTTGGAGCAATACGGAAGTGCTGTCAGTGCTGAGAAAATTGTTCTGACTTAAATGGATGCCAGATCACACTGTTCATTAGATCAGTTGTCTCAAAGGCACATGCACAAGGCTGTACCTAACACAAATGCTTTTGCTCCTATGCTTTTCCTTTTTGGTACAGCTTCAAGAGAAGCAAGAGTCTGAGTATGCTTGCTTGAAAAGCTATTCTCTGCGGATTCAGAAAAAAAGGTTAAGTTGTAGTAAAGGAGTTCCCTTTCCATCTCATATGCATGTGCACATATTAAGAATGGAAATAGAAGTAGGAACACATAGATATGTATCAAAGTAGAGATCTCCTCAAGATTGATCCATACACTCACTAATCTATAATAATTAGATTTTACTTTACTAGAATCCTTTAAATGAATGTTTGGCAAACAGTATGTCTGTATTTTATTTCTGAAGTCTAAATAGCTACGTAATAGTTAAGCATATAAACTCACATGCATTAGCTTCCAGGAGAAAGGAATTTGGGAACCTAATCCGATGTTAAGGTCTTTCCAGGTAATGTGAGCCTTTCATCTAATGGGGTTCTCTTGGATCAGAGCCGTTATTGCCAGGCACTGTAACTCCAGCTTTGAGGAAAGAAGACTAACCTGGAGAGATGTATACCCACCAGGGAACACTGATGGAGGCTTAGCTACTTCCTCTGCCCTAGTCTTCCTGTGCAATTCTGGGCAAGTCACTCTGGGAAGTAAGACATAAATGTTATTTGGAAAGTGAGGAATAGAATACTTTGAAATAGTGTTAAGTTATTGTGAGGTAAAAAAAAGGATTGAAAGACTGTGAAGTTATCTTCAGTAATGGGGAACAAACAAGCATTTTAGAAAAAAAAATACTGTTACGTGGCTTGTTTTTGTGGGAATCAAAGAGGAAGCAGGACATAAATGTGAGTAAGAGAAAGTGTTTTATATACACATGCCTATAACTGATGGGATTAGTAAAGAGGAGTTGCTCTGGCAGGCTAATCCCTGCCCATATCCTTTACATTGTACAGTTTTATCTTGATCCTACAACAAACTCTGTGTTTCACAGGTGAGATTTCTGTATAGCTATATATGCCACACAGCTGCTGCTGTATTACAAAACACTCAGGGCTAGGTGCTGCAGTAGTTTGGCAGAGTGAGCACAGAATAGGAATTAGGACTTTCAGAGCTCTCCATTAAATTTACATGTCTGTTTCAATTCAGTTAATGGAATAAAAATCCAAGCCTGAAGATCTCAACCAGGAATCTCTGAAGAAAAACAAGGTAAGGTTTAGGTAGCTCAGAAAGTAGCAGATAATGTCCACATTCTCCGGTACAAAAATGTGCTGTACACATTCTATGTTTAAAAAAAAAAAAAAAAAGAAAAACCCAAACATTTTTATAAGAAGCAACAGTAATGGGGAGACATGTTAACAGGAGTGCTGATTCATATCATTAATGTGGGCAGGCAGGAACTGTGGAGAGTGAAAGAGCTGTTGGAACATGCTTTTCTTGAGAACACACCTAAATTAAGAGGCTGTCAGAGACATGTGTTTCGTAGTGTTGGCAACCCAGGTGTAACAAATTTCCAAGATGACTATTAGTGAGTACTAACAGCTAAAAAAGCATTTCTAATTTCTTGCTGAATATGGAGACTTAAGTGTCAAGAGGAATAGAGGACTGCAAGCAGAAGTGAAGGTCAGTTGGGATACACGTACAAAGTAATGCCCATTAGCAGGGAAAACACAAATGACTTCCAGACATGATGGGGTTCAAATCAAGTGGTTTAATTTAAGAAAAAGAATGAGGAATGGAGAGAGTGGAAAGATCATCTCATACTTTCCTAGTGCAGATTTTTTTTGTTTTCCATGTCAAGCTTTTTGTCTTGGACAGTGGATCTTGGATCTGGTCTGGTATGGCAATTCCTATCTTCCTGTATTTGCTTTTCTTTTGAAATATTTTAGAATAATGTTAATTGCATTGGGAAAAAGCACACACGCTCTCCTATTTTTTTTTTTTTTTTTTCCTGAGTGCTACACAGTTTTTCATTTATGGATCAGTTTTTTACTGCAATGGAACCAAAGAGATGATAGGATTTTCTTTCTTGAATGTGATTGATCAATGTCTGAGAAAATTACTTTTTTATTTCACTGGGGCTGCTTTGCAGAACAGAAGCGGGAATTAAGCATGGCTTTCAAGAATTTTTGTCAACTTACTACTCTGCTCCTTTCAGCCAGTGGCTAATGATCTGCAGTGGCAGAACATTTAGGCATATGACATAAAGAAAACTAGATCTTTGTGCATTTTTAATAAATTTAGGTACCTTGCTAGTAAAACATTCATTTGTTTCATGTTTGATTTTTTTTTTTCTCATTTTTTTCACCTGGAAGTTCTCTCTGAATTTTAAGTAAGTGTTGAAGAATAAAAATAGAGTTTTTTATGCTAAACATTAAGACAGGGTTCAAGGATGTATATTTTACCTGTTGGCTTATTACTGGCAATGTTTATTATGAAAAGGTGAAAATGGTGCTCGTTTGGCTACTTTCTTTTCAACAGACAGCCCCACTCCCAGCTGCCCTCATGATATCTAAAGTTATGAGATTCATGCTACTGATTTTTTAAAAACATTTTCTTGCATATTAAAGAAGTATTTTCGCAGATAACTATAAAATGCTGACCCATTCACAAAGCTGGGCACTGAGGCCAGTGAAAATGTTGACACTCAGACCTTGAAAATGGAAGGTCACCAGATCATATCTGAAATATCTGGAGTGCTTTTTCCAGAAAACACTCTCTAAATCACTGGTGTTCATACCAGAACTCTGGCCAGCCAGGCGGATCAGGTAAGGTAGCTCAATGTTAATCAGGCTTGAATGCTGGTGAGGTTTTTTGGTGGGGTGGGTTTTTTTTGTTTTTTTGTTTTTTTGTTTTTTTTTTAAACAATGATTCTGTACTCCACACATGCAATTCTAGAAGTTTTATTGATTTGTTAATCTGGTTTATAGTGTTAATTAATATGGTGTCTGGGAACACTTTGGAAATGCATGTTATTTAGGACCTGTGTGAAAAACATCTGAAGCACAAGGGAACATTCATTCCCATGAGTTTCCACCTGCCTTTCATGTGATGGCTTGCAATGTGCAATAAGTTGCAGTAGGTATTTGAGCAATACTTGGAATCTCTATCTGTGGTGTTTTCTGGGGAAGAGATGGCATCAGAAATGAAATTACAGTCTACTATGTGTCTCTGACCACTTAAATAAAAAGAATTTGCTAATGTTGTCTCAGCTAGATAGACAGTTGAGGACTTCTGGGTCCTGATCTTTCCTCTAATATGCTTTCTAGATAACGCTTGTCATGAGTGACTGTTTCTGGTGTCTGTGTCAGGCTTGCAGAGCCTCATGACCCCATGGCTATCCTTTTAGATGTACACAAAAATCATGATAAGACAAAATAACCTTATTTTCTGCCCTAGGATACATTTTTGTGTCGTGTCTGCCCTGTCCATCTCGCAGAAGCTTTCTTCAAACCAAATGCCTTTGCTCTTCATGGTGTTTTGAGCTTGAACTGCTGTTGGGCATGGCAAGAATAACCAGCTGGAAAAGGAGGCAAAGGGCAGGCAGAGTAATGGCTGCAGTGTGCCCTCTGGAGCAGCCTGAGCAGCCCAAAATGTAGGAGAGCCCTCACCTACCTATGAATAAGGAAAGCAAAAGTATGTGGCCCTAGACAAAAGTAAAAGCTTTTGCCTATTGCCAGGAAGTTTATAGCACTTGCTGATCTGTGTTATGTCGGTTGACTGTTTCTCCTAGGACCTTATCTCCAGGATTTACCCCTCACACAGAGACAATAGCTCCCAAGTAGCTGCACCTCTGCTGCAGGCACAGGTAGTCAGAGAGGGCTGGCAGGACACCCAGCCACTGTTGCTGGGCAAAAAGGGGTCAGCAGGCAACATTTAAGTCAGGCAGGGGTCAGGAGATGAGTCAGGATCAAGTCAAAGACTAGAAAAGTTTATGCAGGCTGACTGTGGAGCAAACATCATGCCTGATGATCCCAGTGTGGATGTGTCTAGGATGACCTAAGGCTCTGGAGTCAAAAGTATTTTAAAGGGATTGTATGAGATATCCCTTCTAGTACTTTATGAATCTATTTATAATAGTTGAATGTCAGGAGTTTGGGATTTTTTTTTTTTTTTAAAACAAAGCAATTATACAAGTATCCTTCCATTTCTTCAGTCTTGTGTTTTTATGGCAGAAGGATAACATGGAGTAGTCGTATTAGTATTTCAGATTGGCATGTTCTATTAAAAATGAGTCAGGTGGTACCCTGTAACGTCTCCTGAATCCAACAGAGCTAATGCAGATTTACACTAACATTACTGAGAGGAGAAATTGGCCATTTTTGGACATCAACATTTTCTAAGCAAAGGGATAAGTTTTACCTCCCATAAGGCTTCATAAACCCTCATTAATGTGATTTATGGAACTTGAAAAGAAAATGGACTGCTGGATAACAACTTTATTCTTTGCAATCCCTGCAAGCTAGTGATACATACCTTTTATACTTAATAACAAAATGCCTGCCTGGAGAACCTTTTACACTATTGCTTGTATGTGCATTATGTCCAAGTATTTTATTTCTATTTATATCAGATAGCTATACTGTCTGTAATATAATACGTTATACATGAAGAATTTTTACAGTGCTTAGTAAAGTTCTGTCTCCCTAAAACTGGATTTTGGAGTTCTCAAGTAGGGCATTCTCTGCAATAACTTTCCATCATCTCTTCCAACATTCTTTGTCTCTCTTGAAAATCATGGCTGATTAAAAGTCTAATGCAACAGCTGTTTGTGATCATATGATTGATATGTTTTCTAGACAGATGCTGAGCATTAGAAGCAGAAACATTCTGAATTCTTTGCAGTGCTCAAAAAATTTTGAATTGGTACTTTTTAAATTCACAGTAGGACAGAGCTGCCAGGCAAAGCAGAGTCTTTACATACTTAATTAAGAATTGGTGCAACTCAAAAGATGGATCACACCACCCACACCCACCCACACCCACCCCCACCCCCACACACACCCACACCCACACCCACCCCCCCACCCCCCCCAACCCATAGGCATGACTTTAGGAGGTGAAATTCTTTGTCCGCCTGAATCAGAAAGTTCTCTGAAAACTTTTAACAACTCACTATACCCATAGACTATTGTGCAATTTAATTTTTTGCTGTTTAATATCAGAAGTGAAGTCCCCTTGTGAAAATGCGTACTCATTAGCTAGCATTAGCTGACCATTACATAACAGCTAGCTGAAGGGTGGTAAAACCAGCAGGAGTGCAGGTAGTGATACGGCATTTAAACAATTTGCAATATGGAAAACATTAGGCTTTGTAATTGCCTTTAAAAAATCAAAACCCTTGTGGTCCGTCAAGGGCAGAAACATTCCCAATGTCTCTTCTACTCAGTCTCTGAAGAGTAAGCAAGCCCACAGAGGAAGAGCCCTGCTCCCACCCCTTTGGTGACAGCTCCCCAGTTAGGCAACATGCATGGATCTATCCCAAAGGCTGGCAGAGCAAGCGGCTTCTTCCGAGGCTGTTCGGGGCATTTTCCCCTCCCAGCTGGCTGCACATTTAGGAACCTGGTGGCTCAGCTGGTCCCTGCAGACAGTTCATGTTTAGGCGCTCCAGGCAAATGGCCTAATTCCACTCTCTGTATTTCCCCCTTGCAGCCGCCCTCTGGCCAGGCACTGAGAGGAGCCATCTCCCTGCAGCCGCGGTGGGGAGGGAAGGCCTGGCACAGAAGGCCAGCAGTGTGCCCAGGTGGCCAAGAAGGCCAACAGCACCCTGGCTTGTATCAGGAATAGTGTGGCCAGCAGGAGCAGGGAGGTGATCGTCCCCCTGTACTCGGCGCTGGTGAGGCCGCACCTGGAATATTGTGTCCAGTTTTGGGCCCCTCAGTAGAAGAAAGACATTGTGGTGCTGGAGCGTGTTCAGAGAAGGGCAACAAAGCTGGTGAAGGGTCTGGAGCACAGGCCTTATGAGGAGCAGCTGAGGGAACTGGGGTTGTTTAGCCTGGAGAAGAGGAGGCTGAGGGGAGACCTTATTGCTCTCTACAACTGCCTGAAAGGAGGTTGTAGTGAGGTGGGTGTTGGTCTCTTCTCCCAAGTAGTTAGCGATAGGACGAGAGGAAATGGGCTTAAGCTGTGCCAGGGGAGGTTTAGGTTGGAAATTAGGAAAAATTTCTTTACGGAAAGGGTGGTCAAGAATTGGAACAGGCTGCCCAGAGAGGTGGTGGAGTCACCATCCCTGGAAGTGTTCAAAAAACAGGTAGATGTGGCACTTCGGGACATGGTTTAGTCTAGTCTACCCTTGATTGGCTTAGAGTAGACTTGGTAGTGTAGGTTAATGGTTGGACTGGATGATCTTAAAGGTCTTTTCCAACCTAAACGATTCTATGATTCTATGATACTATGCCCTGCCTACCACCCTGAGTGCTCCGGGCTGTGGGGAGGCATTTTAGAGCACCAGTCCTCACCCAAACCCACACCACAAGCCCGGTGCCCAGGCACTCCCTGCTGCCGAGAGCGACGCCTCAGAGAACCCTCACCGGTACTCACTGAGCACACCTGCCTGGTGCTGTTTACGGCTTCGTCACTCCCTGCTGTAGCACACAGAGTAATTCCCTCCAGCCTTTATCCCCCGTGAGATAGCTTCAGCAAAGGTTTGCAACACGTCCCCTCAGCAGGACCTGTAGAGGGCCAGTCTCCAGCCAGCAGCAAACCCTCTGGGGCAGGTGCTCAGGCAGCACCTCGGGAAAGAGCTGATGCGCTCGGGTGCGTTGTTTCTCATAACATCCCTTACAGCCCTGATGCACTGTTGGAGTAGCTGTGTGGGTGCTGGGAGCAAGGGGACGGGAAGGTTTCCTTCTTGTCTGGAGGTGACTGGGAGGCTGAGATTTTAAAGGCTCTTGCCTTTAGGGTAAGGTTGCTCTTAGAATCATAGAATGCTTTGGGTTGGAAGGGACCTTGAGAGATCATCGAGCCCAACCCCCCTGCAGTAAACAGGGATTGAACCTGTGAACTTGGTGTTATTAGCACCATGCTCTAACTAACTGAGCTAACCCAGTTGTGTATGCTTGTGAAAACTTCCCTGTGTAAATGCAGTGTCCGCTCTGTTGTTCCCAGGCTCTTTGTTTCACTCAGCCGCCCTTGTAGTTTGAGGACGCTGTGGCTGTGCACACGTGCTGCGATGCAGAGAGGAGGCTTGGGACCTTAAATGGTTTCCCTTAAATGGGGAAACTAGGGAAAGGTTTTGATGAAGTTGTGCTCTAATTGCAGGGTGGTGTGGTTCCTAACAAATATTCATGAGGGAAGTTTGAATGGTGCCCTTATCTCTTGCACGTGTTCTTGGTATCGCTGGTTGTCTCACAAGGATTTGTTCTTCTGGTATCGTCACAGATCATGAGCTTGGGTAAGATATTCTTCCTATACCAAACTGGCCTCTGAAAAGTAGCTGAAGGTGTTTAATGCTTTTTAAGAAGGAGAACTCTTCAGTGACGTGGCTTTCCTTCTGGAAGGTGTGTAATGTTGACAGTCCAGTTGTACATACAAATTGCCTTTCTTGGTACTAGGAAGGTTTTCCTTTCTTTTTCTTCCCATACCAGTAGGACCAGAAGTTGTACTTGGATTCCAGAATTTTTATCATTTACCTCTGCAGCATGGACAAAGAAATGTAAAGTAAATGTATAACTTGCATTCGTATTCTATCAGAACTGCACCTTACATAGGTTATTGGCAGTTGCTTGGATTAAGGGCAGGGGGGAGGGAGGAGCAAGTTTATTCTGTTTTGTAGAGTTAGATTCTATTGCTGGTATTTTTATACATCAAGACTAAGGTCAACATAAAGTGAGGTTTGAGAATCTAGTCTTGCAAATAACCAAAAACTTAAATAAGGTGGTATTTATCCGCTGCTTGTTATTTTTTCAGGAAGATCACTTTTTATTGATAGAAAAAATTAAGTCACAAAATGATTGTTATATAAATTAGAGATGCAAAAGCAACATATTAGTTAACAGAGATAGGCAGTGAGGTTTGATTCTGAGAATACTGCAGTAATTTATGCTCTCAGCCATCAAACATTGTGTGTATGCTATGGGAACAAATAAACAGTATATGAAATGGACATTACAAAAAAGCCTTATTCCATGTAATATGCAAAACAAATAACCTGTGTGTGTTAAATCTGTGGCTCTTTAATATAGAGCTTGAAGAAAATTTCTGTTCATGTTAAGCCCAGTTTGGCAGTGATGGCTTTAAAAGTCTGACTCAAATGCAAAACCAAATAAATTTGTTTCCTACTTAGGAGATATTAAAAGAAAAAACCAGGACTCAGCACCTGAAGAGAGACAGAAAAGGGTTCTGAAAAAAGAGAGGACAGGGATAAAAAAATCAAATATGTAACTTGAGCATTCCTATATTTGTGAAAGCATACTTTTGGGACAGAAAGGGCTATGTTTCTTCCATAACTATTGTAAGTTTCCCTTCAACTAGAAACTGATTATAAACACAAACAAACAAAAATCTGTGTAGATAAAATGGTATGCATTCAATTTGTCTCAGTGTTCCAGCCCCTTATAATAAAGGGTGGTCAAAACAATTTAGCCAGGAAGCTGAACCAATGCATCAACATGTACAAAAATATCCTAAACCAAATACCAATCAACATATTCCATATTGTTGTTTGCTACAAAGGAAAGCAATAGGTTTAGAACAGTTCAGATAATCTCAAATATGTGTATGAACTGCAAGTACCCATATATCAGTTGGCTCTTGATATATCTGGTTTTTAAGTTGCCTACTTCATTATACAGGGCAGAAATACTTCTACAGATTACTAAGCTACAAAATATTCTCAAACTTGGGCCTAAGTGATGCTTTGACGGAAGCACTTGTAGTAAACTTAAGCATATGCATCTAAGATTTGTTTAGCTGATTTTTTCTTTTTTGTATTTTCTTTGGGTATTTCTGTTTACATTAGTATGTGCCACAGTTTTCACTTCATTACATCACACACTTAGTTTGCCTTTAACAGCAGGAACCAAGAAAAGTGGCAGCTATGTAACCTGAACGATGTCACTGAATTCAGGCTGTATGACTACAATAGTGTATAATGTGTAACTGTAGTCCCTGTAAAACCAACAGAGCACTGGTGCTGAGAAACCCCTTTGGTAAAAAGAAAGCCAAGCTGTACAATAAATTACACAAAGCATAGCTTCCCTGAAAAAGTTTCAACAGCTTTACTTCAGTTTGGCTTCTTCCATGCTTCATCAGGATAATTTCTTTTAAGTATGGATGCAATTGTAATTTTTACAAATTCATGGGACTACTGTGCATAAATGAAATACAATAAGTTTGGGGGTTGCTTTCCATGTAGAGTATCCATTAATTGTAAAATTCTCATAACACAATCAGGGTTGATTAGCTGGTTGATTAGTTATCTTCTAAAGGAGCATGTAAACATCTGGGGAAACAGGTGGTGCCTCTCCTAAATGCATCTGCAAGAAGTGGAAAGCTGCATTGAATGTCTGCCCTGCTTGAATCCAGGGACTTTGTCTTTGCCCATTAGCATTTTCCTGTAGCTGGTCCCAGCTTCTGGCTCAAACAGGATTGTGTCCATATCTGGTGTAACTATTTAATATGCCACCCATGTTCCAGGTGCCATGGTAAGAGCTCTAATGGTTAACACTTGAAAGGCCTCTTCCTAAGAGCTTTCTTAACCCCTAATGGATTGGATTCAAAATAATTTAAAGCAGATATCGGATTTAGAACAACAATGGACAAGCTCAAGAGAAATAAGAGCTCCACAGCTCTGTCCCCATAGGGGAGTTGGCTAAACTGATATGAAATTAAGCATTGTATCACAAGGCATCCTTGTGAGTACGCATTTACAGTAGTCTCTAATTTATATATGTATATTCCAGTAATATGGGTGCAGATGTAGTCTGCCACACAGCTTTCTTTATTAAGCAAATGTGTTTTCTGAGGCAGATCTAACATTATGTTCATAAAGACAGCCTTGCTATAAAGCTGACTCTGGGAATTTAGGGCATATGTTTGTTTAATGGCGTACTTTGTACTATGTATATAAAGAAAGGCCATCAAAAAGTCCATTTCTGATTTGTAGCTTGAAATTCAGATCTTTAATAAAGTTTGTTTCTGAGCCAAATATTTGCTCATAAAGATATATGGGTTTGTGTGCAGCTTAGATATTCTGAGATTAAACTAGTGAAAAGAGGCAAGCTTGACTGCTTTGTTTATTAATGGGCAAAAGCACTGTCTGAAAATTTTACAATAGAAGAGTAGTTCTAGACAGACAGCAAGGCACCACTGTGGGAGCTGATTGCTCATTATATTTATAGATAAGCATAGAAGCAACGTGTGAAAGATTGCTTTAAGGGGTGAAGTTTTCTAGTATATGATATGAAGTACCAGTAGCTGTTTCTGAGAGCCGTTGAGAATACAGATTTGGAAATGGGACCCTGTCTTTCACAGCTGCTTAAAGATACCAAGTGAGAATTCTTTCTTTTTAAAGACCTTTTTTTTGAAGTTGTAACAGCTCTTGTTGTGTGAGTGAGGACTTTCTTAATTAGCACCTAACTCTGCATGCCTGATGAGTGATGAGGAACTTGTGAGCTCTTGAATAAAGGTTTATCGGAATGTTGTATAATCTAATATCTGGGGTTGCTAATAATCAGCAGTACTTTGACTTAACCTAATTTATTTTTTTATTTACTTTAAATAATGTCCATTTGAAGCCTGGTGGGCAACTCAATAAAGAGCTGGCTTCCCGCTCAACCAGTTCAACACACCATGTATTTGGATAATACTTGAAATCTGGGTGATCAGTATTGTATCTGTGTTTTAACAGGGTCACTTCACGTCATGTAGTAATTTATTTTTTAAGAGGAGGACTTATGTAGCATTAAGTATGATTTTGAGAGTTCAGACTTTAATTTCCATACTCTACTGAACCTAACATGATTAATTCAACTTAAAATCTAAAATTTTTCTGAATCTTGCATAGCATTAAAAATGCTGTAGCTGACACGTTATAAAACTTTCCTGTATTTTCTCTTTTCAACTTTGCTTACCAAGTGCATTTTTCAGTGACTTATGCAGAAAAAAATTGTTCACGAATATCTTTCTCCTCCAGTGACATGTTAAAATATAGGCTTAAGACTAGTATATGGCACAATAACTCTGTTTCCAAAATTAACATTCTGAATTTGATATTTGCTCTTTTTTCAACAGGTCTGTTACGTGTTTGGAGTTCATAACAATATTGTCTATGTTATAAGGTTGTGTAGCTTCTCATTAAAAAGCTTTGAGATTCTCTCTAGAATGC
The DNA here is from genome assembly GCF_030463565.1 of Pelecanus crispus. Taxonomy (NCBI): domain Eukaryota; kingdom Metazoa; phylum Chordata; class Aves; order Pelecaniformes; family Pelecanidae; genus Pelecanus; species Pelecanus crispus. The sequence continues at coordinate 58,893,337 of NC_134647.1, forward strand.
AAGCTGCCAGCTTTATCGCCTCTTGCGGTTTGTGAGCTGACTGGAAGGCTAGCAAACCCAAATGTGTTGAAGTGCTAGTGGTATTACTGATGGACTGAAATGGAGGTCTTCCAGCAATGGGTCTGCACAACCCTTTCCTGTTTTGTGTAGGGGCTGTGACAGATATAGCAAAAGGTTGCCAGTTAGCAACATCCTGTATCAGGTTCGTTCAGTCTCCACTTTCATAAGGTCACCGCTTGCTGTGGTTCCTTAGCGATGTTGGTTTTGGTTTGCTTTTTTTTTTTTTCTTGCAAGTTAAAGAAGGTGGCCTAAACTGCAAACTTATGTCCTTAACTTCCCTTAATACCTAGGGTGTTTGGGTGCTGGCTTGCTCAGTCACTAAGGGCAAACTCTCAGATGATGTAGTTGGCTCGGCTGAAACCTGAAACTTATACCTGGGGCCACTCTTACGTCTCAGTAATGAATAAAAACAGTGTTCTAAGATGAAAAATCTTATTCTGTGTAAGTCTGGAAAACTTTACAGCTACTGTAATGAGATAATATGCAACAAGTATGCATGATAAATTCTCCATTGCAACCCAGGTTCTGGAAAATTTTCTAATGTCTGACTTCTGTGAATTTTTTCACATCTTTTTTTCAGGATGTATTAAGGAATTAAGACTGCTTTTGGTTTATTTTCTTTTGAAGCGTTGTGTGCTTTGATTTGCCAAACAAGCTGTACCTAGAACCCCATGTTCATTGACTCTTTAATCTTAAACTCCACCCCCCCTAAAAAAACACCCAACAAAAACACCACAAAACAAAACAAAACAAAAAAAAACCCACACCCACCCAAAAACCCCCAGTGAACTGCAAGTGACATTAACCAAGATGTAAATTCCGGTCCAGGTTTCTGACACCAGTTCGTGCTCTCTTCTGTCTTCTGCTGTGCAGATTTAGCTGTTCTATGCTCATATGTACTATCATTTTGGCATTTTCATATCAAAAGCATTCAGATGGAATATTGAATTGGGTATTACACATCAGGAAAAAACATTTTCCAGAAGCAGTGATGAAAGTATTACTGATCTCATTTCAGTTTCCATTTTTAGTGTAAGGGTTGCAGCTCTGGAATGAGACTGAATAGGGTATTTTGCCTTTATAATGGAAAGCAAGCAGGTCATCTTGCCAGTTTTCCAGTACCTGAGCAACTACCTGGGTGGAAAAAAGCAAATACTGCATCCTCACAGCTAAAATAATGGATTGTGTTTATCTAGATTTTGCTTGTTTGCTTTATTGTTACTTGGATTTCTCAAAGGTGACTAAGACAGTCATGTGTTCAGTTTTCACTTTTAAAACATTGAAATTCCGAGCCCAAAAAATAACCGAACAAACTAACAGTTTTCTGTGTCTCACACAGACCACCATGGTAGTTGAAATTACACTGCAAAATATTTCTTAATTTGCCACCTTTTATTATCATACTATTTGATTTCATTCTTTATCTAACACAGCAGAACCCTGGTTGCCTGCAAATGGCTTTGTGGGCATGTTTCTGTGCTGCTTCTTGTGAATGATAAAAGCTTACCTCACTCTTATAAGGACCCTACTTTTTCTAATTTCTTAAAACTAGCAAATATAGAAACCAAATTAATTTTGGACAAACTGCAAGTGAATAAAAATGCTGCTTTGTATTACTTTGTGCTGTGCAACCTCCCCTCAACCTTGAAGATCCATAGCACAGTTAACAGACGTTATGTAGTTTGAACAGGCTCCTCAGATTTTTGAATAAAAATTCATACAGGAAGGAGAGACTTGCTTGTCAATATGCCTGGAAATTTTTGGAAGTGGAAGGGAAAGAGTGGTAACAGGGGGTCATTGAGTGCCATAATTTATCATTATATCTTCACATTTTGGTTGTCATTGCCTTTCCTGCACATTTTTCTTGGACTCTATTACGAGTAAATACTATTTTTGTGTGTACACCAAAAATACACAAATTCTGGTAATGCCTTGGTATGAGGGAAAGTTGAAACATTGCAGGAAATTCTTTCTGCATTGACACCATCTCTTTTTGCTCATGCTTCTGTGCTTGTATATAATGTTTATAAAGCAAACAGACATCTGCTTCCCTTTCCTCAATTGTAGCTAATGAAACAGCTTTTACCATACAATATTTAATTTGTCTGAGTGAGAATAGTTCCTCCTTTTAATGTGGATATTGGCTCTTGTGCTTTTGGAGGTACTGCATGTCTCTTTGAGTGAAAAAGAGACAATTCGGGGCTTAGGGCTGTCATGGTGGCAGCAAGGGCCCCTTCCTGACAACAGCAGTAAAGGCTACTGGAGTGGAAGGAGTGTAAAGGGAGCAAGAAAGTCACTCAGTTTTGTCTGAATTTGTTGTGCAGCAGGTTCCCTGAAATGATGGTTTGTCTACTGCCAAATTTTCTCTTTAGCAGTGTCCAGAGAAAATTAGTACGGATTCTGTCCCCAGCCTACCAGTTTGGTGTATGACCCCTGACAACATCTAATAAAATCCTAACAAATTTAAAGATGTTCCTTGCAATATAATTAAATACTGCTTAGCAAAAGGCTTTGCAATCTTCCAGTTATATATGTGCATCAAAGCACAGATGTTAAATAAAGCTGGACTTCTTCAGTTCAGTGGTTGAATTAATGCATTTGAAAGGAAGAGAGGGGAAATGGTTTCAGGACAAACCAAACCAGATGGGGGAAGGTGTGGGTTAGCTTTCCCATCAATTTCTTTTGGGTGAACCCAAATAATACAGTCTGAAATTAATGTTTTAACTTAGAAATTATTTTATATTTGTTTAATCTATATGAAAAGAGAGGTTATTTTTTTAGATGAAAAATGTTCAATGTTTTTACTTGAAATACTGAAACAAATATCTCTGAGCTCCCAACTTTTCCAACTTTGGTTCACATTGATCTTGCAATCTGACTGGAAATCACAAAAGGTTGTTCTTCTGAGCAAATGTATTTTATGGTTAATTTTTTTTTTTTTTTTTTTTGGGGGGGGGGTGGGGTGTTGTGGGGGCAGGCAGGGAAGTCCAGTTGTTATTCTAAATGCTTTGGCTTGTTTATTGCATACTTAACTGCTGTGATGTGTTCCTCAAGACTGTGATCTGAGAGAAGAATCATTTCTAAGCTTGAGTTGCGCTGAATGTCAGGTCTGTCCATATCAAATGATACAAAAAATGAACCTGTCATACAACCTTATTTTAGTTTTCCCCAATGTCTCATTGGTGGGAATTGAGTTTTTTGGCTCGATATTCTTTTTAAAAATTTATTGAGATACCAAATTACTGTCTCTTCCCTACATCGTGTACAGTAATACTAGATTTGGAAGCATTCATTTTTTATTTCAAATAGAATTTTTGATGAGAAAAAGAGATATTAAATCTTTCAGATCAGCAGAAATACCCACTGTAATTCTAATTTTGGAATCTCACTTGGTTAGATGATAAAGGCAATATTCGCACATGCTAGTTGATAGAGCTATTTTGATCCCAGTCATAAAAGACTCCACAGACTGATGCTATATATTACTCTGTTTACCTAGAGAATGATATGTGTGGACAGTTGGAAAGGTTAGTGCTGTGGTTACTGCACTGAATTTTGTAGGGGACTCTGCAAATAGGGATGTAAAAGAGCTACACAGATTGTTTCAAATAGCGGTGAATACCGTGGTTTTGGCTCAAAACATTTATGCCTTTCTAGATGAAAGTAGAACATAAGTTTGCTGGAAGCCAGAAGATTTTTTTATGAACTCTAACAGTCTGGAAAAAAAAAAAAAAGTTGGCTGAAAGAAAAGAAAAATGAGATGAAATAAATTAACTCCTGGAAAACAGTTTTTGCCACTTGCAAGAATATCACAAATGCCTTCATTGTTCACGTGTTCCTACGTTCTTGCTAAGTTTTGAAGCAGAAAGCAACAGCAGTCTGACTTCTAATGTCATAGGACAGAAAAACTTCAAAATAGTATTTCAAGAGGATAAAAGGATTTAGCCAGGTACTGCTGCAACTTGTTGTGTAAAGCCAATGGGGTTTTACAGGGTGTGCTTTCTGGATGAGGCCAATCCTCTTGTGCATATAAAAACATCACAACATAAAGAGTTGCTATAAGAGAAGTCTAACTTGTGAACATCAGTAATTACTACACCCACAGTCCAAAAAGATACTTTTTTCTCATTTCTTTTGTTTTAAGAAATTATTGATTAACCAAATCAGGGAACAAAAATTTGGGTTATTTGTTTTGATGTGACTGTGCAGACAACTGCACTGTGAGATGCTGAATCAGCAGCTGTGCATGGGCATAGCTGTCAAAGCGTGCTGGCAGGAGTGGGATGTTCATCTTCAAAAAATCCACTCAGAAAAAAAACATTTCAATAAATAAAAAGAGCAATGAAATGTTTAAGGATTTTATCCTGGGTCTGTCTACAAAAGGACTAATATTTATTTGCCAGAATTCACAATGCATTTCTGAGACACTATTTTCCTTCAAAACAACTAAACCCTTCCATTTGAAGGATACCCACAAAGAGGGGAAAAACCCGGTAGTTATACAAGCAAACTTTAATTATATTTTTGATCCTTCTAACTCTCAGCTCCTATTGCAATGCTACAAATAGGAAAGCTTATTTTGAAAGTGAGATATCAAAGATTCTTCTGTGTGTTATATTACCAAATAACATTTTCTTCAGGGAGCACGGGGAGTAGGACAAACCTCTTTAGCTGTGAGTAAGGGGATAAGGCCAATGACATGCTAGGTATCACCAGTCTGTGAACTGGTATAAACCTACCTTCGCAGTGGTCTCCATTCCAGCATCTGACTTGCAGAGTCACAGCAAGACAGCTCAGCCAGATTGTTAACTTAGAAAATGAGGTGGTCTGAAAAAGGTGGATATCTAGTTTTGTAGAGCTATCCATGCAGAGGTAAGCCCAGCTGGGTATCAGTATGTCATCTTTTTTAAACTACCAAAGAGATTAATGATTGCAAAGGGCTGTTATCAAATATGGAAGTGAGCAAGAGGAGGGGTAAGACAGCTGCATGCCATTTATTGCACATCCCTCCATGCTCCTTTTTCTGATACATTTGTTGACTTGTTTTCCCCATTCCTGCAAATTGTCTCACCTCCTCTTGCTGAATTATGTTTTGCTCTATACTGAGACACCATCTGACACTTCTGTATTCTGTATCTTATGGCTTTTTTTTAAAGATTTCATTTGACACAATCTAGCCAAACTTTTCCTCACTGGAATCTGTCTATGAAGTGCTCTTATCTGTCAGTAGCACACTTCCTTCATCCTGATCATGCCTTCCTGCCTGACCTAATCCCCACTGTCATCCAACTGTGTCATCAGTGTCCACAGTGCTCAAGTCACTCAATCACATCCATGCTGTCCCAAAGCAAAGCTACCCAAGACCAGCAATGATGCCTTCCTTCACGCGTGCACCATACTAAATGTCACTTGTTCCATTTTACTATTGGTCTGTAGTGAGGAACTGGGTCATATATTTTCATCTACAAGGTTTTTTTCAGTTCTGGTATACTTGTCCTCAAGTAATTTTTCTCTTTTACTGCCAAATGTCCTGTGCTTACAGTGTCAGTCATCTGTAAAACTCCCTAGATTCTCTCCCAAATTTTTTCTTGAAAAAATGCCTTAAAGATGTGCTTCCAAGGAAAGATCTAAAATCTTTGTGGAGGACAGGTGATGGCTAGAAAGACAATCTTTCTCATCTTTAAGAATTGGGAACAAGGTGAGAGGAGTCACAGAATTGTCAGTCTGCTTGCTGAAGTTAAATTCCTTGAATTAACATTGGAATAAATGTTTTTAAAAATGCTTTTTAAAAACTCTTGAAATGCAAGAATGAGAGCCACTATGGATTTGTAAGGAGCAAACTGTCAAATTAGTTCCCATTACAATGGGATAATAGGACTTGTAGAAAACAGAGAAGCAATAACTGTTATCCTTGTATTAGTAAGGCTCAAGGTAGTGGTCAGTTATTCACTCTCAAAATGAAAAGCTTAATCCAAATCTATAGTCTGAATACCTTTGGAATGGAAGACCAAACTGTTATGTTTCTTCCCAAATATTCCATGGACTAACATTAAAGCCTTTTGAACTTTTGAATGTATGTTTAAAGTTGTAATTTTATCTTGGGTCAGTCCCATGCAATTAAACATCAGAAGTTTGGTACTGCTGACTTATGCATTCTGTAACTAACTATTTCATTTTACATTATGGTAAAGTGAATACATCTCAAAATGATTATTTCTTCATCTGGTCCCATGAAGATTTAGTAAATTCAATTATCCCAAACTAATATTATCTTAATGGTATTTTTTTCCTCCAAAGAAAAATCCTAAAGAATGATGAAGTGATGTAATGGTTAAAGAGATAGCATAAGAAGAATTGATACTAGCACTTGTCCCAATAGGAGTACATTTCACATCTGTTATTTATGATGTGAGGTGCCATTGGGGACAGATCCAGTAACCATGTACATAGTAATACCTTTAATTAGACCAACAGAATAAATATTGCACACAGGCTTTAGGGATCTCATAAAAGCCTTACCTCAGATGAAGAGGAAATTGGTGCAACTGGAGAATGATAACTCCAACAGGAACTGTAAACTGGGAAGATCAGTATCTCCTAACTTCTTGTGCATTGATTCTTGCAGCACTTATGGATAAACTTATGATTCCTCTATGACCTTTAAGGGAAAAAAAAAAAAAAAAACCAACACCTTCCTGTGAACTTGGAAAGCTTAAGAATAAAACTTACTTGTCAGTCAAATGACAAATGTCAGATGACCTTCTGCTATCACTGTGTCTATACCAAGGTTGGTTTGTTTTTATTCTTTTTTTTTTTTTTTTTTAATATCTAACCTCTTTTTGTAAGCACTATAGAGACTAGGTTTTTGGAGCAGAAAAATATCTTTACCTGAGACTATGCTGCCTCTTTTCTGGGCTGCACTGCCTGAGGTACAGAGCAGAAGCTTGGGGGTATGAAGGCTTTGAAGTTAAAGCATAACAGCCTCTTTGTTTTCTCTGTTTTCCTTGCCATAAAGAGCACATAACTGGAGTGACAGAGCTCAGTGAATAGACGCTTTACATGGCTGCACATTGCAACACCTGCTGGCAGCTGAGTGTGACACCACTGCAAACCTCTACCCATGGCACAGGAAGGGACACAGAAACCCCTTGTTCAGTCTCATGTTTTATAATAGTCAGAAATATACATGTGGTGGGTTGCGTTTTCCTCATTCTTGAAGCCAGTTTTTCCACGTGTTTCAGCCAAAGCAATACCTGCAAACATTAAGACTAATTTTCCAGCTCAATATTTTAGAAGTAACTATGGCAATGCTACAATCATATTGTGTCACCTTTAGCTTGTGGGGCTGGCTTCAATGTCCTTACAGTGGTCTGCAGGCAGAGGTAGGTGGACAGGGTATTTTAATAATCTGTGACACTTGATTGTGCCTTGTAGCTTGTGTTTATCTTGAAATAAAAGGCCAGTTGCTCAGGCTCCAGAAGAAAAGACAAAATGGGATTTTAAAATTGGACCTTTTTGCATAGTTGTCACAAATCTAGGACTTCCACTTGAATGCTGATTGTGGGCAAGGTGGTAGGGAAATGAAGCTAACAAAAACTCTGAGAGGAACATTGTAGGTGGGCTGAAGAAAGTACACCCTGAACAGTGGAACCCCAATAGCCTCTGCTGTGGAACCAGTTGCATGACTTACCAGACTCCAGCTTGAAGTTGTGTTCTTTCTGTGCTCTGATATCATTTGCATGCCTTGATCCATTAACATCACTCCTTAAACACACACAAAATGAAGGCCAAATGATTTTTTTTACAGTATCTCTCTAAATTGCTTAGGTTGGTTTTTTTGTTTGTTTGTTTGTTTTTTTTTTTTAAAAAAAAGGTCCATTTGCCCCTTGAAGAGTTATGAGAACTGGTCTTACAAAGACCATATCTTATAGCACCCATCAGATCTTTTTCTGACTTTTTAAATGTTCATTCCCAAATGCAAGGCTTGAAAATATAGCAAACCTATATACTTTTTACATAGCAGATGCTTCTGAGCCATGTTTGATATGAAATACATTTTTTTAAAAAATTCCAATTGTCTTAAGAGTTAACATCTTAATTTATCCACAAAAATTTCTGTATAAAGTGAAAATTAATGTCTCTGTTTTGCTGTTTAAAGTCTTATCTGAAACAGCACTAGTGGCTATTTGCATGAGATGCAGGCTAAAACCTTAATAAAAGTAAAAGCTGAGCACTCACTGCAGTATTTCATTCTCTATTTAGTTTTATTAATAGTTGAGAGCTTTCTTGGTAGGAGAAGTTATTTTGATAATCATAACATAAGAAAAAATTCCATACACGTATAAATAAAACTTGGTGATGAAAAGTAGGTCAGCCCTTCAGTCTGGCTTTTAGCTACATCTTAAAGATTTTTCTCTGCAGTGATTTGCTGATCCACTTATTCTTAATATCATAATCCTTAAATTTATAATCCTCAGTGATAGTTAATGATTGCTAACATGTATAATTTTCCTCACAGAGTGTCAACAGCGCCAGTGATACATTTGGTCATGTGTTTGTAAGTGGCTGTCTGTTGCAGAATCTGGTTATTTAAAGTGTATCTAATTTAATTACCAAACAGCAAACACACTGTCTGCAAAAGTCACTGACCTAGAATGTTGCCTCTAAGCTTTTGAGCTTGGCTGATAGTGGAATGATGTAAAATGACATGAAAGCTGAAGACATAATTACTCATTGTGAATCTTTTTTTCAGTAGCTAACATTATTCCGAAGATGAAAAGTGACAGTTATATATTTTTGGCAATGTTTCCCTGTAGGAAAGGAACATGCAACCTACTTATTTTTGCTCCTGTTAGGGCTGACTCAAAATTATATTCATAAAAAGTTTATTTACTGACATTATGGACTGAACTTCTGAGCGGTCTCTACCCAAGTACTAATTTAGGGCTCTTATAGTCTAGGTATGTAGTCACGTAAAATGAGCTGTTAGAGGTTTATCCAAAAAATATCACAAGAGTTATTTCTAGGACTGAATGCTGTGTTTTGGGAGTATCAAAAAAAAAAAAAAAAAAAGTGAAGCATCCAAAATTCAGATGCTGCTTCTGAATATCTGGCTGCACAAAACTTAAAAATGCCATCTGGTGACAGCTTTACCTTCTATACAGATTCCATCAGACTGCGCGCGTGTGTGTGTGTTCCCATTGCTTGCAAATTTACACTTGTAGCTGATGGAAAAGATACATATGTGAAAGCTTGGAAAGCAGTTAGTGAGCAACCTTATTTTAAGAAGAGCTGATGAAATGTAGCAGCCAACAATCTTAAAGTGAACATAGAGCCCAAGCACATATTGCAGTATTCTGTGCTTGTAAGTACGCAGGCTCTGTGTTCACTTTAACACTGACTGTTACATTTTCTGATGATAATAAAGGTACATAAGCTGCAGTCAGCTCAGGAACCTACTAGTCTCGTCTATGTGCAATGCAGAGATACCAACTTCATTGCTCAACAAGTTAGGAGGGCCTGTTAAAACTGTGTTTTCCTGTTTTGAGGAGGATAGTGGCACCAGTGTCCCGTGAGCTCAAGCTTAACCTTATGGATTTGGGGATCCAGGTCAGAATTTCTTTGTAGATGTGACCTATACAAGTTCATTTGTGGTAGAAAGATGGCAAAAGAAAAGTCTGTTTAATATTAATGATTACAAACAGTCCTTAAAACATGGTCTATTATTTTAGCACTTTATTGAACTACCTTTCATCTTCAGTTCAGCAAGGGCTACTATACCCTGCTGGCAAATAATTTTGTCATGGGTATCTTGAGCTAATCTGATAGTGTACTCATAGAAAATGAATAAGGCAGAAAGACTTCTCTTTCAGGAAAATATAGCTTAGGTATCTCATCTAAGTAGAGAGGAACCACTAGCACTAGACATTATGACTGGTCAAAAGCAGCTGGAAAGGCATGCACCTAGGTTCTAGAAAAAAAAAAATAATCTGTGCAGGTATGCATGTCTCGGACTTGGATTACTCCTGAGCAATGCTCCTGACTGATTACCAATAGATACAGTAGCACCCCCAAAATCTCACTACAGGGTTTAAAGCAGAAGTCGTGTTCCCACACAGATAACAGTATCTATAAGAAGGAAGGAAAAATAATGGGGGTTTGGGTTTTTTTAGGTAGGAAGTGTCTTAGGTGCCTGTCTGCATCCCCAAAGACATTGATGGGATAGGTGGTGTAGCAATGGAGAGACAGGAAGAAGAGGAGGTATTTTCAGGTTTTTTGGGGGGGTGGGAGGTTGGTGGTTTTGGTTTTTTTGGGGAGTTGGTTTTGGGTTTTTTTTTTTGTTTGTTTTTGGGGTCTTTTTTAAGAATTAACTCTTAACAGTCAGTTTGTGGTATTCATTTTGAACAGACCTGTGGTTGGTTATCTTACCCCTGATGCATGTCATCTGGTTCCAGGAGACACTTTCAGTCAGCAGTTACAAGCATATGTACATGTACCTGCAATGTCTAAAATTTTGCAGAACATAAATCATCTCTTGTAAAAGCTCATACAAATCTGAAGTTAGTACATAGTTCTAGGCCAGAGAGGGGTGCCAGCCAGTAGGTACCCCAAATGAAGAAGCTTCTGGATATTATGATAGAAGATATTTTAAATTATGTGATGTTTCATTTTGGCTTACTTTTTTTTTTTTTTTTTTCAAATGCAACCAATGAATGGCTTAGTTTTACTAGCTCTGTGTCAAAATAATGGCAAATGATGTAAAGTGCACAATGTGAAGGGAGAGAGAGGAAACAAGCTGCCATTGCTTCAAGTATGTACACTTGTGTTGTGGGAGCCATTGTCAGACAAAAATATGCTGCGAGCTCTTTCCCACCCACGTACCTCAAGCTTCATGAAGCAAAGGAGACTGTCATGTGGTGGCAGAGGCCAGATTATCATAAAGTGGGTGTGACGTTTCTGCCCTAAAATACTCTCCTGCCTGTTGTGTTCCAAAGCTTCTTATTTGTACCTGCAAAGCAGTAATCTGCACAAATGGAGTGGTTAGACATCCAAGTGCTGTGTGTCCAGGGCCACCTACAGTTTGTCTGTGGGCAGAAATGCTCTCTCTGTAGGTGGGAACATGTGTTTTTCAAGTACATGTTCTTTTGTTTCTCTCTCCCCGCTCTCCCAAGACTGACATCTACCTCTGACTGCATTTTTATTTAGTGTAGGATGTGTGGGACCATACTTCTTTCACATTTCTCTTGTTGGCTTGCCAAACCCTCAGCTTGTACAAATTGGCATAATTCCACTGAAATCAATAAAAGTATGTTGACTAAAACCAGCAGAGAATCTGAATTCATTAGTTAGCAGACCACGATCCATGTGAACTCCTGGTATGATCTCCCACAATTGTTTTGGGGGTGTACAAAGATCTTCCTGGAGAGACTACAAAGACTTCCTTTAAGATATTCTGTAGGGCACAGCTGGCTGCTGTCTTTAAAGTACTGTCTTTTTTCTGTCATCTTCTACAGTTGCCTCCTGAATGTCTGTCTGAAAGTTCTTTTGGTTTTGGTATCCCTCTAGCAGTTTGTGGTCTCCCTAATCTGCAGGACAGTGGACGCACTAATTTCATCAAGTCTGTTAGTGTGGTAACTAGTGGCATATTGATACTGAGACAGTGAACTGGATGGCATTTAAATGTAAATCTATTATCATGAACTCTAGGCTTATCATGCCTCATTATTTTGAGGCAAACACAGTAATTAGCAAGGGGTGTACTTTATGGTAATTAGGAATGTTTTACACATCAGATGGTGATGTTGACTTTTGAGGGCAACCACCTGGACTCAGCTCTCACTAGCTAAAATTAATATTTTTGTTTTCTTTTTGTTTCAGTGTTTCAAAATGCCTATGATAAAATATTTTAACTGTTTAATCACTAAATAATAGATCCATGCAACCAATTAGCTTAATAGCATGATTATTGGGATAACTTGCTCTTACCCATAGGTGATACTGTAGTTTAGATAAATAGTTTACGTATATTGTAGTTTATCTTGACTGCAAAGTGAAACTTCCGCCACCTTAATGGCCAGCTGAATGTTACTTTCCACCTATCTTGCCTCTTTGTCTGACATGGTACTTGAACCTTCTGAATGCTGGTATCCTAGAATTGTGGTATCTGGTCCATTTTAGACTTGTTTTTCATCATAAAGACCTAGTGTGACATTTCTAATAGAGAAAATAATGATGATTAAAAAAAAAAGCATCAAACACAACACAACAACTTATATTGTCAGGTCTCATGATAATCTGTTTGCAAACTTAAGATAGGTTAAAGTGGCTTTGTTAAAACATCACCAAAATTTTTAGAGCTAGCTTGCAAGCAGCTGTAACTCATGAAACAAAATCAGGAAAGGTCAGAATATATATCATGGACATATACACTAGCTGCAGAGCTAGGGGGCTTATTTCTGATGTACTGTGAAATATAGACTAAGTTTCTGTTGTAATTCACAGCTTGTGTACATTAGAGTTTCTGCACCTGAAGCTTTCCCTATATTTTTGGTATCAGCTCAGATCCAAACCTAGGAGGGGGAGGAAGACTATTTTTGGTTCCAGTGACAATGTGAAGGCAGTCTCAAAACCAGAAGATGTAGAAATTGGGCAATTCTATCAGTTTTTTCATAAAAGCCATATTTGGAAGCTGTGCAATTTGAATACTTGCCCTGTTTCCCCCTCAGATCAATACTTCCTAAACTCAAACATAAACCTTATCTTACATATATTTGTCAGACATATTTGTGTATTCAATTTGTGATTACTGGTTGTTATAAAGTGAAGGATCTAAAACAGTAGTGTAAAATACTGAGCTTGTATATACACTTTGGATGCAGACAGCAGGAGGGGCAGTTAACCATTATGCTTACTATACGAACAAAGAATGAGGATGCAATAATGTAAAATAGTGCTATCCTTTTACTTCTAATACATTTCTTATTGGACAGTAGTTAACTTTTGTAATTGCATTCCAGAAATTCTGTTTGATTAAATTATATGACAGTACATGCAATAACTCCTAATAATGACAAATGGCAAAAGCTTTAATGGTTCTTTTATGTCTATGCACCTTGAAGATACACCTCACATATATGAGAGGGAATGATTTTTAAGCTCATGAAAAACTTGCTGATTTTTTATTTATTCTTTCTATTGCCCCTCTTGCAGTCTGTATTTTTAAAATTAAAATAAGGGGTGGGGGGAAATGAAATACAATGGCAAGTTTAAATATTTTACTAAATCATGATAGGCTTCTGCTTGTATTCAAAGTTCATTCATAGAAACCATGGCAGCATGTAGCAGTAAGTTTCAAAACCTATGGGGGGGGGGAGGAGGAGCTATATTTTGAATAAAAATTTTGTAAGTCCAAAGAATTGGAAGTGCTGCATTTCAAGGGAATGAAATAATCTGTTTCAAACTAGGAAAGAACTTGTGGATGCTTATGTATCTATGGAATAATGTTAGGCAAATTTAAATGTATTAACTGTGTGGTGCCATTACAAAGACTATTTTTGGCTGAAAAGGATCAGCGATTGCTTGTAAAATAAGGAGACATCAGACTATTTTGGATAGCCTTGGCTGTGCTGTTTGGAATGTGGTCTGCGTTTCTGGCACTCACACTTAAGGAGGATGAACAGGAAGACTGAAAAAGAAAAAGAAAAGTTAAGACAAAAAACCGAAATAAAAGAAAGGGAGAGATATAAAAATTAATCTGGAGTGGGTGCCACCATACAAGTGCTTAAAAAAAATTGGTTTTCATTGTAATCCTGGCAAGTTAAAAAGATAAACATCAAAAGAAAAGAAAAAGGGGGTGGTCAGCAAGAAAAACATGGTGTTTGCATTAGGGCAAAGTCAGGATTACAGGATTATTCTTTTTTTTCCAGAAAGACACATGATTGGAGTCCAAGATCATCTAGATACTTCTTCCAGTTCAACTACAGACTACTTCTATATTTAACTCTTTAACTTACTGTATGTCACTTCACCATCTGTAAAGCAAGAGATGTTAATGTGGTGGTGTTAGGCTGTGCCAAAAAGCAAGTCTAATGTATTCATTTTACTGTGGTCCTGAATATCACAGACTATTTCTATCATAGGAATTCTTTAACTTGTAGTTTTAGAGGTAAGCCCAAGTGTCTTTCTGTACTTGCTAAACAGAAGTTATAGACTTGATGCAGAAACTGTTGGGTTAGATGTTTTGACCCTACTTATGCCGGAAGTCAGGAAAAAAGAATGAACATTTAGAGGTAAGTAAAAAACCCAACAACTCCAAACCTTATAACCAGCCCTTAGTACCACCTCTGCTGTCTTCAAGCACTGGGGAACAGCAACTGATCTGTCATGTATGGAAAGCATATTCCTTCTCCTCCTCCTCCGCTGCTGTAAAACTAGTGGTCCTATTATGTCAAGGTCCATTGCGTTTACTGCAACTTTGATATGCTTGACCTAAAAATATTGCTGTGAGTGAATTATTTACAATGACACTGAGGAGCAATTTTCTAGAATGTCTATATGGCCTGTGGGCATTGCACTGAGTACATACGTATCATATTAACAAAAAACCATGAAAACCTTTCCACAGTATTTCACAGCTACCGTTACCAAAATGGGATTGTTCTGTGGCTTTACGGTGTAAGGAAAGATGTGTGCGAGACAGCATCACTTGTGGGGTGTGGAATAATGGTATTGTTTTGCCAATGAACATTCTGTAAATTACTAGTCTGTAGAGGCTGACTTTTCATTAAGCTGTATGAAATATTATATATCTGTACACTAAGAAGACTTTTTTCTATCTCCATATGAAAACATAATGTCACTAAAATCACTGATAAATTTTTATACTAGGCACCATTAAAAGAGACCATTGCTGCAGAGTCTGTTCTTCAGAAACCAGTAAAAACTTTCAGTCCAGGTGAAAAGGTTTGTTTTATATTTGTAATGAGTGTGGACTGATTATCTGTGTCCATGTCAATGCTGGCTGCACCCAGTTCTAGTAGGGTATGAGTTGTTGCTGTTTAATATTTAGTGAGTGTGTGAGACAAAATTATGATAGACATCAGGGAAAAACATATATTTTGAGGAAAAGTATTGCCTTAGAAAAAGATATGACTTACTTTACCTTTTTCCTGCACTGGAATCGGTCCCCCTAGACATTATCAGTTAGCATAGAAAACGTATACAGAAACCACTCATGCTCCAGGACACTGGTTCTTTCCAGTGTTGCCAAATTCCAGAATCTTCTATTTTGATAAGTATTTTCTCTGTTAAAAATACATAACACAACTATAACTAACATTAATAAATGTATTGCAGAAACAAGACCTGATTTTTAGTTTCCAATAAGGAACCTTGATGCATACTGTTGCAAGAACATACTAGCTACAACTTAATTTGAAAGTTTCTCCTTCTAGATAGAACATATACCTTTGAGTCCTGCTTTTAATATGATCTTTATCTACCTGCAATATGTAAGTCAGTAATAATTCAAGTTCCCATTTTTGTGGAAATGAGTAAACTTAAAGATACAGGCTTATCTCTGAACAGTGTTGCTGAGAAGTCATACATCCATAGCAATCCTTCCTTTTAATACTTAACTCTGTCTCTGACCACAATAGTGTCCAGTGAGCTGCAGACCCTGTGGATTCTTCTCTAGTAAATATTGCAATAAAAAAAATGTATCTTCCTAAATATAAATTTAAAATAATGTCCAAACAATTTCAGGATTTAATTTGTTAGTGTGGTTGTGTCTTTGAGGAACTGATTTCCGACCCCCCCCCCCCCCCCCCAAAATATTGGTTTCACATGGGATGGGGGACTGATCTTTTTCATGATTGAAATATATTTTTATCATTTAAGTAGACTAGTAACATAAAGTTTAAGAAGCAGCCATAGATGTATCCTCCCGTGATAGTCTTGTTGCTTGTATCCTGTTCAGTTGCTACATGGTGAAACATGGCTAAAACAAGCAAGTTCAGTACACAAGACAACTGTTGTGTAACTGATGTGCTGAGGAAACTTCGTAAATAATCAGACTAAACTATTGTTAATAGACCCCCATTATAAGGAGGAATAATATGAATGCTGTGCGATTACCTAAGTTTCGGAATCAATTTCTACTGCAGAATATCTGAATTGCACTAAGTCTAAAGGCTGAACTTACCTTGGATGACTGTGTGATGTCAGAAATGTAGACTGGTCCTTCTGTGTGTCTGACCAGGTTAATAAAGGGTTGTAAGGAAATAAGGACAAAGTTGTGAGCTTTATTTATACTTTTATTCTCATTACTATCAACAATACTGAGTGTGTGACATAGATACCCAAGGTTTACAGTAATTTTACAGTTTAACTACAGTTCCATTATTATTACTGGATATACATTTCTCTGTCATCATTCAGATCCCTAAAAAAGGTAAATGTAATAGTATTTTCTGTCTAATACTATTTATTTAGGTGCTTAAAATCAGTTTCACGTAAAATTAATTAATCTTTTATTTGATATAACATTTCAGCTGTATCTCTGAACTTTGGCTCCCATTTGTATTCGTCATGACAAGTATAGAAGAAATTTTTTAACTATTCCACAATGCCTAGTTAAATTGGGATTTAAATATTCTTTCTTCTTATGCTCAGAGTCCTTAGGAGTGGATACACACAAAATTCCCCATATCATTATTTATTTCCCCATACATACTGAATAAGAATTTTTATGGTTTCAACGATGCTGAACCCTGGGAGGACAATATTCCAGAAAAAAGCAGTGACTTTTTTTTCTAGTCAGCTGAGTTAAACACACTTAAAACCAAGCAACCAAAAAGTTAATATCCCCAGCTACTTTTTTGACCAGAAAAATGTAGCCTATAAGAAGTGTTTGCTTCTCACTACTGCTTTCAGAGCTGATGTTCCTCTCAACGGCAACTGTAAAATGTGGGGCCACAGTTGCATTCATTGTTCAGTGAGCTTGTCCACATAGTTAAACCCACCGACAGCAATGAATGTTGATTGTGACCTTTTTTGTAAAGCTTGGCAGGGTGAGGGAGAAACATCATGTGGTGGTTAGGTTGCTGTCTTCGGTGTTAAGGCCTGAAAGCATGAAGTAAGGAGGAGGATGGTTAGCTGGAGGGTACAATCAACGGTCGATGGTTTTCACTTTAATTCCAAACTCACCGACAGCGTTGAATGTTCACTGAAGCAACCACTACAACAGAACTCCATTGACTTGACAGCATCCTCAAATGTCTGAAAGGAGGGGGGGAAAATCAAAATTCACACAATGATTTTAATCATACAGATGATGCAACTTCAGTCATTTTTCTCTTACCGACACCAACACTCTTCTCTGCCCATCCTATTTCAGTCTTTGTGCAAGGAGCTGGCAGTTTTCCACACTTCTTTCTATGAAAAGAAAAGATATTTCACTTATCCAGGCTTTAACAATATAGGTTGGGGATCCAGGGACAAGTGGATTAATGTTGTCATTTCACAAAACTGAACTTCATAGCAAACCAACAACACAAGATCACATATATATGAACAGAGCTGGCTAAGAGTTTTATGAATCAGTATTGCCAATTACAGATTGCTCAGCTGAGTAAAATTTCTTCTGCTGACATGGTTCAGTTGGATTTCAACTTGCTTAGGATTGATGAAAACTACATTTTCTTTTAAGAAGGCTTAATTTCTCAATAAACATCTTGGAAAGACAGAAGACCTTTTTTCCTTACAAATTGTCATACATGCAGAACCTGTTATGACAGAAAAAAGGTGAATGTATATCAAGGCTTGATGACCTAAATTTCTTTTCATATATTTTTAGGTGGCAGCATGCTGTTCATATCCAGAACTTGAGCATCACACAGTAAAGTGCTTATTCTTAAAAATTTCCACAGTAGCACACCGCTTTTTTCCAATATTCTGAGCTTTCCAACTCAATTCTCCTCATTTTTAAAATAAATACATAAAAATAATAATAAAAAAATATATGTAGGGCTGCAATTTTCATGTTGTGGGGGAAGGGTTTTAGTGGCTGGATCAGAGGGCAAAACATGGTAACCTAGCAATTTTACCTTATTTGCATTTGTGAGCAGAGTTCTGCAGAAGGTGGTCTCGCAGCTCATCTGGTCTGAATTCTTTTTTGCTAGGTCCACTCAGCTTGCTGCACTGCAATTGGCTGATGCATTGGCTTCTATGAATTGCTGTTTGTTTACCTTGTCCTTTGGTAAAAGTTTTCTAATACTCTCTCATCCATTTCTGATTATTTTAAAAATCTTCATGAATGTTGGGGGGGGTTGTTAAATTTGTTTGTACTCACATAAAGGGAACTAGCACCAAAAATATGCAGGTAATAAATGTGCTGCCTGTATATATTTTTTGTAAACAAACACCACGACAAGGACTTTGTCCTAGTTGTTTCTTTCAACTAATTGCTCTGCATGTAGAGGTATTTATTACATCATTTAATTCAAGTGTATTTCTATCAAATTTATGTAAAGGACAAGAGCCGTTAATATAGTCTATTGGGGAACTGGACAAGAATGGAATCAACTAATTGTCTCCTTTATGGTAGATTAGATGTGTTCTGTCTAGGAAGGCCACTGTGATTATGAATATATCTAAATTCTAACCAAATGTGGCAGTCAATCCTTTTTTTTTTTTTCTCCTGATACAGCAGCATGGGATATTTGCTACCAATACTTTAGCTCTAAAGTTTGATTTCCTCCCCGCTCCCCCATTTATTTATACTGGCTTTTCCAGAGTTTAATTCCATGGATGTTACAAAAGGAGTTCCTTACACTAGTATGAGTGATGAGAGAATAAGGCTCTCCAATGCAGTAGTCTTTTGTGCATCTGCATCTGTTCAACATTGTTCTAGCCAAATGAATAGACTTTATGGTTTAGGGTCGCTCATGTTTAACATCTGCCCTATTATAAGTGTTCTTTCTGTATGCCATTTCTTTCAATACTTATTCCTATGCTCTTATTCCCTGCTTCCATCTGTCACTTCATATTTTAATATGGGGTCTTGCCTGGCTGATACCTGGCAGATAGGATAGGGTGTAGGGAAAGGAGAGGAGCTATGTAGAGCTTGTGGCTGGGTGGATTGCATCTTAGAAGGGATTACTTTCACAGATTATTATTATTATTATTATTCCTTCCCCACCCCCCATAATGGAAAAAAACCTCAGTATTTCTTTGTTTACCTAGCCTCTGTTGAAAAGGGCTGAAACTTGTAAGTACAAAACCCAAAAAAGTATTCCTGAGCTCCAGCCCTGATTCCTGATGTGTGCAGGTTATGCAGGGTAAAAATGCTTTCATCTTCTCTCATCTGGTTTTCATTTTTTTAAAATCCCTTACTGGGCTTAGATAGCTGTTACAAATGCCAGCTTTATTTTAAGTTTTATTTCAGATCTGCAGGCTTATGTGAACATTCAGATTGGATGTATGTTTTTTTTATTTAAGGTTAGTAGGTCATAAATAAGCCAAAGCACTTTCCTTGCTATGAGCAATAGGGTCATGGTGTACATGAAATATCGCTTTAAAAAAATTGGAACCTAACATGAATTGACAGACGTACATGAGGAAGTAGTTCGTTGCATTGCTGTAAAGGCCATAGGGATTTGGACTGCTAGAGCTGCCTGTCTCAGGAATAGATTAGGTATCTTGTCTGATGACCTGTACTTAATTTAAGTGACTGCCTTTGCCAGTCCTTCCAGAGGGCAACTGTGTGAAGTAGAGCATCTCATCTTCGGTCTTCAGTCCTTTTCCTCCTTTTGATGGGCTGACCTAAATTGAAGATATGGGTGTTGTGCTGCACAAACAGACAATTACTTCAATGCTATGTGAACTGTATCTTCAGTTCTAATTAGTTAGCTTTTCCATTTTAACCTTGTTACCTTGAATCAAAAGGCTGATGTTCAACTTAATTGTACTGGTTAATACTGGCAACTGTTATACAGCACAGTCATGTTTAACAGCTGCCTTATGTGAAATAATAATAAAAGCTCCCTCTCCCTACTTAGAAATGGTGGCTGGAGCTGTAAAGTACTACTCTGCCCTGCTTGTTGCCCTACCTCTTCCTTTCTTCCTTCTCCCTTCCCCACATAAATGCTCGATGAAATGTAAATGATAGATGTCAGACAGGTCTGGCTTGCAGGCTACTCCAAACAGCTGTTTTAGTACTTTTAACAATCTTACTGCTTGTACAGCAGTGAGATCGCTTAGGAAGAAATTCTTAGGTGAATACACAGATCTCAGATTTGGGGCATTTCTTACAATTTTAGATAGTTTCCCTAATGATGCATTAAAACAGTCTCTTCAGATTGTACACTGATTAAAATAGTATGTTAACATATTTGTATGGTAGATACTCTGCATAGTTTACAGCATCTTTTTTCCTTTGCTGGCACTGAATTGTTACTGGAAGGTGGAGTTAAGACTTTTTGAAGGCAAATACTCATTTGTATAAAAGGAAGACAACAGAATAATAGTGTTAATACTCATACAGCAAAGTTATCTCATGGATACAGTTGTTGGCTACTTCCACCTTCCACTTGCCCTCTCCCACAGTCTGTCAACAGGCTTCCAGTTATACACTTGAGGACAGAAAAAAATGCAATGCGTGGATGTATTTTTAATTGTGTTGCAAAAGTGAATTCCAGTGGCAGTTTCTAAAAATGGCACTAACACTTGGGATCAAATTCTCAGCTAGTGTAAACCGACACAGCTCCATTGACGTCAGTGGCATCTGCGTTTACACCAGCTGGCACCTGGATGCTCATCTGGAAAAAAAAGTGAGGTAGAATGATCAGTT
This sequence comes from Pelecanus crispus, assembly GCF_030463565.1. Taxonomy (NCBI): domain Eukaryota; kingdom Metazoa; phylum Chordata; class Aves; order Pelecaniformes; family Pelecanidae; genus Pelecanus; species Pelecanus crispus. The sequence continues at coordinate 58,914,245 of NC_134647.1, forward strand.
ATCAGTTCTTATCACCTTTTCTGGTTTTTGTGTTGTGTGTTCATCTTTTTTATTAAACCTTTCTCAAATGACAAGTTTTTGTGTTGTATTGACATTTTACCTGCAATAAATTAGCAGTAATACTAAATCTCAGTAAGTATTGACACTGCTGTGCCTTCCACCAAAAGGAATTAAATCCAGCTGACTGTAGTTATTAGAGATTCAATTTATTCTTGGATGACTTTGAGTTATATGCTGAAAGTAAAAACTCTGTGCAGCTATGAAGAGGAAGTCCTTTTTCTGACAAAATGAAAAGTGTTCATTTCTTCTGTGGTCTTAAAATAACCTTCATTGTAATTTAAGGCTCTCACTGTATTCTACAAACACTAACTGCAGTTGTTTCTGTAGTGCGTTGGAGTATAGCATCAGCTCCTAATTACTAATGCAGTAATTCTAAGGCCAATGTTTTTCAAGAAATCCAACCAGATAATCACAATATTCTCATGTTGCCTTCAACCTATGGAAACACCTTTGCAAACCTCTGCTGGAAAAAAGATGTTTTAGGGAGTATTTCACCATTTACTGTAGTACAGCCATCTCTGGACGAAAGTAGCAGCTGCACAACATCTTGAAGCACTAGTGCATGCCAGCCTGAGACGGGAGGAAAAACTGTGATTGCCTTGTTCAAACTCTGCATTCTACAAGGCTGCTTCTTTGTCTGTTATGGTATGAAGAAATCTAAAGTTATGCAGAATCATCCTGGTCCTTGCTCATGAAATAAGAGGGGGAAGATATCTTGGCACACCAGAAAACATTTTTGGAGGTGAAATAATAACCACAAGACTGTTTTTTAAAATAAATAAAAACTTGTTTGACACGCATAGCCATCGCAGAGCAATCTGCTGTTCATTGAGTCCTGTCAGAGTTCTGCTGGCCCAGAGACCAGGACATCTCCAAGTATGGCAGTTCATGTGTTTGTAGCCTTTGACTAAGTTTTTTAGTAAGTCTGGTGTCCAAAAATTGACTCTGCTCTTGAAATTAAACCCATCAGATAATATTACATGTCCACAACACAGACTATGAGGTGGGATGCTGATTAGCCAAGCTAATTTAGGAACAGAACAAATGTGAGGAGTAGCAATTATATTAGTTCAATCAAATACTTGATTGCACTTCCAGAAATAATTTAATTGCGGAGTTCAAAACTATGCTTTGCCCATTAGAATTTTACCCAATTAATATTTTGTTAAATTTTGATTTTAAAGACCCTTCCAAAACAAAATTTAATGTAAAAATACCCAAGGCAATATTGGCTTTTTGCATACTGCTGTAGACTCAATCAATATAAATTGTTACTCTAATTTAACAAATCTTAGTGGCATTCATGGGTTCTAAACAAATTTTGTATCTGAGCTATTGAGCTTGACTCTGCAATTTATAACTTCATGCTATTAGTCCTGTTTGAAATGGTAAGAGCTTTTTCAACATACAGGATTGCAGCACTGGACCTATAAGCTTTGCTTTTTATTTAAAGCCAAGAAATTGGTGAATAAATCCTAATACTGCCTGCAGTTTCCCAGCCTTTTGGATGACAATTCTCCACTCTTTGTTACTGGAACACATTACTATTTATGGAAGATATGCACATATTTCAGTGTCCATAAATCATATGCAAACATCTGTTCTTTAGATCAGTAGATGGAGTATGGTAACTGCTTTTTACATTAATATCCATGAAGTAATGCTCACCTACTGACATTATGCTTAAACTTTAATAATTTAGCAAATATTTCAGTAATTTAACTTTTCAGGCAAAGTAAGTCAAAACAGTAGAAATTGCAAACGCAGTCTGGCATAGAGTTCTGTGTGGCCTGTACCCAAAAAAAGTCAAATGGAAGTTGTACAATAGAGGGGGTAAGTATGAAGAGCAACATGATCAACTCGGCTAAAACACAAGAGGTTCTGTTAGTAATTCTCCATACTCATTACTGCCTTTGAAGGGAATTTCTTACCCTCCCCCTTTCTGTGATAGCCTTAAACGGGCATCCTTTTCTTATTTGATGAATCTGGATTGTGTATAGATGTCTACATTTTTGTCTTAGTAGTATGATCTATTTCCCATGTGATCCTGCAGGCAAGATTCTAAGGCCAATAACTGTGAAGCTGCACTCAGAAAACATATGGTACATGTGGAAACCAAGACTTCATACAAGTTGAAATGTAAGATGTGGGAAAGACAATATTGTATGATAGGATAGGTGCTGGATGGAAAGGCAGAGGATAAGAGTTTTCTTATCCTGTCTGTCTGTCTTCAATCTCAGTGTTAGTACTTTTGCATGAAGTGTATTCAGCTATAAAGAGAAAAATCATCAGGATGTATCCTGTTTGGCGTTTATGTCAAGTATTTATTTGGTTGTCAGATGTACCAAGACTGTGGATTCATTGCTTGTTTTTCAACATCTCTTTAGTCCTTGTATTTATTTTATGGGAATGGAGACTTGGTATTTTGAGGCTAGACTTATAAATGTCAGCAGAGCAACTGAATTTTCATAGAATGAAAGTATGTATAAAAATGGAGGGTAAAAATACTCTAATTTCTAAAAGTTATTGAGTCCTACTCTAGTCAAGTGTTAGACAATAGATTGCAGTTCTTTATCTGCAGAAAATGGGCTGATTACTTTTAACTTCCCTACTAATCCTCTTGGTTTGGAAAAAAACCAAACTGCTTCAGAATGAACAGGAATCCCCATCTTAGGATTTCTGGAGTATTTCGGTACAGTTTGTGTGTTGTCTTTAGGTTCTTCACAGTGACGATACGAAAACCTTGTATTCAGAAAAACAGGTTTGGGGTTTTTAAAACATTTTGTTTAATTTATGTTTTTTATTTTTAATTATTTTTTAGAAACTACCAGAAAAGGTGCTGTTTGAGTGCAAGTTAGCTTAAGGATTCTCCATGTGCCTGTACCTCACAGCCAGAGCAGAGTGCAGTAGCAACTGGCTTTAATATCCCATCCCCCTCTTCTTTCTGAATCACCATAGGAATGGACTGTGAGAATTACCAAATTCAAATAATTACGGTCCTGCTGCACAAAGTTTCTTTTGATCAAGAGCAAGTCATTTGAACCCTAAAGTTTAGTGGGTAATACTTACAGCCTCATAAAAGTATAGTGATGGCTGATATCTCATAGTGCTTTGAACATGTGAAGTGCTATATAAACAATATAGGGCTATTGTACACAACTCAAGCTATTAGCATTTGAGGCACACTGCCCCAGGCCCTTAGAGGGGAAATCACGTCTTCACTGGAAAAGAGGCACCTTTTTGGGTTCTGTGTCTGTTTCCAGATTAAGTATCAGGAGATTTCTAGGTAGCATATAGATATGAAAAAAAAAAAAAAAGTATGTTCTTTCAAATACCACGTTTTTTACACAGTATTGGATGTTAACTAAAGGCAGACAGCATTCAGTTAGAACCATGATTCTGAAAATGTAAGGATGGTAAATCATTGCCTGCTTGCATTATTTCATTTGCTGTAATTGTATTTTGGCTTTCCTGCATTTTTTCCTTTGTGAAATTTCTGCATGCAAATCTATTTGTTGCTAACATACTGAGTATTTTTCATGTGTAATTTGAAACAGATGAGAGATTATGCTTCATCTTTATTGCTAAAAATATCACCACACTTTACAGAAGTTAGACCACAAATGCAATTTAGGAGTGTGTTGAACACTCCATGGATGTCTGTGTGTAAATGTTGGTGAAATCTTGTTCTTAAGATATCAATACAAGTTAAGAAAATAACAGAGGGGCACTTGCTAAACAGCTGATATAACATCTGTCTATTAGAGCTGAAGGTACTACTCAGATGGGAACAAAGTTTTCATAGGATTGATGGAATTGCCTGATTTGCTTTGTTTTGACCCTCTCACACGTTCTGTATGCTCTGATAAATAAAGGCTGCTGCTTAGGACCCACAAGACATGCCTATCTTGCAATCACTACAACGTGCAGTCTGGGGTAGTAGAAAGGCTCATGGCTATCTTCAGGGAGAAGAGGAAATTCCTTGAAATCTTTTTATGCCAGTCATCGCTCCAGTTTAAAAACAAACCAGTTTCTGGTCTAGAGTTGGCAAAATGTTCTTTTTGCCTTTTGATGGTGTAACTTCTTATTTTCAACAGCAGAGACCATTCTAAAGAATTGCATTCTTCTGATTGCTTTTTTTTTTTTAGTGTCTTGAGCTAAGCTTTTAGGCATGTTAAATGATGTAAACAAGTTTTGGATTTTTGTTACTGTTATCTAGGAACAACCATTCAAAACAAATATGCTATTGACTCAACCCTACAAAGCTCTGAACACAGAATAAGCTCAGACTTTGAAGGACTGGGCACACAGTTTAAATATTTAGCATAGCAAAACCCATTGCAGTACAATTACTTGCACTGGATCCAATGATTTACAGCACAAACATGAAGCATAATCCCGTGTAGTCAGGGAGCAAACGCCTGGTTCATTTACTGTTTTCTGTTGTTTTTTTTTTTTTTTTTTTTTTTTTATAAAAAGCAACACACACAAACTACTTATTTTCTGCCCTGGAAAAAGTATTTTTAAGTAATATATATTCTTGTAAAGAAAAATAGTCCACAATAAATAGATACAGGATTGCAGGAACTGTTATAAAAGCCTTATCTCTATTGTTGAAAAATGGTGCACCCTTAATGTTTTTAATCTGCCTATATTTTTGTGGTGCTCTCAACATCCTCCTCCTTGTCCCTGTTGAGCTCAGCTGCCCTTTGAAAAGCACTTTGTGCTCCAGTGACCACTTTAAACTTTCTATTGACAAAATTAAGCTGGACTCCTAATTTATTTTTCCAACAGAAATTGCAAGTTGAAAGTGGTCATTGGCCCAAAAACCTATGGTGAGAGCAAAGATGATTTTGTTGGGAAGGGGGAGTAATGTTTGTTCTCCTTTTCTCTGTCCTTCAATCCCCTTCTGCTGCTAATTTCTTATAACTCTCTTGCTTCCTCCCTCTTCCCAGAGTCCCAGGAAACAGCAGTTCCTACACCCCTTCCTGAAGTTTTCCTTTTCCAGCCCCACAGCAGCGAGGTTTACCTTTTTGCAGCCATCTGCTGCAGTAAGGAAGGGTAGGTCATGAAATAAAGCAATGTTTGGGACCTGAACAGAAACTGGTTTGTGAACCCAAATTCTGCCTCTTAAAACTGTGGGAAGACTGACTGGGAGATTAGCAATGAAGTAACTGAGTGAATGGGATGAGGGAAAGCATGTATAGCCAAAGAAGTGGAGATTATTAAACCATTCCCTTTGCTTCACATATGCTTATGTGTGTTTTAAAAATACATGTAAACACACATGCAGACATAGTTTAATGTGATGGAAGAAAGGGAAATGTCTCTTCCTTTTGGAGATTTAAGGGGATCAGTTTTGTACATCTGTAACATCCAGAGGGCTCAAACATAATCAAAATGTATTTCTACACAACTGGGTCTTGTTTTTCTGCAGTACCTAATACATTTAAACCAACCTGTAATGAATTAATAGTTTTTGGAGTAAGTGGATGGCATTTTATGCAGTCAGCATAAAAATCTCTGGAGATCCTCTATTACTGTCTCAGTAATCACTCTTAATCAACAGATCATAATCTGAACAACCATAGTTCAGATTCTTTCTTCAACATCGGCTATTCTGAGAAGGGTTTTTTTTCTGCATCAATACCTCCTTGGATTTATAAAACCTTTCTTGTTTAGGTACCTACCAATTTTCTTGCTAAGGGTAATCAGGGAATTTGAGGCTCACAGATTCAAATTTCTGGGCTGCTTAAAGGTGTTCCGTTTGTATTTTTCTTTAGAAAAATCTGGATGAAATTCCATTCGGTGGGAAGGCTCCATCGCTTAAGTCCTATGGTAACTCTATACTCCAAACACCTAATGCAGAGACATTATGCTGGCTTTTAGCAGATAGGGTGAATTTCATTCTTAGTGAATATGACCCAGGTGCTAAAAAGCTATAGCTGAAAGTGCTAGGTTAAAAGCACAAGTCAGCTAGGTACATAAATATTACATGGCTATATCTTTAATGGGTTCCTGTCGTAGACTTGCTTTGTTTAAAGATTTCCATAACCCTGCTGATTTATTGCATCTTTTCTAGAAGTATGCTGTTAGCAGGAAACTCAGCTGAAGCACTTTCAATCATGTTGGAGGATCATTATACTTTCACTTGAATAACTAATTAGTTGCAAGAAATTAACCACTGCTGTTTAGCACAAAAACACTTCCAAGAAGGGCTTTCATTCTTGTTGTGGAAAATTACCTCAGGCACTTGAGGAGGGGGGTAGAAGGGAGAAATAATGATCCTGCTGTCTTTTAATATAACTTTTGTTTTCAATTCAACCTGATAACTAACAGGCAGCATAGCTGTCTGAATTGGGCACTGCACTTGGACTTGGGATAAATATGTTCTAATCTTGCTGGTCCCATGGATGTGATGGCTGACCTCATCCCATTGATTGAAACTGCTTTAAAGTTCTAAATACTGTCCCTTAAGGCTGTGGGAGACAGAATATGAGACTGAGGAAGAAACAAATTAGTGAATAGGATGGAAAGAATAATATAATATGACCAAAGAAAGAATATAAGCAGTCTGTTCATGTCTCTGGAACTTATTTTTCTTGTTGTGATATGTGGATCATGTTTAACTGGTGTATGAAGGTCTAGTCTGAGTGTCTTGCATAAGAGCTCAGTATTGTTGTCATATGCTGTTCACAGCACTGCTAATATAATGTAAGACACAGTGAAGTGAGGAAGGAGAATAAAGAGCAATGAAAATACTTAGCAATTTGCCCTACCTCTCCTAGGGCAAAAACTGGAAGGAAATTGAACAAATGGTTTTCAAGATCTAGGTTCTTCTCTCATATATAAAATTGATTTAATGACACAATAACAGAGTGACAAATCCTGGTCACTTTTTTCTCTGGAACTGCAATTTCACTCCTGCTATTTGAGAAATATACATATAAAATATACTTCTAAGTGATAAAATAAAAAATAACTTACGATGCATATACGAATCAGTCACCTCCTTTCAGTCTTCTCCTCCCTCTATTGCAGAGGCAGTGAATTCCTCAAGTATATGGAGAAAGAGAAAAGTATCATTCAGTAATGTGAGGGCAAAGGGAAGGGGAAGCTTACTGGTATTTCTTGCTCTCCCTTTCCTTCTCTCTACCCACACTTGCAAGATTAGAAAGTTAAGTCTTCAGTATATGTATATGAGATGTGGTGATACAGAAATTCTGGGAATTATTCAGTGCAAAAAGGGAGTGGGCTACTGTAGTCATGACAAACTCCTCCTGAATATCAAAAATAAGGGTAGCATTCCTATAATACTTTTAACGCTTTTCCCCTCTCCTCTGTTCTTTGCCTTCTTTCCAATGCCTACTCTCAAGCACCTATTTTGGGTACCTGGAAGTTAGGATCAGAATCTCATTCAGCTGTTTATGATTATATTGGATTACCTGCATAGTATAAGTGTCTTCTGAAAATGTTCACATAAACCCAGTACTTGATGGATGTGGGGTTTTTCCTTTTTTTTTTTTTTTTTTTTTGGCTAAGTTTGCAACTTATTTTATTGGCACATGAGAATACAGTAGAAAGCAAGGTCATGTTCTTTTTCAGGGGAGTTTTGCATATGTGCATGCCAGGAAATCTAACTTCATGGGGAAGAAAACAGCAGAGCTGCCTTTTAGAAAGAGGACGTGAGCAATACCATACCACCTTCAATAAACCCATGATGGCATTTTTCTTGAGGATCTATGGGGCAGATGATTTCAGATTGGGCATGCTGCCACTAAAACAAATCAGCACAAATGTAGGCAGCCAAGAGCTTGTGTGTGTGCATGTGTATGTTTACACATGTGCAAACCACTCTGCTTCAGGATAGCTGTACATAAGAGCTCGTTAGGAAAAAGGAAGGGAGAAGGGCTTAGTGAAAGTTCTTTACTACTTTTTAGAAAATTACCCTCCAGACTTTTTAAAACAGCATGTTACCCTGATACTGCATGCGAGGAATTTCAAAAGGACTAAGAGATTTTGAAAGATTCCTTCCCTTGACACTCAGTGGAATTTCTGCTAAAAAATCCAGTGCTTTCTTTTGTGCAGTGCTGAAAAGGGCAATTTGAGTGCAAGAATAGCATAGAAATGTGTTAAATTCAATGCAATGTGTCTTTCAGATGAACACTATGCAATAGCCTGAGAGTCTTTAGTTCTATTACCTGTGGCTCATCCAAACTATGTAGACACTCACACTTTGTAGTAATTACAATTGAATAACATATAACTGAATTTAAAAACATTAACAGACATCCAAAATATAGGCTGTTGACAGATGTCTCAATTTTCCTTTCCCCTTTATGAACATGTTCTCTGTTTTTTTGTTTTACTTGCTCTTCCGTTTCGATCTGTAACTGTTCAATGAGCTTAATGCATCTTCAAATAACAGGTGCTGACTTTGAGAGTAGTTTCAAACTTCAGTTTGGACTTCTGCCTGCAGTTCAGATTGGGTTCGTTTGAGTTCTTACTCAGATCTAAATCTTGAAATTCCTTCCCACTTGGATACTCTTATTCATGCCACATTAAATATTGACTTGCTATGTTCAGACGTCAGCTGTCCCTATGCTGTGCAAAATAGATGTCCTTCATAGTTTTGTATAATCAAAAGAAGTGGAAAATGTGTAGTTTAAAAAAAACCCTAAATATCTAGCGAGAAGAGAATGTAAGACTCTTCTTTAAAGGAAAACCTTTGAAATACAATTAAAACAAATAGGCAGCTATGTCTCCTTTGCATTTACACTTCAGTTAATGGATGAAATCACAAAACACAAAGGCTGATCATGAATGAATCAACAGCAGAATAACCCTAGACCTCTTTACTGAGAAAATGTGTCTATACAGGCAGAGTATGTTGAGCCTAGACACTGAGGGAGAGGCAGAGAAATATCACTTTAAGTGAATTATAGGAAAAAGCATGTAACTATGTTCCATTCTTCCCATTAGGAAACTCGTATGTATTAGTTGTGCATAAATGCAGCTGATTTTCTATTTCAGTAGCTGTGCATGTGGGTAGTTGAAAAGACCAAGTAAATGAGAAAGTGGGTTGGGTTGGTCATGCATTTGAGAATCCTTGCTTTGTTTGGGCCTGTGCTGAATAAACCAAATGATAAGGGATTCACTACTAAAGCGTATTCCAGGTGATTTCAGACAAATGGAAAGAAAGTTTCACTGTGCAAATTGAAAAAAAGGTTCCAAATTGGAGAAAGTATGCCTGCTTGCCTGGTATAGTCCAATAAGATTTCCTGTCGTCGTTCCCCCCCCTTCCCCACCCTTTCCTCCTCTGCTGAGGACATAAAACAACCTTATTTGTCTTCCTTTCTGGTTTCCCAAGGTGTGAGTCTGTAAATGTGTCTTTATGCCAATGAGTAAATATGTTTCTGCATTGATTCCATTTTGACATTCAGCAACAAAACATGGCTGCTTTTCTCAAATGATCAGCAATTTTTCATACAGAGCTGGTGGTGACAACTTGGAGTTTCTATAGTTCAAAATTCCTTATAAGTGTAGTGAATGAGTACAAATTCACTATCTTTATAATTACAAAGACTTGTTGAAGTTTTACAATTCTGAGTGGAAATAGGGATAGTTTTATTGGTAAAAAAAAAAAAAAAATCTGTACTTTGCAGATTATACCATGTCTCATGAAAATTAAGAACTAACAGTCTTTCTTGCATTATGGCTTCTTTGTGCCTAACATGTTTGATATATATTAGATGTTTGTCAGAGACACATAGTCAGAAGCTGCATGATGAAAAATGTCTTTGGCATTCTGCCCAGGATATTTTTCCCCACTATCTTTATTTAAAAAAAAAAAAAAAAAAGTAGTTTTGGGGCTTAGGACCTACTCTTTCTCATTCTTTTTTGTGCTGTTTTGAGCCTTTGTTTAACACTAGTATCAACTATTCAATCAGCGTCTTTGAAAAGCACCTACCAGGCTGCCAGATTCCTGATGCCGAGAAGCTAGATGGTGCCAGAAATCAGTCACTCTGTGCTAAATATTGCTGCTGGCTCCACTCCCTGTCTCTCAGAGTCTGTAGAAGTCTAATCTTCTGTTCTTCAGTGAAAAGATGGCAGGATTTAAAAACACCACCTGAAGTTGCTGTTATGTAACAAATGTCTTGCTCTCCTGCATGGTTAAGGAATTAAACTGGTCTCTGGTCTCAGATGGTAGCAAGGTCCTATTTTGCTTCCTTTTGGTATCTTATATTACATGGAGTGCCTTTATGCTCAGCTACTCTGGTATTTGTCATTCAGTTCTTCACTTGCCAAGACTTAAGTTTAGTCAATTTAGAAATTCTTCTATTTCAAATGAGGTGTTTTGCTGCCAATTAAGTCTAAATATCAACATCAAACTGCCTTGCACATGTACAGAACGCCAACCAGCAGAGTACCTATAAAGCAGTTCAGCTGCCCCCAGCTTTCACCACCCAGATGATGTCTGTATAGAGCTGGCATACTGAAAATTAAAATGGTGTAATATTAAAACTAAAATCAGAAAAAGTAATGCTGAAGCTAACGTGCAAACAAATCCTTTTCACAATCATAAATGCATCTTCATGGCATTTCCAGTTTTCATAGAATCCAGGGACCTTCCCAAAAATACTGATAGCCATTTGATTGTATAAGAAAGAATAGAATGAATTGTCCAATCACACTTACAATATACAAATAATGTTTAGTAGACATTTAAAACTTTCATTAAAAAATCAGCCTAGTGTAATCCCAACCAAGATGCATTATTTTGCTTAAATGTGTTCCACAGCTGGCTTAGGTTCTTAACTAGCACATAGTACCTAAATTCAAAATCTGCATCCTCAAAACACCCTATTCAGTGCTTGTCTCACTATGGAGGTGCACAAAGCCCCTGGCCACCAAAATACCTGCCAGATGAGTTCCCCATTGCTTAGGCCAGGCTGGCGCTGAGCACCCCTCTGCAGAAGCGCCTTGCTGGCCTCACTTCAGCATGTCTTGCACAACAGGCTGAAGGAGCATGCGGTTCCCTTCCCCTGCGCTTTCTGCTCCTATGAGTAGTCATTGGAGCAAATCCTAAAGACGAGGGAGGTTGGTGTCTCAATGATCAAGCTGTAGCTGAGCATATTCTTTATTGCCAACTGAATATTTAATTGCTCTTTGCAAGTTGTGAAAGCTTATTGAGGAGGCATTTGAGAGCATTGCTCAATCAGAATATCCAGTCATAGGCAGGGGTCAGGGGGAGATTTAGGTTCAAAATCCCATTGGTAAAGATGGAATTTGAATCTAGGTCTTCCATGCCCTGGGTGGGTTAAGCTATTCCTTGAGAGGAAGGCAGTAAAAGTGCCTGCTCCTTTGTCAGTTGGGAGAGGAGTGTTTTTAGGGCCAAACTCCAGGAAAGAGTTCCTGGTCATATCGCTGTAATGGCAGCAACATTAAATCCAAACTTTCAAGGCTGCAGTTCTAGACATGTGACTCTCACTATTCTCCTGCCTAATTTAGGAGTGCTCTCTTCAACCTGCTGATTTCTGAGAGTCCTCTTATGTACGTAGTTCTGTAAGCAATATATATAGCTGCCTAAACATAAATTTCTATGGGTATTTTGGGTATAGATGCTTGGAAGATAACTGCAACATTTATTATGTCTATAACTTCAGTCCTTTGGTTGCTGTAATCTATCTGCAGGGCTTCCCCTCCTCCCTCCCCCCCAATTAGGAAATGGATGTAATGATTGAGGATTTTGGTTGACTCTTCTTGTCCTTAACTGAGAAGCTAATATATTCTTTGCTGGATGTTCTGCTTTCTTCTTAGGCCTAACCTGATATTGCTCTTTCTGCTGAAGTGACAGTTCCTGGGTGACATGTGACATGGCACAGCCAAGAAATCTGTACGTGGGATGTGTTTTCTCCAGCTGGATAGTTCTCCAAGAAGAGGTTTAGCAGGTAAACCAGAGCCACAAAATCTGTTTCCATTATCAAAGGGTTTAGCTTCAACTGCTAATTCTAGATGTCTAATGCATGAACCCAGTATTTATGCATATGACTTTGATAGCTAAAAATGTTAGCATATGACTGAGGGTCTGAGAAGGATTTTTAGTATACAAATTAGCTTTTAGCTAAGCCACACTGAAAGTAAACTTGAGAAGATAAAAGAAAATAATATTCGTATGAACCAAGCTGCAGAGTTCATTTCTATTTATTACTCTGTCAGCAAGTAGTTGGATGGCCCAGGTGAAAACAGAAGGCTCATTATATCTTGCAAGTTCTTTTCTAGAGTTAAAATGATGGGAAACAGCTCTGAGAGATTTCTTGTTTTAAGATTATTAATATGGAGAATTACTAGCGGGAGCAACCTTCAAGGCAGTTTTCCTCCTGTGTGTTTAAAAAAAAAACCCAAAACTTTGATAACCTTTATTGTGATAAAGTTACAATCCACCTTCAATGTATGGAAGTCTTAAGCCTTGCTTATCTGCAAAGTTGAACCTTAAAAAGTGCTATGCAGCTTTCTCCTACTCTGAGTATGCCAACTAGAGTCTGTCTTTAAAAGGGGGATTTTCCTTTTTAGATGGGTATTTTCTAAGAAGGGATTTTCCTTTTTAATTGACTTTGGAAGGAGTTAACTGTGTGTTTTGAACTTCCTTATCCATGTTCACCTGCTTGAGTATGTTGTTAGACTGCTTTATTACTGAAACTTCATGCTGATATTTTTTGTTTATTATTCAGAAGATCAGGTAATTGAAAATAATCTAGTTACTCCTCTCTAGATGCCTTTGGGGATACTTGGAAAAATTAATTGTAAAACTGTGCTATAGTATGAATCTTCCTGACTTTCATTTGAGTTTTCATTTGTTAATTGAGACAATGAAGGAGAACAAATGTTGCTTATGTAAAATGAGACTGAGAGTGCAGAAGCATAGAAAACATGCCTGTTCTTGTGAGAGGTGTGGTGTGCAATAGCTTATGATAAGGTGCAGTTGAAGAGCTGTTATGACTAAGATGGATGCTGCCTAGCACAGGTCTGGTAGAGCTACTGTTTCTGATTGTGTATTTTGTCCCTTAACCTTCCCTGCTTCTTCTCCCACCACTGCAGCACTGTCCTACATTTTCCCTTCATGGGGGAGGAAAAGTTTATGGGGGAATACTAGTTGGCAACAGAAGCATGCTTCCAGCTGAAGTCTAGTGATAAAACTCAGAAATATTGCAAAAATAAGGGAAAAAGGGAAATAATAACCTCAGGAGCTATCCCTCTGTTGTGAACTGTGGCAATGCAGACTGCATCGCAAGGGGTTATGTGTCTGTGGCTTATAAGTTGGCAATTATAAACTGAAGATAATTCAATGCACTGTTTATATAATTTCTTGTCAAATTTGTCACAGATATTCACCTGAGATGTGATTCTACTTAGGTTTGGCTTTTTTCATCATACTGTATTCACCTGTTTCCTGGTTTTCTTGTTTGGGGGGAAAAAAAACATCAGAAAGCTTGTGATCAGAGAATGCCTCAATAGAGGCATTTTTTTCAGGACCAGAATGCAGGCTTAGATGTTTCTATGGGCTTGGGAAGTCTTTGGTTTTGGTTTCTTTCCTCCTGAAGTATGACTCTCCATATTTCTTTTAAATGAGATGTAGATACTTAATAATGAAAATCGGTAATGTTTTAACTGCCAGGCACATGCCTGAAAATGTGTGTCAAAATTTGAAGCTGAAGAAGAGGTCTCTGGATGACCTCAGCAAAATAGTTCACAGATTATGTTAATTCATGTTCACTCTAGAGAGTATCTATAGCAAATTGTCTGATTATAAAAGTAATTATTAAACTGATATGGAAACTCTCTCTACTGTGGTAGCTTAAATTTTATTCTAATTTGTTTGATTTTCATATCATTAAATCTACAACAGTATTTAAAAATCGTAGGTACAGTAACCCTGTTACAAGTTTCTCTACAGCCCTGTGCATTTGAGTGATGACAAGCAGTGAAAAGCCCAGAGTGGACAGATAGTTTGTATTTCATTGTCCCCTTCAGTCCCATCATATGTGTCTGAATATAGGTGCTTGCTACTTCACTATGCAAGGAAGTGATTAAATATGTATGGCTGGATTTTTGAATATACAAGTTAGGTATTACAGACAGTTGTGCTACCCTTGCATGCAAGTTGAAAAATGGAAGAAGGCAAGGAATGTATTTAGAGAAAACAAGCAAATATGTCTGAAATACTTAAAACAAATAAACATGTTTTTATCAGGAAATTCAAAATGTGGTCACTGTGAACATGACTAAATGCAAGCAGGTCTGAATAAAGGGGGATCTTTGAGACACAAGCATAACACACTTTTTTGGTGGTAAAGAGTGAAGGTTTAGAGCATCAAATATGTTTGCTGGACCTCCCAGAGCAAAAACTTTCTATATAGTTGAGAAGCAAACCAAAATATTTTTGCATTGTTTTTTGTAAAGGCTTGTATCCATCAGCACTCTATAAATAATATCTGCTTGAAAATGTATTGACTTAAGCTTTTAATTTTGTGTCTTTCTATACAAGTATTGAAGAATGCATGTATTGGAAAAGTAGTATACCTATTTCATTTTGATACATCCTAAATTGAATAATAAATGGTATTTTTCTTGGATTTAAAAAGGAAGAAGATACGAAAATAAGTATATAACAAGGTATAAAATGGAATGTGTTTAATCATTATCATCCATAGTAATCATGGAAATATACAGTCTAACTTGAGACTTTTGATTTGTAAGAAGGGATACAGAGGGCGCAGATCATTCTCATTTTGTTTGGTTTGTGTTTAAATGCAGTTCTCTCCCTATTTGGTCATAATAATCAGTGAATTTCTATTGATGAGGTCAACAGAGACATATCAGTAAGCTTAAAAATGGACCCAATTCCCCAGTTTAGAGCAGGGATAGAAAGGAAGGTATTCTTGTGTTTCCCCAGTAAGCTCTGAAACACAAATTACAGCCAGCTAGCGGCCAAGTATGGATTAAATCTTTGTCATGTAATACCACATCTTTTCAAGAAGATGTCTGAACAGAATACCTAGTATTTTTACCCTTACTTAAAGGCCAGTGATCAAAATCTTTACTGAACCAACTAAAGGAGGCAAACTCTACGCAGAAGATCTCCAGTTCTTAAGTAATCAAACCCAGTATCTTTTAATAGATACTTTTGGGGTTGTCATAGTCGCTTATAAACAGTGAATTGTTCTAGGGGTAGTTTTGGGCTAAATGGTATGTCTTCCAAGTAGATTTTCAGAAGGGCCTAATGTTATTTTACTTGGCTCTCTGTGACGTTAAATGGGAATTTTTATGCTGAATTTTAGAGTTGAATTTAGGAAAGACTAATTACTTCTGTGCAAGGAGGATTTTCAGATCAAATCACCAGAACAAAACCTCAGTACTTGGAATGAATCCAGTCCAGGCTGACTGCACCAACTTCCGAAGAGCCTTTGAGGCAGTTCTAGTAATGATGTTAATTTAAAAGCAACTAAATATTAGTAAGGCATTGATGAATGTGGTCAGGTTAAAATGATGCAAAACCTAAAAGTATCTTCAAAGGATCATCCGTGGCTAGGTTCAGTGATCATTACTAAGTCATTTAATACACCATTACATAGTGGTCTAGACTAAACTGAGAGTATTTACCAAGAGTTACCATGGGGCAGTATCCGACATACCACAGCTAATTCTTTTTACAAAGGAGACATGAAGAACAGTTAACTGCTATAGCTAAAAAGTAGATGTTCTTCCACTTTAGTCATTGGCTGATGATGTAAGCCTATGTGTAGAGTTGTTATTTGATAAATGTTTAAAGTTTTGGCTCAGATTATTACTGACATGTCAGTGGAGGCTGGTATCTCCATTCTTGGTGATCTTTAAAAATTGATTGGACAAGGCACCCAGCACAGGCTAATGCCAGGTTTTGCTCTGGTTTGAGCACCACATTGGACTAGGTGAGGTACTGAGGTCCCTTCTGACCTCACTTATTTCAGGAGTCTCTCTGATTTCAGTCATTCTGAGCATATATTGATGAGACTTGTTGAAATGTTTCAGAGGCACTTCTGTTGATAAAGATATTTCAGACAGCTCAAGACTTTAAAGTAGATCTAATTCTACATGTTTTTGTCAGATGTTTGAGAAGAACTTGTATATCCAAAGGATGCTCTGAGCTTTCTGTTCTAAAGGTCAGGAATAATAAATATATCTTTTCGACTATTGACACTTTAGAAAAAAAAATTACATTTCGGATCTTCATATGTGTGCATAACTTTCTCCAATGCCTCTAGTGTGGTGGGTTTTCTGTTGTAGTTGTTTGACTGTGAGAAGGGGTGAATGAATAGCTGGGGGGAATTTTGTTTTGCTTTCATACTCTGCTATCCAATGCCAAATCATTGTAGCTTTGGATGATGTTTAAAATGGAGTGCAGGGGGGAAATAAAAGACATTACATTGGAGGGGAAAAATAAAAGAAATAAAAAAGCTAGGTCAGTCTTAAAGTATAAAATACTCTTTTCATTTAGGAAAACAGTAAAGTAATCTCAAAATTTCAAAAGAAAATTGTAGGCTGATATCCCTCCACCCAGTGGAAACAATGTTAAAAGTTTAGTTGAACTGTTGAATATATTCAGTTGCTCTAGATAACCTTGGCAAGTTTAGAAAGTGCTCAAAAAACTTAATGGATTCCTGATATTTAGCTCTTCTGATTTGAGACTATGCCTCTAAAAAGGCAAAAATCACTGTTATTTTGCATATGTCATTAGAAATAAGAAATAAGCCAATACAGAATAAAATTAGTTGACTGTAATTCAGTAATGTGAATTTTTTTCCTTAGTGTGACTACTTTCAAACACTAACTTGATGATCTGATTGTTCAGACTGATGAACTGCACATACTTTACATTGCAGAAAATAGGAAACCATGAAATCTTGAAAATTCTTCCTTAGATAAATAAATCCTTTAATCTTAAGTGGAGCTGGCTGTCTGAGGGCTGCAAGCAGCAGACCAGCTTGTAAGAGCAGACCTCCCCCCCCCCCCCCCCAAAAAAAAAAAGCAGTTTTGTGACCTTGAAACAGCTTTCTTTAGGCTTTTGAGATGAAAAAGTTTTAAATGCAGGCCAAAAATCTGGATTCAGTACCTACCTCTGTTAGTGACTTCATATGACTAGTTTAATTTCTTTGTTAGAATAATTTAGAAGAAGAAATGTGTCATGTTTTGTCACACAATTGTTTAGAAATTTGAGTGTATTCTCTTCCAAGATGCTGTCAAAGTGCAAATTTATTTAATCCATATTTGTTATTGTGAATAACTGTACATATGTACAGGTCAATAAATACCTGCTTCTGGAAAACAGTGTTTCAGTACATCTGGAATATTTTACTGAAAGTGGAAGCAAAAAATATCTAATGTTTAAAAAACAAAAGAAAAAAAAAATCCCACCTGATCTAGTTGAGAAGTTAGTTTGTTTAAAGCACATTGTTTCTATCTGACTCCCTAATCATATCTTATATTTTCACTTTGAATTCCCCACGAATGTTTTTTTATCTGGCTCTGTACTATCTGTACATCTAAAAATTTTGTTGGTGTAAGCAGGAGTCTTGGCTATGTGATGAATGAAGTATTGCAGCCATCTGAGTAAGAAATTTCAGTGGAGTCTAAAGATAGACTCGTCTCTTGTATCTATTCTTTGGCAGAAAAAGAGGGTGATTGACGAGAAGTACAGTATATGAAAGAACAGTTAAAACACAGACACACTGACATTATAATACAGTGTCTCATCGGGTGATGTGGTGTTTTGACTACATGGCTGCAGCAGGTCTATAATTTAAATGCCATTAATGGCACAAAAAGCAAAGCATGGAGACAGGAATACTGTAAAATCTCTGAGTCTGTACTTACAATGCAGATAAAATAGCCCTTTGAACTTGTGGTGCCAAATGTTGTCCAAAGTTACCATTCTTCCATGAGGAAAGCAGTTTTTTGTTTTTGTGGGGTTTTATTTCTTCCCCTTCTCCTAGCACAGACAGACATTTTCTGTTTAGGTTGCTTGGCTTGTGTCACTACAAAGATGCCAGGCAAAGGGAGGCTGCTTGTATTTTGCCTAACTCATGTCCCGTTCACACATTCAGTACAGAATTCACTATTGTGAATAGTCATGACTATGTTTTCTTTGTGCTCGTTGGCTTTTGAATATGCTTCTTTATACTTTTACTAAAGTAGCACACAGAACTAATTTCACCAGAAGCTATTGGTGTTTAGCTGTAACAGAGTTACACATAGTCCTGTGACTGCATCCCAGTTATAATATCTCATTTGTTTCCACTCGGGTGTTGTAATGTTCTCTGCCTTTTAGACTTGTTGTCCTTTCCCTTGCTCTCCTTTTATCTTTTTCTTTTTTTACCCCCATTTTAAATTATAACTGACTTTGTTTTGATTATTGAACTTAACCGTGGGTAAGCACGTGTTTCCGTACCCTCACAGAAACCAAATATTTAATGCACCTTAGTGTAATATATGCTGTAATTGTTTGCCAAATTGGAGTGGGTCTTTCCACAAACAGTTCCTGATCTTTCAGAACCTTGCAAAATGTGTACAATGTTAATTGTGAAGCTTTTTTTAAAGCACACATTTCAAAAGAGGAGAAGAAATGCTACGTAAGTGAAACTTGTTTAAAGTGCTCTGCCATTTCTAGCAGGAGACTGTCATAACAGTTGCATTATTTCTTTATACTGATAGAATGCAAACAAAAGAATGAAGCCTTTGTAAATTGCACTTAGGCTTTCTTTTTCTTTTCTTTTTTTTTTTTTTTTTTTTTTTTTTTTTTTTTTTTTTTTTCATTTAAAATGGTTCATTGTATATAAGTCTGGTACTATACCACGTATATACTAGATGTTTCCAGTTTTGGCTAAGTGGATGGACTCTTAAAAATATTTATTCAGTGCTAACAAAGTTTAAATCCAACTTCTGTTCTGCGCTATAGTAAATAGTATTACTACAGTAAATAGTAATAGTTGCTAAAGGGATAGGTAGAGGGTTCAGTAAAGCTGTCTCTATAGTACAAGCCTCATGTTCTAAGTGTGTTGAACGTGTGCAAGTTATACCTAAAATTCAATGCATATTTCTCTGCTAGAAAATATACGACATGGATCTACTTTATACTGAAGGTAAAGAGAAGTGAAGAAAAATAGAGCTACTGCATTAATTTAGAAAGTTTTGAACTTAGCAGAAGTTATTTATTGAGAATTATCTTTACCCAGTACCTGTCATGTGTAGCTAACTCTCTGAAGGAGAGTCTTTCAAATCTGTGATCATCAAAATGATTTTCTACCGATTCTGTGCATTCATATAACAACTCAGGTTGTTCCAAAATCTAGTACTAGAATGCGCAAAAAGAAATATTATGACTCCTTTGGTTTTGGAAGGAATCTTGATCAGAACATCAATAAAATGAAAAAAGGTATATTGGCTAAGTGAAAGCAATTGTCTGTGTTTATTCCCTTCTGAATGTTAGTGAAGAAAGGTTTCACTTAAACCACTGTGCATGGTGTCCTGGTTTCAGCTGGGATAGAGTTAAATTTCTTCCTAGTAGCTGGCATAGTGCTGTGGTTTGGATTTAGTATGAGAATAATGTTGATAACACACTGATGTTTTAGTTGTTGCTAAGTACTGCTTATGCTAGTCAAGGACTTTTACCCTTCCCATGCTCTGCCAGGTGCACAAGAAACTGGGAGGGGGCACAGCCAGAACAGTTGATCCAAACTGACCAAAGGGCTATTCCATACCATATGACGTCATGCTCAGTATATAAACTGGGGGGAGTTGCCCGGGGAGCAGCGATCGCTGCTCGGGAACTGTCTGAGTATCGGTCGGTGGGCAGTGAGCAATTGCATTGTGCATCACTTGCTTTGTATATTATTATGACTGTTATTATTATATTGTTATTATTACTACTACTATTTTACTTTATTTCAATTATTAAACTGTTCTTATCTCAACCCAGAAGTGTTTCTCACTCTTACTCCTCCAATTCTCTCCCCCATCCCATGGGGGCAGGGGGAGTGAGTGAGCGGCTGCGTGGTGCTCAGCTGCTGGCTAGGGCTAAACCACGACACATGGCTACTACAATCAGCACTTTTTAGTTTTGGCAGGGGACAGAGGGAGTTCTTCAAAGAAGTGTTTAGTGGCTCTAAATAAAGTTTCTTGTCCAAGAATTTTAGCTAGAAATTATGCCTTCTAAATAACTTCTAAATTTTGGAAGGTTAAGTTTTCTTAACTTGTACCAGCAAATGCAACAGATATAACCTTGGAATATGTTGGGGAACTAGACCACTTCTAGCTTCTGTCTTGTAGAGATCATTGTTTTCTTTCTTATCATTATTTGGAAGTGTCATGGGTAAAATATCAAAATTCTGGGTCTTGGGGTACAAGTATTGAGAAAACTTAGCTTCCCTTTATTTCCTCTTCCTATATTTGTTGCTACTGTCTTCTTTCACTGTTCTGCCAATGTACTAATATCTCATTTTTGTTAGAATTTGTCTTTCTGCTTGACAGTGCAACAGGAATCATGCAAACAGAAATCAAATTTCTTTTATTTTCTGTTCCTACTGTACATTTTTTTTCCTTGCTATCTCAAAGGAATCATTACTCATGAAATCCTTTGGCTTAGTGTGACTGCACTTTCTCACTATGGCTAGTCACAGTGATTAAAACAACCTCTTGTGTACCCACTACTGAAATAAACCATAGTTCAAATAACTAGAGGCCTCTGACTTTTTGTGCTGAACCTTCCAAATTTGGTGTTTTGCAAACAGGTTTGTGTGTGTCTCTGTGCACATAGCTCATGGTTTATCATGTACTGTTTACACAGATGTGCAATCTACAAGTGTGAATTTTGGGTAAACTTTTGCTTTTTTAATTTCTATTATGTCTTTCCATGCAAGATAAAAATGCCAGGAAATGCCTCTCCTGTAAATGTAGAATTTACATATGTCAATTGCTGAAAATAGTGTTGAAGTGGACTATCTACTTTCAAAATTTTTCTTGTGGCCTTTGAAAAATACTGATTTCTTTCTTAGCACCCTTGTCACAAAAGCTTGGCTTGGCAGGCTAGGAATTCTTTCCCGTCATTCCTGAGACCCATAGAAAACTAGAATTTACCTAGAGCTTAATCACCTATGCTGGAATCTCTGTCAAGTTAGTGGAAGTATTTGTAAGAATAGTAAGAATCAGGGAAGAGCTTAGGGGTATTGTAACAGCTGCTCACAAACCAAATTCCTAATACCTGTGAGGGGTCACAGATGTTGAAAGAAAAGCCCAGTGTTTTAATATTATAGCCATAATCTTCAGGTCTTTAAGTTGCAACATGTTCTAGTAGGAAATTTAAGGGAAATGCTAGAAAAATTTGCATCATATTTGCATCACCTTCCCCTACTTACTTGTCCTTAATGTTCTTCATAATGCTCAGAGAGATTGGACATAAGTATCAGATTATTTTTAAGAACAGAAGAAACTTTGAAATTAAAAATATTGAATAGAATATTTCAGAAATGGTCATATGTTTGCTGATACTAAGTTATTTACAGATTTGAAACTGTCAGCTTCAACAGCACAGAAGCAGTATTCTGATTTGTTATCAGCATAACTTGTGCCCTCAAGATCAGAAAAATATATACTTCATGGAGACGGACTGGTACTGATCTCTTAACTGTAGCATTATCACCGATATTGCTTCAAAGACTCTGAATGGAAGAAGGATTTATGATCTTTAAAGTAATGTTGCATCTCCTCCTTTTCTGTACTCTGAAAACTGTTGTAACAGCATGATCAGCAGAAAAATTAATCAGTTGCTGAAAGATGTGGAAAAATAAATATGAAGAAACCAAAAAGCTCAAGGATTAACTAACAATTTAGTTAAGAGCATTTGGAGAGGCTAGGATGCTGTGCGTGTACTTCACACAGAAGAGACAGTATCTGAGTAGTATCTAGAGCCTACAGTCTTGTGGGAATCTGTGAAGTCAAATGAGCAATAATGTAATATTTAGTGAGCCACAGTCCTGTAATTTACCTGCACAGAAGAGAAAAAATGTGTGAAGCTGTGCATGTGCATGGGTGTTGGAACAAGCTAGAGAGGGCATGACAACCATTATGGTAAGAAGTTAATTTCACCTGGCTTCATTTACCTGACATGGATCAAGATTGCAAGTGATCACTTCCCTGTTGTATAAGAGAGTTTGGCTGAAGAGAAATGAATAATTTTTCTTGCACTTGTTGCCACAAACCCTCTGTGGGGAATAACATGAAACCAAAGCACGATTTGAGAGAAGTAATGGCTAGCATTATCCCAAGCTGTTTTTCAAATAAGATCAGAACATAAGTTAGTGAAAAAACTCTTCTTAGTGGCAGGTTTGGTAAAATCAATATTAGGTACAACACTATTTTTCTACTTAAGAAATAATTTCTAAAACGAAAGCAAACTATTCTCCATGCTCAACTGGATTTTAAATATAGAGGGAACATGCACAATTTCTCCATGTCATACAAGCATATTATACACTTAGATAACTTTTTCCTAATAAATGCCTTGTACACAAATAATTCTTTCAGTAACCAACATGGTTGTTACTTTTCTGCTAAAAGCCCTCAGTATATTCTGTAACAATTAAAACTCTGAGGAGACCACAGTCCACTTCCTGAAGTAGCGGTGCAGTCCCAGCTGCCCTCACAAGAGCAGAATTCCAGATGTTCCTATTTTGCTGTATGGAGTGGTGCTGTAATTGTTGGACAGCAAGGGTATGAGTTGGTTATCTGATAATGTTGTATCTGTTGAAATACTTTCACTGTGGCTGTAGTGGTGTGTATATACTATATGAAGGAAATTGTATTGTGGATTTCAGTCTTTAAATGCATTCATACTGCTCAAATGAGTGCAAGAAGTGCTTAGATTTGAGGATATAATAATGGCATCTGGCATCCCATGTAAGGGGGGAATTAGCTAGTATCTAAAGTAGCATATAAGGTAACATAGCCAATGATTTCAACCTGCCATTCATAGAATCATAGAATCATTTATGTTGGAAAAGGCCTTTAAGATCATTGAATCCAGCTGTAAACCTAACGCTGCCAAGTCCACCACTAAACCTTGTCGCTAAGCACCACATCTACATGTCTTTTAAATACCTCCGTGGATGGTGACTTAATCGCTTCCCTGGAGGCTGTTCCAATGCTTGACAACCCTTTCGGTGAAAAAATTTTTCCTAGCATCCAATCTAAATCTCCACTGGTGCAACTTGAGGCCATTTCCTCTCGTCCTATCACTTGTTACTTTGCAAAAGAGACCGACACCCACCTTACTACAGCCTCCTTTCAGGCAGTTGTAGAGAGTGATAAGGTCTCCCTTGAGCCTCCTTTTCTCCAGGCTAACCCACCCCAGTTCCCTTTGCTGCTCCTCGTAAGACTTGCTCTCCAGATCCTTCACCAGCTTTGTTGCCCTTCTCTGGACACGCTCCAGCACCTCAATGTCCTTCTTGTATCGAGGGGCCCAAAACTGGACACAGTATTCCAGGTGCGGCCTCACCAGCGCCGAGTACAGGGGAACGATCACCTCCCTGCTCCTGCTGGCCACACTATGCCTGATACAAGCCAGGATACTGTTGGCCTTCTTGGCCACCTGGGCACACTGCTGGCTCATGTTCAGCAATGTTTTCTACCGACACCCACCTTACTACAACCTCCTTTCAGGTAGTTGTAGAGAGCGATAAGGTCTCCCCTCAGCATCCTTTTCTCCAGACTCAACAACCCCAGTTCCCTCAGCTGCTCCTCATAGGATTTGTTC
Organism: Pelecanus crispus; assembly: GCF_030463565.1. Taxonomy (NCBI): domain Eukaryota; kingdom Metazoa; phylum Chordata; class Aves; order Pelecaniformes; family Pelecanidae; genus Pelecanus; species Pelecanus crispus. The sequence goes on from NC_134647.1 coordinate 58,938,147, forward strand.
TCTAGATGCTTCACCTTCATCATGCTACTTGCTTGCTCTAGTCATGATTATACTGTGTATATAGAGGGGAAGAAAAACCCATGTATGGAAGTGTTTCTAGATGTGCAGCTCCAGTGTTGGCCCCACTGTTTCATGAGGCTGTTTTTATAGGACACTAAAAGTTTAATAAAGCTTGGATTCGGTAAAAACAAAGAATGTGAGAACAACTTTAGTTGTGGTTGTTCCCGTCTTTTTGGTATTATTTCAGAAAATGTTCTACCATGGTTGAATGTGCAAGCGCTCAAATTTCTTGAACGTGTTCATGACTGGGTTGGAGCCTGATCCTGTATTCCTTTCACACCTAATTATTCCATTAAATGCTGTGGATATTCTGGTTGTGGATTATCTTGTTTTAAACTGTCACTGCAGATCATTTAAATGATTTTAAATGCCCTAGTGAGCAGTTGATCAAGGACAGAAAGCTTCTCAGGTACTAGCTATAACTTCCATGTCTGGCAGAAGAGGAACATCAAACATGAATTTCTTTTCTGTTCCCAAACTCTGTGTGGCCACTTCTATTTTTCCTAATCTGCTTAGCCTGAAAACGGCTTTTTTAATTTTTTTTTTTTTTTACAAGGCGTAGCAAAACGAGGCCTTGATTTCAGTAGGTGATGCTGATGTGTTATTGTAATAGGAATTTCTAATCAAGATTATAGTAACTGTCAACAGTATACAGCTCCGCCTTCAGGATAAGAAAAATGGAGATGATGATTCCCGGATTCCTAGAATCCTGCTTTGTTGGAGAAAGACTGAAGGGGCTAACATGGGCTTAGGAGTATGGAGAAAAGAATCTTCTCTCCCTTCTGGGCATGTAGAGTTGAACATTCACTTTGCTTTGTGGTCTAGGTTTATTACTAAATGCTCAAGCAAGCCTGGAGGCATTTCCTAAATGAGGCTGCAACTGTATAGCTTTCAAACTCAATTAGCCCTCCCTTCTGTTTTCTGCATACTGCATCAATTATAATGGAGTTTACTTGGTTATGTGAGAAATGGAAGGTGTGGGCATCCCTGTAACCAGCCCCCTTCTTTCCCCATAGTGCTGTGGAATGGCTGCATCTTACGTGGCCTTTTGGCAGCAGCAGGCATATCTCCAGAATCTTTAAATGTAAATTGTGCTTAAAGGGGGGATGCTGGGGAAAAAAAAAACATTCAACAGCAAAGAAATTAGTGAGTTAGCTTCCACTACCTGACATGAGAGTCCTTCAGAGTAGAAAGAATGCCGAACTGGGCTGTGCTTTGTGCAATATCGACAAGATAGCTTGGCCCAGTGTGTTTCTTCCACACAGTGATCTTCTGAGGCTTGTGGTCCTCTGTAAAATGCAAACTTGAGAGAAAGCAATCCTATCACTATTACTAATACAAAAAAAAAAAAAGTGACCTAAGAAAATTGCTATTCACAGGAATAAGAACAGATTAGAGTGTATTTAACATAACAAAGCAGTAGAACCAATATGTTACCATTAAAAAAACAGAAGTAACAAAAATGAAGACAAAACACCTCATAACTGCCTTAAGGAAAAACCCCTTTGTTAGGGTTCAAGCACAAGAAAATACTTGGCCTTTTTTGAACAGCAGTGTTTTTATAACATGCTTTTGTTGGATCACAATCTTCTCCCTCTCTTCTCTGTTTGATCTAAAAGTCCAACTGTGTTAATTTAACAAATTAATGTAATGCATTAAGCTTGTAATATGATTAAAGGTATTACTCGAACTTTATAGAAAGAATGTTTTTTCTCATTCTGTTAAGAGTTTTTCCCTGCAGTTGCAGATGCATACAAAACTGTAACTACATCTGGTTGAAAATTTAATCTTTTTTTTTTTTTCCCTGTGGGGAAAATGCAAGATGTTTTGAAGAAATATATTTTTCAATGGACGTTTTTCTGGGAAGGCCTTTTGCATGAGGAGAAGAAAAAAGACCCCTTGCTGTCCCAGAATGGTTGCTAGCCTGGTGTTTTTGGTGTGCCTCTGGAATGTCAGAGCTCTGTTGTTGTTGGAGAAGGGCCTGGAAACCTGGGTTTCCGATACTCTGTGTGAAAGTCTTAACGATCAGACTACTATCTATCTGGAAAGTGATCATGCTGCCTAGTTTTTCTCCTCCTCTTTCCTTTGCTATGACCTCCTTTCCCAAAAAGAAGATTAAAATAATTTAGACATACCTCTCTTTAGTCTAACACAGAATAAAAAATTTCAAAACCTCTTTTCATCTCTCTGAGAAAGAGATATTCTTTTCTAATCAGTCTTAACAGTAATGCATAGATCCATTGTTTGTTGTCTAGTAAAGAAAAAACTATAATAATGATACGGAGTTTGCCCTTAGCAATGAAATGAAACAACTGTACATGTGTGGAGGAAGGCGCTATAGCTGTGGCTGAAGAGCTCTGTTTGGAGCAATGGAAAATTCTTGCATTTATTCCACTGAGTCTTGCAAAGAAGCATCTTGCTGTCTGTGCGCTTGTATATGCACTTAATATTTTGCTTTACACATAGTGAAAACTAATGTTGACAATGTGAGAGCTGCTTTAAAAAATACAAAACCAAACAGAAAAAAAACAAGTGTGAGGAAAAAACCCTGTACATAAGGCCAAAGTAACTCTTTATGGAATAATAATAAAAAAAACCCCAATCAATCAATCTCATGTATCTGAATTCCTCTGTTCCATTCATACAAAAACATGCAAAACCTTAGCTTTATTCTGTTGTTGACTATTACAGCATCTCTTTTGAAGTACAAATTCTAACAAATCAGTAAAGTGTCTTTCAAAAAGTGTAGTATGCATGTTAAGATATTACAGATTTTTATTTATTTACTTGAAAGCAGGTATGTCTGATTTTCTGTAAAGCTTCTGTCAGTGGGGAAAGAAAGGTGATGGTTGGATCATGCTCCCATAGGATGCACCTCATTTTTAGTACTTAATGTTTTAATGTTCATCACTTAAATATGTTTTTTGGGTGTGCTTCTGAATCATTACTTTGCAAAAAGAAACAGACATTGCCGTCCATCTCCAGATAGGTTTCCACCTTGTTTAAAGATTGGTGCTTTTTTCCTTTCTTCTTTAGAAAAGATCATTTTTAATTAGATTCTGCTTTCCAGATAAGCTGCTCTTCATTTTTAATTCAAGGGAACAAGAGGAGGTAGCATTGGGGTATATTTGATCTCTCTGAAATATTTCAGTCGGTCTTTAAAAACTCACAGCGCTGTAACTTTCTCTTGAAAGGCTGCTGTGAGATTTAGATGTTTGTTGGCTGTACTTGAAAGTATGCTTTGGATACTGTTTAGAAAATCTAGTGCCCGGTAAGTGCAATACACAACAAAGGGAAGTAACGCTCAAGACCTATTGTGTGTGGATTGCTGCAAACTGCTTTTCTTTTAATGCTTTCAGCTTGCTGACCTGGAGAAAGGGTTGTTTCTACATTTTATTCCAGCTATCTATGTGAAATTCTTCATTTCAGGTCCTTTTTGGTTTTGCTTTGACCTGTTTCTACAGTTTTTAGTGCTGCCTGTTTAACACGTGTGCAGTGAACAGCTGCACTACTGAGTTCCTGCAGATGTTGTGAGCCAGTATGACTTTTAAAACTGCCTCTATGATGTTCAGTCATGGAAGCCTTGATTTAGGAAAAGAAATCGTATTCAGTCTTCAAATGTCTTCAAATGTCCTGACCTAGACCTAGAAAAAAATGAGTATGGTATTTTCTGGCACTCTCTGCACTGAGCTGTCTCGGATGGTTTTCTTCTGTGGCTCCTAAACACATCAGATAAAGTTTGGAGCCATTCAGAAACTGCACGTTCCAAGTTCCTTTTCATATCTGCAGCAATCCTGCTAATGTTACTTCTTTTAAAGCTCTTTGTTAGTAAATATCATCAGATAAAAGGTTACGTACTTGGGATTTCTGTTCTGTAAAAGTCCATTAAATAAACACAGTATTACCAGCTGACTGACTTCTGAGCTTAGTTTTACTGAGAGTTTTAGTGGGCTGTTAACAACTACAGGTATGGCTTTTTTGAATTCCTGATTTGGAGGGGAATTTTGCTTATCAGATCACCTCTGTTTTCCTGATTCCTTCATGTGTGAACTTGCCCTAAAGGAAAGCCATCTCTAACTATTTTCTTTATTATGAGTTCAAAATACCTATTAATCTGAAAATAAGTTTAGAAAGTGTATTTCACTGTTGAAATAGTGGCCATGACACTACTATTTTGTATCTGTACTTTCATGTAAGAATTTAATATATTTAAAATTCATAATTGAGTTTCTTTTCAAGATAAGTTTCAGAAAGACAAACCTTAAACAAACCTGTATTAGTGTGTTTACCTGGGAACTAAGTTGGACGTTAGGGCTGTATCCTAGTGTGTGTCTGGAGGTGGGAGTTAGACTATAGTGGCAATCTTTCACACGGGTGCACTATGCAGTAGTTGTTTGCAGGACTTGATATCTTACTCTGTATAGGTTTCAGCTGGGTTTAATGTTCTTCTTGCCCTGGAAAAGTAAAGTGTTTTCTGTGGCATGTCCTAGACCTCTTTCTCATTTCTCCTACCTCTACCATCAAATCACTGTATCATAGGTATATATGCAGGACTCTTTTTTCTTGTTATGGCAGTTGCTAAATAATGCTGCCAACTTTGTTGAGTCAGAAATGTAATCAACACTCTACACAGCATTTTTTAGAGACTGAGATTGAAAAGGAAATAAACAACAAAATCAGCACGGCTGGTCAAGAGTTGCAATGTGGTGTTTTCCAGGGGAAAGAATAGTAACAGTAAAGCCAGGATTCATTGGTCCTATTCTCCGTGCTGATGCACAGCATTGTCTTTTTGTCCCTTCCTTATGCCCCACCAAAAAAACGTGGCTACAGGCCCCTCCGGTTTTGAGGGAATTAGAAATATAAAGATTTAATCTTCACTCTTTCAAAGTAATTTTCTAGCTCTTTTCCTTGCTAAGATAGAATGGAAACTATAAACTAATGGTAAATGTCAACTAACCGCTAGACTTGAAAGAACCAGCAGCTGGCTTCTGCTTATGAAGCAGAGAAACTGCGTGGGAGGAGATGTAAAGAACCTCCTCAAATACCCACTCTAACAGGGCAGGGGGGTGGGGAGGGGGTGTAGACTGTTCTGAATATGGGGTTTAACCTTTAGAATTCTTTTGCTGTTCTCTCATATTCTTAGACTTGTATGAAAATGCAAAATGGCAATTGTTTTTTTCAGGTAAAGGCATCAGACAAAGGCCCCATGCTACCTAAAATTAATTTCTGATAATAAATGGGGCACTTAATTTGCTTGTATCAGTTTTGTGTCTGTTAAAGATTTATGGTATGAATCTCTCAAACATTTTTGAAATGTATTTAATGAATAATTGTTTGCAAAGAGCTTGAATATGCCTCAAATCAGATGCAATATTTCAATGCAGCAATGTTATCAACAGCATGATTAGAGTAATACTGAAATGGCAGCACTTAAAAAATGCATCTACCACAAATCTGAAATGATGGGTTTGTTCTGAGTACATATAAACATAGGGGAAATAGATCGGGTGATATTCATTCATGATCTATAAACTGAGATCAAAAATAGTCCCAGGTTTATGCTAATATAAATTGAGACAAATTCTAGATTGGCAATACTCTTTGACCTAAAAGCTGTCTAAGCAAGGCAGCTAATATCTATTCTGCTTCTAATAGGAAGTCCATACCTGCTGTTGAGGAAAGACAAAGGTTTGGGTGTTTCTGTTGTTTAAGTAACTTATTCTTACAATAATTCATAGATCCTTCATCACTTTCTGATATGGAAAACAATATACATCCTCATTAGTTCATGGCACAATGATTTTTAACTTATTTTAAAAATCTAGTAAGCACACTAGGAAATAGTCTATATATCATAATTTCTGAAAATAGTCAATTATAAGACACTTAACCAATGTATCTGAAAAATGTGTTGGCAACCTGTCTGGTTTTTAACTGGATAACTTTCTGTATCTAGATGCTGATTTTACTGGGCAGATGAAACTGCTCTCAAGGAATGGTAAATATTGTTCTGTATGGGAAGATTGTTTTTACATGTTTGACAAACAACTCTCATATGCAAAAAAACCAAAAGAGTAGAACTGCAACTCTGTTATTTCACCTGCTCTTCTTTTAGAAGTGTCCTTTCTTGTTTGCTGACAACTCCCACTATGGAGCACTTGTGCACAATCCCAGGAATTACTGTTAACTCCCCAAGATGGGGGTGGGAAATTAGAACTGGTGAGCAAGGGCTGGAAGGGTACCAGCTGGAGGATATTTGTGACAGATAAGAATAACAGGAAGAGAGAGAGAAAAAGAAATGGTCAGCACTTTTGGCTTTCTAAAAGTGGGGTGCAGATGACTTGCTGTTATGTTTTTGCAATGTCTTATTTCCAGACTGCTGGCTTAGTCAGCCACATCTTTAATTTGCCCGGTCTATAACAGCTGCTTCTGCTGCTACCACAGAAAGAGAAATTATAGTTTCCAAGCCTTCATTTCATCCCTCTTACCTATAATCCTCAAGTTCCAGTCTGTCTGACCACTTGACTAGGCTTTTTTAATTAGCAGGTCTTTTTGGGGGCCCTTAAATGTGTTTTGCATATACAGAAACACTAAACAGCCTTGGAAACTCTTGATGAGATGAAAAACATCCTGCTGGGAATATAAAATGGCACATAGTGCCTAGAATAATGATTTCCATAATTGAGATTTTCATGTGCTGTATTAGAAAGCATCATTTACCTAGGGTCCTGTTCTTATGAAAAGAAAAGAAAAAAATGTGTAGCCATTTAAACTCACCTGTTTAATTTAGTCTCTACACTGTTTTGTTGAGTCCTCTGAAGGTTTATGGATTTGGCAAGAAATGCACAAAAAGCCTGAGATGAAAACTAACATTCAAATATTTCTGTGCAATCTGTGGTTCGGATGTGCTTACTTGATTTGCCCAAATGAGGCAGGTGGAGTTTCATAATGATCTTTTCCTTGTACCTAAGACCACTATGCTGCCTGATCGTTTGGCTGAGGTGACACATTGTTAATGAAGTGCTAATAAACAACATAATTTGGGAAGGTACACTCTTCTGTAGAAGGTAATAGCTCTCACTGCTGCAAGTATCTTAATGTAATCAAAGGAAACAGCTTGTTTTAATCATTTACTAATTGTATGGCACAACCAACTAATCTCTGGGATGTACCTTGGAGACCCGATAACATGTTTCATCGACTTCTGGGGAATCGACACAGATGATGGTCAAATTGCACTCACTTCATTTCATTTGCTGGTCTGCAGCTCTGTGGTGATTTGTCTAGAAGACAAAAAAAATAAAAGATTTTGTGTGATAGTTTAGGATATGCTCAATAGATCAGCCAATAATTGGTCTTGACACTACCCAAGGAAAAATCGCTAGTGTCACTATAAAGGTCTGAGTGGTTTTGTACTAATTCTTTTCTTTGGATATCAGGTAAAATATGTTGTGCTTCAAGTTAACGCTGAGTGAAATTAGATTATTCAGAATATTAAACTGTGACACAATACTGTGAATAAGCCTTATATTTTCAATAATTTAAACATCATAAATACATAGGTCGATGGTTTTTGTCTCATGCTGTTCTGGTTTGCTGTTCTTGTGAGATTATTTGGACATTTAAAACAATAAAAATTTGCCAGCAAATGAGCTCTCAGCTTATTTTTCAGTGCTGCAGATAAGTGTTGATAAGATCCTTCTCTGAAAACTCAAATATTAAACCTGTGTGCATCTGTCTTTCCGTAGTGTAGCTTTGAGTTAATTTTCTGTCTTCAAGAAAAATAATCCCACTTAAATACTCAAATATAGGTCTAGGTAATAATCTCATCTTTATTTGTATGTTGCACCAATCCTGATGAAATCTGCAAACATCTTGCAGTTTTTCAATAGCTCTGAAAATCGTTCCATCCTTAGCCTGCAATGTTCAAAGGCACCCAAGAAACTACACAAACGACTATCCCCTGTCCCTGAAATGCAGTGGGTTAGGTGATGGGATTCCCAAAGCCTTCTAAATTCTTGGCATTCAGGATTGGAAATGCCAGGGCTCAAGTAACAAATATTTGAGTTGCTTGTTAAAACCGCTTATTAAATTGGACTCATCTGAACAAGTCTAGTATCAAGTAAGTACGGTATATTAAATCTAAAAAGAAATGTTTTCAAATCTATACTTTTCAATGGTCTAATGATTACTTTTTGAAGAGCTTGTGGTCTGCAAAATACTGTAATTATACAGCATATGCTTAACAAGACTGGTCTGTAGTAATAACCTTCATGCAGTTTCATGGAAGACATTTTGAGAATTTCGGATCCATCTTGTTCCGTTACGATTAATGGAGGAACATGCAAGTTTGAATTCTTTGAATAGCTTTGAAAAATCTCACATTTGTTATTTGTCTATTTTATAGGACATGAAAAAAACCCTGCCACCCCTCAGGGAATTAAGCACAGTGCTTTAATTACATAATACCCATTAATGCTAATAAATTTTATGCTAAAGACATATGCTGTACCAGTGCCAACTAAAACATAAGTCTCCTTCCTTCTCAAACCCTGTGCCACGTATTGCCTGGACATGCGGTCATTAAAATGAACCCAGTTGCAGCGACAGGCATTAGACAAAGATGCAAGATTTCATTTTGACTTTCAACAGCTTTTGTAGGTTGAAATAATTCTAGAAGTTGATCTTCAAGTAATCTTTAAAAGCATTCAAACAGGAATAGTGTTAACTGAGTGAGGGAACGGGCCACTATATATATGAAATCTAGTGATAATATTTTTCAACGGCTGCAGTATTTCTATAATCTGATATGACTTGAGTTTTCTCTCAAAAGATTCCTTTGTAATGTTAGTCTGAAGAATGAGTTTATCAGCTGTATAAGAGCAAGCATGTTTCTCTTTATTCACAAATCTTGTTTCTTATTTCATTCTCTGCTCTGTATCTCTGACCGAGTCAACAACTGCAGCCCTTTTTTTTTTTTTTTTTTTAAAATATAACTCTGCTGTTAGTCTTCCAGAGTTTGACCCCAGAACTAAGTCTCTTTCTCTTGCATTATTTCTGGAAATCAGGCAATCAAATCACTCTTGATCTATGTGTTAAAATGCAGCAGTCATTCTGCTTTCTATGGGTGGAGTACAGGAGGAGTTTGGGATCCACTTTATGAGAATTTGAAGGAAAAAATATGTATCAGCAAGAGGCTCAAACTGGTAGATGCACACTTTTTTTCACATCTCTGTAGTGAGCCCTTTGTGCTAACAAAATGAAAACGTGATGGTGGTTTGGTCTGCTTGAGAATGGAGACCAAATGGGAATAGCTGTGCATGAAGAGGATGGGATTTTATCAGAGCAGATGAGAGGATTTTGTTGCAGCAGGAACATGAGATGAGGAGGGGCTGAGTGATGGTTGGATGGTAAAATGCATAAAAAAGAACAAAAAGCATTTAGATACTGTCTGGCTATGAAGACTTAGAAAATTCCTGGACTTAGCAAGTGGGAGGATAGTGGGATCAGCCAAAGGGACGTGAAGAAATTTAACAAAAAATAAATTTAATGAAAAATAAATTTAATGAAAAATAAATGTAAACTTGTAACTAAATGTGTAATGTTCAAGGTTTGTTCTTGTGTTCCGTATTCTTCACCTCAGATGGAATAAGGAGAATAGGGTTGTTTCTCAGCACAGTCTTTGGTTTTTCATATATTGTTCTTGACTACCCCAATCCTGATATAGTGATCAGCGTTGATCTCCTGAAGTGGTTTTATTAGTTATTCAAAGGATTACCAGCCCTTTCTTAAGCCTATCAACAGAGCAGTCTTCAGGAGCAGACAGAAGGGAAGAGCAAGGGCTATGAGGCGGCACGTGGATTCAGAGTGAAAACTGTGCCGCATCCTTGCGGCCCGGGTCTGGATGGGCCAGGGAGATGCCGTGGTGCGTGGGTGGGCTGAAGGGATGGGGAACGTGAGGGTGAGGAGAGGGTAGAGAGCTGGGCGCTCTGCCTGCGGTGCTCTCTGCAGGGCAGGGGGCCCCTGGGAGTCCTCCTGTAGAGAGCTCTCAGCAGTTGTATTTTATCCTCAACCGCAAACCTGTCGATTCAGGGCATTAATCACATTTTTCGTATTTTCATTACGTAATGTTTTCTGTGTTCTGTTTATACTACATTACTGTTTCTGCCAAAAGACTTGACTGAATTTGGGTGGCTCTGCCACCAGATATGTAGAAGCAGCCTCACATAAAAGAAGAAAGGGCTATTATAAGCAGAGAGTTTGTAAGAATGCTCCATGTTGATGAGCAGTAATTATCAGAGCTGGGAGCATTTTGAAAACCTTACTGATGACTAAGCCTCCATTTTACACCTCTACTTCCCAAATTCCCAGTCTGGTGGGAGCTCATGTTATTTTTAGCAGTAGCTTCTTTTGCCACTGAGTCCTAATGGATTGGAATCACACTTAAAATAATTGATAGTTTTTAATCTTATATGCTGTTATTGTAAATATCCTTTTTATTTTTAAATTAGTGAGAAACCTGAATCGTCCCAAATCTTCCCACTATCAGTTGCACTTTTTCCCAACTTTCTGACTAGTTTCAAAGAGAAATCATGTTCTTACTTTTTCTTCTGCTCTGCTTGCCTGTGTTCACCTCCGGGCTGATCCTGATCACAGGCAGACCCCTTTCCAGCTCAGTGATGAGTGCCAGTCACGATAGCATAGCAAGCCAAAAGTAGTAAACTTGCTATGAAAAGCTTGCAAACTTGGAAGTGCTTAGGTGCCAGGGTTTTAAACTCATTGCAACTTTATTAATGACACCCTGGGGGAAGAATCTTTTAGTAGTAAACACATTCAAACAGATTTGAGCTAAAAAAGTTGGATTTACTTTGTTTTGGTTGCATGTGTACTACAGCATTATCAGGAGATGATTTAGAGCACCAGCAGTGAACTCTTAGCTTGGATCATGTTGAGCTGAAGGTTCTTCATGACTGAAAATGTTTTTCCAGCTTTATAGGGGCTTCCCCCCTCCCACCCCCCATAGCACTTTGCAGTTTAAAAAGAGCCATGTGTTAAACAGCATTTGTTGAGCTTACTGAATAATCAAATATGATTTCATTTTTTCTTGAAACGTTCATTCCTGCTCTGCTTTTGAAACAACACGCATGCATGTCAGTGTGCTATTCTTCTCCCCAGTAGTTTCTACATGAAATCTATTTTCCCTGGGAAAATGGAATCTTTGTGTCTTTGTCTCCTCACTAGCTTTCAGGCATGTTTTGGCAGGAGCTCCGACTGTCGAGGCACTGGAGAGGAGGGGCCTTGCACTCATTTGTCAGCTTTTCTTGCATCTGTAATTTTTGTCCACTCAGCAGTACTGGAGGGGCTTAGAAAAGGGGGAGAGCTTGTAGTTGTTGAAAGTCAAACTCTTGAAATAATTGCTGGACTGTAACAGTTTGGGAAAGGTGTGTGTGTGGGGGGGGAGAAACTACAAATGTTTTGGCTAAAAACATCTTTAGTTTTAAGGTTTTAGCAACTCTCCATTTCATGTAATTGCATGCCTTTCCCCCATATATCTGTACAGGCAGGAGCACTGTGTTTATAGACTTGTTTATTGCGTGTTGATAAACTGGCTTTTTTTAACGGTGATGAATATTATTTCACTAGTGTTCAAGATCTAGTTGTTTCCAACCAACAGCTTAATTTAAAACATTTAAAGTCTTCTCTAACTTTTGTCCTAATCCTCCGCTGCAACCTTGCTTCATGGGCTGTGCACTTTCATCTCCTTGTGTAATGTAACCAAACAGAAATTAGGGTTTTTTTTTGTTTGGGTTTCTTTTTTTTTTTTTTTTTTTTATTATTAGAAGACACATCCCTTCATACTAAAGAAAGCTTTTTTCCTCTTCAGCTTTTTATGGAATATTAACGTTGATCTCTCCTCCTCGTTTCAGTAGGCTATTTAAGCTCAGGGCTCATACTGTGAGCTGTTAATTAATCAGTGTGACAGATGAAGAAAGTATCCAACTATGAAAGAAAACCTTACTTCAGTGACTAACAATAAGGATGTGAGCCCGAGTGATTTAAAGGATTTTTTTTTTTTTTTTTTTTTTTTTTTTTTTGGTGAATGTGTGATAAGGAGTCTTAAGCTGTTTGAGGTAAGGATGGTTTTTTCGCTCAGTTTGTGTCTGCACAAACATTAAAGGGCTCATCAATATTTTGTCTTGAAAAGGCTAGACAGGAGTTAAAAGAGCCTCTCCTACAGTTTGAAGAGATCCTGTTTCCCATAATTAATAACAGGAAGCAAGTAAATAAGGCTTTATTGACAAATGAAACTGCAACAGTAACATGTACCCAGAAACATTAGCTTCTAGCTCAGAAATGTAGCTGAGGTCTGTTGGTTTTAGCATACAGGAAAAGATTGCTGTGGAAGCGCATTAGAGCTTTGCTCAAGTCTAATTCAGTTATGTGATAGCAGACTAAAAGTCCAAAAGTAACGATAATGCATTTTAATTATTGAGAGTGATTCCTGACCTTTGTTTACATATGTGTTATAGTCCAAGAACTCTTCCCCTGTCATTATTTGAAACTCTTTGAACTCAAAAGGAGATTTTCATGTTTATTTAAAAGCTACCAGAAGGCATTTCAGACATTTCCTGGAACAAACTGTATATATGTATTTTAGGAAGATAAGAAATGAAAGGAAACTTGAAGAAAAGCTTTTAATTTTCTTCCTTTTTGAAGACTGCGTTTTCCCTTCAGAGATACCTTTTCAGAAAGGAGTTGCAAACCCTTCCCTCCCCCTCCCCAGTTCCTCCCGTTCAAATCAGTTAAACAACAGAAGGGGAGTTAGATCCTCATCTCTTCTGTACCCGTGTAAAACCAGAGCAGTGCTATTTATCTCACCGAGCTCTTAAGGTCATTTCAGTAACTCCACATTGCAATGACAAAAATTCAGTCTTGCCCTTGCCTGACATACTTATGACTTTCTTTGGTTTTTGGGTTACCCTGGCACTGGGGAGGTTGAAGAGGGAGGAAAAGGAGGAGGTTTCTCTGTGTGTGGCTGGCGGGGGGGTGGGTTGTTTTCCTAGGGAGCAGTGATGACTGAATGCAATATTCAGAAGCACTGGAAAGCACATTTAACTCCGTGTTTGTGCTGGACCTTAAGTCTGAGCTTGTTGAATTATGGGTTCATTGTCTGGCACGTCGACTATATGATACAACTGTGTAATACAGACTGTATGTCATCTTAGTGCTGACCTTGAAGAGAGAAGAAAAGTGAATTTGTTTCACTGACTCTTAGATACACTAGACAGTAAATTCCTACTTTAGCTATTTAATTTACAGTTAACTACTAGAATTAATTTTTTTTCCTGTAGGAAGCCCAACAGCTCATCTACTAAAAATGACAAGATAGTCCAAAATAAGCCTGTTTGGAGAGCTAATGTTTTTCCTTTTCTGTACGTTTTAGAAGATTAATAGCCGTTGCTGTACATGAGCATGTCAATGAATACTAAATAGTCTGTCCATAAGGCATTTTGGAAGGAATTCAGTAATTCGAAGAAGATATCCCAACACTGTATCCCACAACTTTGTTTATTTTTTTCCACTGATGGTAGCTAATACTATGAAAGCAACAGACTATGTCCAAACAGAAGACATAGTATTTACAATACCTTGTCAGGTTAAAGTGTTTACTGGCAGGTATTCTTTTATTGTTGACTGATTAAATGAGAGATTTGAGCACATGTACCTAACTTTAAGCATAGGCTTTTTCCATTCAATGCAATGAGATTATATACTTCCAATGTTCATAATTGGACTTCTGTTATTTTCTAAATGCATTTTCCTCCCCTGCTAAGTACTGAGTCCTGTCACCTTGAATCATACACGCCAGTATCCAGCTAGACTTACAACTTTTAAATAAGACAGCTTACAGAATATGGTGCTACTTGACACAAGTGCTTGGGTTCTTACTGCAAATAAATATCTCAGATGTCACTTCAAATGACTATAGTAACAGGAAAAAATCAAAGACAACTGTTGAAGGTGTGCTTTCAGGGTAACTATAAGGTATTATGTCAAGTTTTTTCCCTAGCTCAGAACTGTAATAACTAGTCAGTTCCTGAGGGAAGTTTGTTGTGGACAAGGTGCATTTTCTTTACCACAAAAAATGTTACATTACGCAACAAATCTTTGAGGAAAACTCTGTGAATTTTTCATTTATTTGGGACTTTTGAAAATCAGGTGTTTTTATACTGCATATAATAGACATAGGGTCAGAAATTTCTCTAATTAAAAAGAAAACAATATACAAGCCTTTTTAATAAACAATTTGAGTATCTGCAATTGCACATCCCAGAGAGAATTTTCACATCAAGCCTAATCTTTGTATTCAGCTTTTGATGTGAGTTTTGCATAACTAAGGAGGAAATTTTCATGTTTAGGGTTCTTCTTTTAGAAAGAAAGGTGATCCATCACTGGACAGTTTGAATTCTTTTAATTGTCAGATTATACATTCCTGGTGGTGTGTGCACTGTGCACTGGTATGTGTAGATTGATTAAATACATATTTCAGAGATATTAACAAACACAGTGAATAGTAGAATAGTGTAAAATAAGGTTCCCAATATAGACCCAGGATATAGACCCAGTTTAATCTAAAAGATGCTAATAGGAAAAACTACAGTCCTAACAGGACTGGGTATTGGTTGCAGAATTCTGTTACCTTAAAACTTATAGGTATACAGTTTCCAGGTGAAACTCTCTTAATAACTAGCAGTTTCCAGGACATTATCTAGACTTCCTGTTTATTTTATGTGGCATTGGAAGTATCATCTTGTGCCTTTTTCCAAAAGGATGCAGGCTGTTTTTTATAGGGTATTATCCAAAGACCACTCTGTTAAAGTCACAAAGTTCAAAGTAACTGTAGGCACCCCGATTGTACCACACCTTTTAACACAATATTTCTTGTTGTCCTTTAGGATTTTTAATGACTTTGAGCATATTTTTCTTTGTGTGTGTTTGTGATCTATTCCTTCTCCAGCATTTTTAAATATTTTTGGTTGTCTAATTTACCCAAGGGTAAAGAGAAGCTTATTTCTGATTCAGCAGTAGGCTCCTTATAAGAAACCTAACTAGAAGTGAAGAGAAATGCATTTACACTCAACTTCAAATCTTAAAGATCCTAATTACATTCCAGACTATTATTTAAGTATTCTAAAGGTTTATTTTTATAGTGCTTCACATTAGGGTAGGAAAAGTTTTGCAAATTCCTTTAATTCACAGAAGTTGGGAAGCTCTGCTTTTTTTTTTTTTTAAGCAATAACCTAATTTTGGCACACAATTTAAAGAAGGTGTTCCCATTCATCCTCCTTTTCAGTGAAATAATGCCTGTATAGGTGAAAATACTATAAATTACTGTGAATGTGTGAAAGTAGATGCATGCAGATGGATTGTGACTTAAAGGATTTGCTTGAAATTTTACTTTTACCACGACTAATATTGGCCAACTCTTGGAAAGTTCACCGTACTGTGTGCAGGAGCTCTCCAGGCTGCCAGTAAGCAGTGCAAAAGAAAAAATGTTTTGCGCTACCAGAAGGTAATAAAAACTATGGATTGCCAGTAGGATATGTGAGTTCGGGAATTTAATTTTCAAAGGCGTTCACTTCAGAGATTTAATTTTTTTAAAAGTGCTTTAAACTTTTGGGGTTTTGTTTGTAAAATATGGAACAGAAGATAGCTGCTAACATGAAAAGATTTTTTAAAATTATTATTTTCTGTAAAATGGCAGACACTTATTACTGCATTTATTTCAGCAGAAAGAGCTGGCTGACGCTACAGAGTGGAGAAGGCTCCTGGCTCTCTGAAGTCTTTCTCTCTGTCATACAACCTAGAAGGGGTTGAGAAGGAGGGGCAATGCCCTGGGAGTCCTCACTGTGCTCTCTCTACCGTGGCAGTCAGTAGTAGTGTCAAAAAAAGAGAGAGAAATGCCAATACTCCAAATGCTGATTCTGGAATGTAAGACTTTTGCTTTACACACAACAATAATTTAAAAACAAAAAGTAAAATTCCTTACAATACCCATTTCAACCATCAGGGACTCAGACTGACATGCACCACTGCCAATCAGAGGAGGAAGTAAAGATGTGGAGTAAGAAGTTGCATCTTTGTTTCTCAGCAGAGGAGTAAGGGAATACTTGCTGCTATTGTTACTTCTTGATGTCTTAGTTTAAGCTCAGACTCATCAAATCAATGTGTATGATGTTCTTACTCCTTTAAACACAACTACCTGTATTTTTCTGAAAAGCTAGGAGATGGGAATATGTCATGATGAAACTGAATTTTTGTTTGTTTGCTTAAATGGTCTCATAAAGGTTTTTATAACTACCTTGGGTTGCTTCTTTCCAGAAGCATTATTTCTCCCAGGTAACCTAAATATAATGTGACCCGTTAAGTAAGTGGATTTTTTGTTTTTACAGTAAAGCATCTAGAGAGACAAAATAAAGGTCAAGGATACTTTCGTCTTCCACTGCTTTTTTTTTCTGAATGGGGATAATTTTCTATTCTCACAAACAGCAAGTTCTATTCTTTTTTGTAAGTAGTCAGCACTTTTTCTTTTTTTTTTTCTTTTTTGTAAATTCTCATCTTTTATTAGCTTGTATACATGACAGAGGTATAGTGGAAGCCTTCATTTATGATACAGGAAGGGAGTTTTTTTAAATAAGAAAACCACAGTCTTTTTTTTTCTTCCAAGCTCTGTACAATACTTTTTCCTTGAGTAAAGTTAGTATAGGAAGTGGGACTGATATGGCAAACTTATTTCATGAGTACATAAATTGTACTTTTCAACAAGAAATTATTAGTAAATAATTTTCTTCACAGTATGTCAAATAATATTTTGGTGCATGCAGTGAGTCTTGTGTAGTATGGTATATAATACCTTCATTTTACTAATTAAATTAGTATATATATACATTACTATGTAAATGCTCCATGCCTTCAAGTTAGGACATGAAATACTTTTCAATGTTTCTTCTCCATCTTGTTTTGGTTCCAGAATTTAAATCTGCTCTTCACTTGCAATAAGGTCATAGTTGGGAGGGGAATGAAAACCTACGGGGGCATATGTTGTTGTACACTGCGTCTGGGTTGGTTGAAAGAATTTGGCCTTGGTTCTGTTCCTGCATCACAAGTCGTTCTGATAATGGTGGCAGAACAGCGCATGCCCTGGAAAATGTTACTGCCACTGCAGGTACTATAGCCTGCTGTAGTGATGTTGGTTCACTGAAGAGGTTTTAACAGTACATTTTAATTCTTTTAACTAGAAAAAAAGTTTTAAATAATTCTGTATCCAGCAAAAACATTGTACCTCATGACACTGAGTT
The DNA here is from genome assembly GCF_030463565.1 of Pelecanus crispus. Taxonomy (NCBI): domain Eukaryota; kingdom Metazoa; phylum Chordata; class Aves; order Pelecaniformes; family Pelecanidae; genus Pelecanus; species Pelecanus crispus. The sequence continues at coordinate 58,955,567 of NC_134647.1, forward strand.
CTGACATTGCAGAAGTGTTATGACTCTTTTTATTTTGCATGCTTCTAGACAGAATTTTTCTCTGCAAACACAAGTAGTTCTTAGTGAACTGAGACCTGCTCTGTGTTCCTTTTGTTACTTTATTTGATTGACTGTTAATAGCATCTTTCCTCTTAAATGTGTAATTATATCTTTTTAGTGATTATTTCTTAAAATTGTTATACTGATTTTTCTGCCTTAAAATGCATAGAGAACCTTCTATAAAAATCCATGTCATAAAAAAAAAAATCACAACCTAAATTACCAGAATAATTTGAAGTATATAAAATTAGAGCGTATTCAAGTTTTACTGATTTTTTTTTTTTTTTTTTTTTTTTAAATCTGGAGATGTCTAACCTTGATGAGACTCCCATCAAATCAAATTTGAGCCCAGAAGAAATTTTAGTCCATCTCCACCTTTTATTCCCAAGCACAGTGCCATATGCTTGGCTTGCACTTGATAGAAGAAGATATATATTTGTTAAGTATTTGCATAGATAGCTCTCTTTTAATCATAGAAACCTTTCTAATTTTATGGGGTTTTGTCTTTGCAAAGAAATAACTATACCTTTTGTCAGGTAATATTCTTTTTTATGACACTCTAATAAATAACCAGCATTTTTTTATCTTCTGAGGCAACTTGCTAGTGTTAAAAATCAACAAAAGCAAGTCCAGTACATGATTTGCAGTGAGAAATTTCTTTTAAGGGTTTTGTCTGAAATATTAAGATAGCTCAAAATACATACAGGTTTTGTACTTACTAGATTTTTTTCCTCCATTCTGCACCTCAAACAGATCAATCTTTACAGATTCTCTCAAGTATTCTTCATTTTTTTTTTTTCCAAGTGTATACCTAGCCCTCTTGAAAAGATTTAAAATGGAAGGTGAAAGCTGTGGTAGTAGCTAGGCCAAATTCCTGTGAAACCTGGGGGGTTTCTCTGTAAGAAGTGCCCTGCAATGCCTGACATCCAAACAGCACAGTTCCATGACTTGGAAAATGGCAACCTGCCATAATTTTGATAATTGTTGAAGATGCTTTTCAATAAGAGTAGCATCTCTCAAGCCTTGTTATCTATAGT